>NC_134578.1:69669280-69972613 GCF_050947875.1 Dermacentor variabilis
CACACGGTTGAGTCCGCTATATTTCTTAATAAAATAAACATTAAGGTTTCCGTGGAACCACATTTAATCTTCTTACCAGTTACCTTCACAACAGTGTACAAGTAGTCAGCATGAACAATCTTACATCTTCACCGAAGAATGTTGCCATCGGAGTCTCGCACGGTTCCGTCCTTGGGCCAATGTTATTTTCTTTAAATATTAATGACCTACCACTAATATTAAAATCAGGTAAAGTCCTTATGTATGCCGACGACAGTTGCATTGTGGTTACTGCGGGCAATGTTTATGATTTAGAAACTAAAGCAAACGAGGAGTTCAACAAGGCCTATGAATGTCTTTCAATAAACAGACTTACACTGTATCTTAGCAAGACTAAATATATTGTATTTCGCACGCGCAGCAGCTCCTTGCTCCCTAAATGTTTGTAGTTAATAATAAACGGTAGGTCATTGGACGAAGTTAGTTCATTTAAATACCTCGGTGTGTGATTTGACAACAACCTGCACTGGCACTGGCAAGAGCACTTAAGAGGAAGCTTTAGCTCGAGCCCAATTCCAACGTGGCCTATTCAAATAGAAGTAGAACGCAAAAACGTTTTTCTGAGACAACCTCTCGACCGATTTTAATAAAATTTGTTGCATTTCAGAGAGAAGGTTCAATTCTAGTGACTGTTGGAAGCGGAATTTTGATTTCCGCTTCCAGTAGTCACTAGAATTTAACTTGCTTTCTCAAATGCTACAAATTTCATTAGGGTCGGTTCAGTAGCTATCTCAGAAAAACGTTTTTGCGTTTTAAATGTATTTTAATAGGCTGCGTCAGAGTTGGGCACGAGCTAGAGCTTCCTCTTAAGCGCAGTCAGCACAAAGCTATCTGGATGCTGCGCATTCTCACAAGCACGGCGTCGTTTATATCTGTTTGTCAAACGCGTACCTTCAAATGATATAAAAGGTGTAATTTTGGCTTTCGTTACATTTAATTATATATTCCAACAATTTTTGAAGTGAAAATAATACGTGTGCGTATATGATGTTCTTATTCCTGTAATGTAAATATGCTGTAACTATAATGCATAATGCTAGTACCAGTATTTGCTTTGCTGTTATTGTTTATTTCGACCCGCAACAAGCCTTTGGCTATGGCTCCAACCAGTTTTGGAAACTCTGTATATTCTACGTCTGCATACTAAATTGAATTGGAATAGAACAATCCGGCTTAACACCATCTCGTCCGCCGGTGAAAATCATTTTTGTCATGGCGTTAGAAAGTGCCTGGGCTCAGTCCTACGTAATGAATTACTTGGCGAATTTAGGATTTACTATCCAGTGTCGCAGGTTTCCAACGATTAGTTACATAGCTAACATTCACAATCTCGTGTTATAGATTTGCTTACTATAGACTTCAATAGGAAGGAACTTGAGAATGTTCAAAAGTAGGAGGAAACCTGAAAAGTTGAGTGGGTAACACTAATACACTCTCCCAAGAAGACATCATAAAGAGCTGGCGAGATTGATACTGTGTTGTAGTCAACGCAGTAGAAGAATATGTGAATGAAAAGACGTGTATATACGTCTTTTCATGCACCTATTCATCTAAAATATATGCAATGCATATGTTTTTCAGAGTGGGGCGAACTATAACTCTCACCTCTTCTATTAGTGAAATACGAAGTAATAAAACTTGAATAGAGAAGTGTTCATGCTCACCACCAATCTGAGTATTAAATGTTCCGTTATCATGATACGTCAGCTCTTCACTGGAAAAGATAATGTGTTTACCATAGGGTATATTCTCAAAACATCATTTTTGTTTCTATTGTGGAAAGTTATGCAACTATGCGAATAAAACCAGGCGTGATATAGCAGCGACGTACTTAAATATGACATGGACACGCACACATAAAAATGAAATGCAGAGTGTGCGTGTACGAGTCATATTTAAGTGCGTTGCTTCAATATCATGCCTCACCAACTAGCCCATCAGTATCTATTAGGCAAAAACCGACGGCCAGTTTTTCCTTGCGAACTGAAACTGGCAATTGGTATTGCAAAAAAAATCGCAGTTTTATGCGACGAAGGCATGCGGCTCAGATTTCTCCTAAGTTCATCACACTCGCGTTCTTCGGTGGTTCTCCTTCGTTTAGCTGGCTGGATATAGGCGGAATTCATTAACCTTGCACTGGAGCTGACGAAATTAGGAGCGTCAACATTTCGCATCACCTGAAACGATTATGAACTCCTTCGATGACTGGGTACGAGTCTTGTATTGAGGTAAATAGTCTGGCTTATCAATAACTGTTCGTCCAATAGATATGACAACCTATATTACTGCCTATTTATTGCCTTGAGTATATATATATATATATATATATATATATATATATATATATATATATATATATATATATATATATATATATATATATATGTTTCAGAGAGAGAGTCGAATTGTCATGCACAAAGGTTTTAAAAAGGGGTAGTTGCGTTACTCGCAGCAAAACTCCGCCTCTGTTACTTGAAGCTACTTGTTTGTCTCTTCATAATTTGTGCTGATCGTTGATGCAGTTCGTCTTCCGCCACACTTCCATTTCTGATATATCTTTGCGGCCTTCTCTTCGCTGCCATTTGTTGCTCCCAAGGCAAGTATCGCGTTGGCCATTTGCATGATAGAGAAAGACATGGTGACTGGGACGAAACAAAACGTAGCTCTAAACCATTGCCAGGACGTTGTAAATGACTATCCGTACTCATGATCTGAGCTAGGATAACAGCAATCACAACTTGTTTCCAACTAATACCAAACGCGATATGCAGTAGCTTTCCTTCGAGTAGCGCAATTGATTGGTCTTTTTTAAATCTTGGTTAATGACATCTTGGTGTATATACAAGATTTTGTGCTCTAGCTATATATATATATATATGTGTATTTATATATCTTGACGTAAGAGCTCTGCGAAAACCCGCAAGGTGGAGTGAAGTAATTAACAAAGGGAAAATGAGACATCGAACCAATCCTAACAATTGCTGAAAACGAAACCCATGAGAGTTCCTCAAAATAAAGGTTCAGCAGTTGAAGAAAAAAAAGTCTTCAACTTCGAGCCGTTCTTTCGAAAAACCCGTAAGGGCTTCCATTGTCGCAATTGCTACGATGGGGTGGGTTTCTCATTTTCCATTTCTTTGCATGTAGCTATCTAGAGCATAAAATCTTGCTGACACATGCCATTAAAAAGTTATCTACTCAGGCAAATATCTTTTGGAAGAGGAAAGGAACACAACTATTTCACAAACGAATTACATTATACGACTTCTTCGCTAGAAATTTTATGATAGATGATTATTAAGCGAAATGGAAAGGTATTGGATCAAATTCTAGTTTCATGTTGGCAGATTTAGAAATGTCTAAGTAGAGTTATGTGAAATTGTTTATTTACTTGAAACGAACACGTTACCAAGAACAGCCACTCGCAGTGTAACTCCTCGCTCACGTAGTATGTTGCCGTAAAAGCAAGCTTCGCTATAATATGAGATGTAGCCACCTGTCTCGCCCCTGCTGCTGAAGTGACCGTGCGTTCAAGAGGGAAGTAGCGTAAAGCACAAAGCGCTATCAACTTCGTCGAAAATGGAAGTGCGATGGCAGCTTCATTTTACGCCGCCCTTCTATGTAACACAGGAGTAGTAACTAAAGACATCTATCGCGTTGCCGATTGCGTAATCAGGTAAACTTTGCAAATAATTTGACGCCAGTTTTTTGGTAGATATTGTCTTCTTGATACTTAACTGTACTTTTTATAACGCATCCCTTCAATTTTTTTTTCTTCTTAGCATGAGCTGTAAGGTTCGTAATATTGTAGTACTGCGTCCTCTGCCGCTTGTGTGAGCATTACGTACACAAAAGCTTAGTATTAGTGAACTATAGCAGATGTTGAACACCGGCGTCCTATGTTGACTTGTGCTAAATATGCCTTCTGCGCGAACTCGTTTAATATTTCATACATTTCGTGATATTTCTGCAAGGGATGAAGAACCGTAGGTGATTCCTCCTTTCACTTCGTGTAAGTTAAGATAACCTGGAGTTCACGTGATCTCTGTGGTCGCTGATTAGAGCAATCAGCCGCACAAAAGAAAAAAAAGAAAGCATTTTATAAAACGTTGACGACGGAGGATACATTGGCGAATTTGGAGGATATGATTGTCACGCTTTACCGTTGGCTGCGAAGACTTATAGCAGAGAATCACAAGGTCTCTAGGTGCTGAACATAATTGCCAAAACAAAGTGCACCTTCGAACAGGCGGCCTGGCAAGCCATTGTAGCTGACAAAGGCGCAGTAGGGTTCTCGCCAGACAACACAAGTTGCAAAGATAGGCGATTTCCTTTGAAACATGGCTCTACGGCCTATACCAAAGCTCACGTACTTCATTGGAAAGATTTTATCTAATGGATGATCCCTATGATTTAGCTCTGTAGAAGAGAAGTGTAGCTAGGTCAAGTAAATTTATCAGTATGTTGCTGTTCCGAATTCTGTGAGGCACAAGAAGGAAGGTAATCATTTGAATGCCTACACATTCAACCTGGGAAAGCAGCGGGAAGGCCGAAGATGGAAATTCGGGACGACGGGAAAAAGCAGAACAAGGTGAAAGTAGGAGCCTACGTTTCAACAAGTGGACTTATCTTTCTCAAGGCTGCGTATGCTTATGTTTTGATATGCTTTTTCAAAGCGACATACGCATATGTCGCCTTGAAAAAGACAAGTCCACTTGTCGAAACGTTGGCTCACGCTTTCACCTAGTTCTTTTGCTAAATATTTAACCTGCAATTCTGACAAAAGTAGCGCAAGTTAATTATTGGAGAAAGGAAACTGTCCGAATATGATAAAAAATACATGACTGTCTTTCTAGAAAGAGCACATACTTCGTCAAGTGGAAAACAATGTCACATTCTTCAGTAACACATCTGTTGACATAATCTGTCGTCTTGTTTATTGCCTCTTCAGCATCAAAGCCGCAGACGTTGGTGTTCTTGTCATATTTGAGTGTATCGGTAGATATACCGCAAACTTCATTGGCAAAAAGAAGGGCGTCCTAGGATGACAGAAAAGTGGTGCAGGTTAGTTTTAAAAAAAACGTGTGACGCAGGCGTAACTTTTCTGCAATAAACTACTCACCGCGTTCGCCATCGTGCTAAATAGTACTGTCCGTGGAGTAGCATCTATAAATGTGAACTTTATCTTTCAGGCATTATAGTGCCAGAGAAGCATAACTGAATAAATGAGTCCCACAGACATTCAATTATATCTACGTGTATCGATTCGAAAGAATGGCGGCCACATCAGTAGAAGCGCGACATCCGGTGGTGCAACTGGCAGAGTCACGTGACTCGAGCTACCATGTCACGAGGGGTGCTGTGACGTGACCAACGGCGTTCGCCACAACGTGTGCACAACGCAATGTCGTAGCTTTGATTCCCAGACTCCCACCAGAGGCCGTCGGTTCGTGTGCCTTTATTAGCTCAACCTTCATTCATTGTCTGTCACTTAACTTCACCTTAATTAGCACTAAGGGTCGTGGTTCCGACTCCCACCCAAGGTCGTGGATTCATGCGATTTAATTAACTCTTCCTTAATTAACTGTCTTATGTTCGCCTTAAGAAACACCAAAGCTCGTGTGTTTCCGTGCGGTACGTAACTTGTAGCGCCCTCCCTTGGGCAGTGCCTAGAACCCGGATTTCATACCTTGAGGCCCGCATCAATGAGCTCTTCGTCTCAATCACCGCACCCAAAGCCCACCACAGGGGAACCATTCGCCTCGTCTCGGTCATCACGCTCTTCCGCGCAGACGTCAAGCTCCGTACCACGGGCACTACCTACACCGAGCCACGAAGTGCACACCTCCCGGCTCGTGGCCGGCAAACGCCCGCCGAGATGACTGACGGTGGCGTGTGGTCTCGCTTGTCGTCCCAGCCACCTTTTTGTGGTAACGGACAAGTTCTCCAGGTTAAAACTAGTGCTCGGTAGCACAGCTGGCTATGGTAGTTCTCTGCGTCGGCCAGACATCTTTACATCAACGCTGCTACCAGTCCAGCGACAAGCATTCCTACAACGCCTCCTGGACTGTGTTAAAAACCTCCGTCCTACTGCGCCCCGTGCTTCCCGCCGCAATACAATCTTCCTGCTCCGCGACGCCGTCCGTCCACCGCTAGCTCCGGCCTACGAGCAACCACTACCGCATCTCGAAAACCGCCAACTTACTGCAGAACGGCCGTGAGGAGATAGTCAGCTTAGACCGCCTTAAGCCGACTTACGTGGAGACCGCGATGGAAAGCCTTGCATCGCCGCCAGTCCTCCTGCTAGAATGTCATAGCCGGCTTTTAGTCCGGTTTCAACTTCCAGACAAGGCGGGGTAGGCAGAGGTCCCAGTAGCACCCTCCCTTGGGCGGCGCCTAGAACCCGGACGCCACGCGGCCGCATGAGATGAAAAGATAGGCGGCGCCTGGCCGTGGCCCGCAAAGCCACGGCTCGCGGTTCTTTCCCGGTGTCGATTCAGGTCAACTGTCTTTCTCCTTCGCTCCTCAGACATAAGCCTACAAAGTCAAGCCTAATTAATATTGTCTTCATTAACTTCGCTTTAATTAACGCCAAAGGTCATGGAAGGCGGACTGCGACCCGAAGTCGTTGGTTGGTGTGGCTTAATTAACTCTTCCTTAACTGTATTAATTAACTTCGTCTTAACACCAAAGGTCATGAGTTCGACTTCCATGCAACGTCATGGTTTTGTGTGCCTTAATTACTTATATCTTAATTACTGTCCCTTGATTAAGTTCGTTTTAATTAAAACCAAAGATCGTGGATTGGACTCCCACCAAACGTCGATGCTGCGACTCCCCACCCAAGCACGTGAGTTCTGTGCCTCAGTTAACTATATCTTAACCGCACCCTAATTAACTTCGCTTTCATTAAAATCAAAGGACATGAGTTCGAGTGCCTTTATTAAATACTAATTACCTGCGCCTTAATTAATTGCGCCTTAGTTACCACAAAAATCGTGGTTTAGACTCCCGCCAAAGGTCAAAGGTTCGTAGCCTTTTCTACCACATTGTGGTCACGCGGATAACGCCGGATTTGCTGCCTGAAGAGATATTTATTGCTCTCTCAGTAATAATTAATGACGAGGACCGTTCATACACATAACCAGACCTGTATACCGCAGTGAACTACTGTAGTAGACTGCAAATGGAATTACCAGTTCAGATATGCAAAGTAACCCGAATGTTTTGAAACTCTTAATGCCCCTGGATAAGATGCCTTAAAATTGTTCTTGTTGAATAGGTCAAATTTTATAAGTATTTGTGTATTGAAATTGGTTCAACACTCTTTTGGTCTTTTTACCTTAAACAGATAAGTAGTAATGCTGATAATTCGTAACCCAGAAGTGCAATACATCCGGCTGCATGTTTCGGTACTTTACACACAGACAACCTCTTTTTTCCAAGCTTACAGACACACCGGCTCCATACGAGAAACGTGGACAACTTTCGTAGTGCGGCAACCACGACCAGTTGCGGCAACACCAGGAGTCACACAATAACTGACGGGAGAAGTCTTTTTCAAGACTGCGCACGGGCGAATAAACCGGAATTGAAGCTTCCTACACTAACCAAGAGTGCGTATACTTGTGCCCAGAACAGCACTTTATCGCCATGGTAAAAAACTAGGAGATGAGATGGGCAGTAACGCCTCATGCGATCATCTTGTCTGGCTTCATGTTCGACGCGGGCACACTGGCGACACCGGACGAGGCAAGAAACATGTTCGTCACAGAAAGATGGACATGGACTATCACGGGTACAGAATAAAGAAACCTTGAGAAATGAATTGTGCAAACGGCCGTGAACGAGACAGATTGGCGACTAAGCGGTTGCGTCTACAATGGTGATGTTAGACACGAAATTGATGAATGTATGAACTGTGTCCCAGTTTCTGTTATGTTGTTGAAGATATGCGGCTATCATCTCAAAGAAGGAATGATAAAACCCATCAGTCAGGCCGGCGGTCTGAGGATATTTCCGATATCTAGGGCAAATTCGCAAAAATGCAGACACTTGTCTCAGAGAGACGTACCGTTGGCTTATTCTGATGCCATGCAGGAAAGAGCTTCTCGGGACAATAGAGAGGGAGCGATCAACAGCGGTCAAAAGTTGGATGTCTCAGGCTGAAGACAACACTTCGGCAATGAAACTTGCCTTTGATGAGGTCCCTGCTTTTAAAGACTGTCTCTTACATGAAAGATCCCGGCCTTAAAAAGTGCTGAACACTTTTATATGCCATCATTCATGGCCATCGATTCAATCACACTCTCACACTTGGAGTATAAGTTGTGTCATTATGTATTCTACTGTTGACACGCTCGCCCTGTCTATTTATTCTTACGAGCTACGCGTTTTTACCTAGCCATGTTCGCAAAAACATGGCAGTTGAACAACCTAGACAGGTATCTGCTATCTGTATCTGTATCTGTATCTGTATCTGTATCTGCTGTTTTTCTGTAGATATTATAAATGGCTTACCTCAACCTCCAAAACACTTTTGAGTAGAAATTTTATCGTCGGACATTCCATCTCAGTAAAATATAGCGCCACCTGGAACAAGATGAAGGACTATAGGCGAGCCTGTAATTTACTTTTGTACATTATTTCAAGCATTGAACGCATGAGACAAGGAAACCCAGTTGTAGGTGGCTTTCAGAACGCACATTTCGGAGGTGTTGGTGTAAACTTTGTTACAAAAATCTTACATATTTTTCAGGCACCAAAGCGACTATTCAAAAGCAGGGAAAACAGAAAGTTTCACGTACTTGTTTGAGTTTGATATTTATATTCGCCTAAAAATTTAACTTTAAGCATTATTGTTATTTCGATAGATAAGGTACATATTCATACTTAATATATGAATTGTATCAGCACATATAGGTGTTCATTACAGGAAAGGAACAGCGCTGTCGGGAGTATTTTATCATTAAGTAAAATTACTCATTGCGAAGAGCTTCCTGCCTGACGCATACAAGTTGACAGTTCACAAGGGTATTTCGTGTAAATGGTTGTTTTTGCGTTCTAGCTACTGTCATAACTTAAATTTAGTTCATACTAACTTCTAATGATAACTTCGCAATATCAATGCATCTTTTGTATTTTGTGCAGCTAGAAAAGCATATGTATTTAGATAGCAAGCCTGCCCGATGCGTTTAACCGCAGTGCAGACATAAAAATTACGCTGATCACGATTCGTATGTAAAGACTGCAGAGAGGCGTGACCAATATTAATTATATCGGTGAAAAATACTGTGCGCCATCTTACCCTACATTCGTTTCAACAGCATGATCTAAAATACACGGCTGAACTTAAGGAGTGTGTCACCAATGTAATGCATATAACTTTTCAGAGCAAAGCAACTGAGTGAATAGAACAAATTTCCATCTAAAAAAGAAAGAAAAAGTCCAGCCATGCATTTGCTTAGTAGGGTGGCTGACTGGGCTAGTCAGGGGTTTATCTCAGTCAGTTAAAAATACGAAAAGTAAACAAGCGCATTGACAGGGCGAACACGGGAGCCTAGTCGACTAGATTATGTTTTGCCATTGAATGAGGTTTTATTATTAATGAATGAGGTTTTAAGATTGAAGATGGAAAGCGCATAACCCATGCGTTTCCTTGAAAAAGCACTTGGAAGACGACTTCAAATAACAAATATTTACCAGGAGATCAAAAAGCGAAATTCACACGGAAAAAAATAACGCTTCGTTAACATCGCCTCAAGCGAGAGACACACGGTCCGATTCGGTATCCGATCCGGCGTCCGACGCGCCGGAATGGCAGCCGGAATCGAGGTGTTTTGCTGTGCCGAAGCGCTGGATTGGACCTCCGGCGTGCGGCAAACCAGGCACATTTTCATCGTCCGACGCGACCGGCAACCGCACCGTCGTCTGGCCGCAGCCAATGACAGCGCGGCTGGCATGTGACGTACTCCGACGTTCCTTCCATGGAGGCGGCGCTGGCTGGCCGGTTTCGCAGTGTTTTTTTATTTTTCCTTGCCTGCTGCAGTTTCTTTCCCACAAGAAATAGTTACCAGTTCAGTAAAATTATCTCGAACGTGTGCCTGTTACGCAAAGCAGCGCCTAGTACATTAGCACTAAGCTACTGGCGAGGTCGGGAGCCGCGACGCGAGAGCATTTCGCGGGCAGACATCCCCCACCGACCGTCTGGGCGATGCTGCTCGCTTCGCTTGCACGTTTGCCCTTCGCAACGACTGCGTCGAGTAAACCAATTGTATTTAATTACGGGCGACCTAAGTGTACAGTGTCTATTGTTTGGGCAAACATAAGCGCTCTTCGACAAGCTCGGGCTGGATCGTAAACGCCATCTGCCTAGCTAGGCCTACCCGCCCTATCGCTGGCTGTTAGCGTAGTCATCAGTGGAGAACGCGCCGTCGTAAAGTGTTCTGTAAATTGCAGGGGCATGATTTTATTGACAGTCTTCGTGTAAAGCGAAGCAGTATTGTGCAGAGTTGTTTATATTGCGTTTCTAGACGTGGCTATGAAGTCAAGCCGGGGGGCTGGATCTGGGCGGAGCTTACGCGTCGCTCAATCTTTCGGATTCACGCATCCGAAGCGTCGTATGCCGCATGCCGGAGCATGCGGCGCCACACGCCGGATCGGATGCCGAATCGTACCGTGTGTCTCCTGCTTCACGCATGTGTTTGCTCCAGAAAAATGACACTTCCTTCACTGATGGATCTAATGGTCGCATGTTCAGGCATGCGCCTTCTTTCCATGCCGTTGCGGGTGCTTTTGTGACATTAAGGTGCACTGCGTTTTTTTTTGAGAAATAGGTTGGTGTCTAAATACACACTGTACTTACGGCTGTCTACAAGCAATAAAAAATAATTTGTTGCCGACTGCCCTTTTATTGTCTGAATGTGGCAAATTGGTGGCCGAGCGGGAACTATGACACTAACTGCATGTTTTAGTCCGGATATTAGAGTCTTTGGTTGTCCCAAGGTTTGGAGCTCCAACGGCACCAGGCCGTCCATAGCCTTTCTACATGTAGAATTTTCAAGGGGAACGTGTGCATTTCGTGGAGAAAGCACCGTTTGAGGGAACCATGTTTCCGCGTTATTTGTTTTGTAAACCTAATATCAGCAATTCACACTTCAGAGTACATGTGATTATAGAATGTCTGTCTGTTAGAAGCGAGCGCGGCTCTCTTCCTTGTTTACACCCTTGTTCTTGTGTTGTGCTGGTCACTTCGTGGCATAAAATGCTGCAGCTGTAACGTTGTTACATTCGCACCTAATTTTATTATAGTTATTACTGCGATTGCCCTTTCATTTGGGTGCATCTGTCACTTTTCGGCAACTGTATATATATATATATATATATATATATATATATATAGATAAATAGACAGATAGATAGATAGATACATAGATAGATAGATAGATAGATAGATAGATAGATAGATAGATAGATAGATAGATAGATAGATAGATAGATAGATAGATAGATAGATAGATAGATAGATAGATAGATAGATAGATAGATAGATAGATAGATAACTGCGAGTGTGTGTCGTTAAATGTATATCTGGCAACTTGGACCACTGGGACGTCTGCGAACCAATCTATTGAGTGTCGCACTGTGGTTTTGGAAAGCGGATTCGAAACGAACTACCTGGGTCACTGGGCATGTGACACTGGCTATGTGACCCTCATCAGTTACCCTCTTACAGCCAACTTGTTGTTGCTGGTATGTGTCGCTATTTTTATGCCACTCCTGAGTCAACCTCTGACTCCGCATTGGACCTTTGAATAGGTGCCACCCAGTACGCGCCACTCTCCAATAGCAAAAGGAATAGCACTTTTCCGGTGCTTGGTGGAATCAAAACTGCAACATGGAAATTCAAACTTCCCTGAATATTAACACAAGCGCCACGCGCGGACTTAGCGACGGAGCGATGAACGGGCCAACATGTCCAGATGGAAGCGTGAGAGAGGTGACCACCAGTATACGTGGTTCATATGTGACGCGTCTATGTATGGCACTAAACTTAGTCATTAGTTCGCTTCATAACTAATCGCATCACCGTCTACACTAATTGTGAGATGGGTTGTGCGGCACTCTTCATTAAAAGTTGTATTGTGCATCCCTCTGCTATGCCATCGTTATCCATCATTCACTTCCCTTATTGCCGATCCCCCTGTGCAGCGTATCCGGCTAGAGCACATTAGCTTAGGCTGACCTCTCTGCCTTCCTTCAAGCAAATCACATATCTTTCTGTTCAGTTGTGCACATTGAAAGATGCGGTAAACGCAACTCACCCCATTCAGCATGGCACCTAAGTACAGAAGAAGATTCTCGGTCGTGTTGAACGCACTAGAATAGTTTCTGCTCACAACAATGCAAGTTTCCACAACAAAAACATCAGGTGGTATTTGTTCCAGTTGTGTTTCATCTGTAAAATAAATTTTGAGTAAAGTATCTCTTGCACTATGGTAAGAAGATGCCCTGGTTATTCCACAGCAGGTATAGCAGTTTCCGCTCAAATGATACGGTTTGAAACATGGAAATGTGCGTTTTCTTGTTTATTTACGGTCTGTTCAGTCGATCTCTGTGTGCGAAGCAGCTTTTGCTAATTCGTTCAACTTACATTTGAGGGCACTACAACCGCGGTGCGTTAGCCGAGAGACACGTGGTATCTCAAATTTCGCGCACTTTAAGGAAACACTAGAGAAATATTAAACAAGGCAGTTATATTTGCATAGAATAAATAATCTGATCTATCAGAACGAGCGCTACCACTTTTATATTGAAGATCTTTCGCTGGAAGTTATTAAATAAACAGTTTATTAGACAGTCTTTGGTAATTATCAAGCTTGGCGGATTGAAAACCTATCATGACATCCACCCGCCGTGGTTGCTCAGTGGCTATGGTGTTGGGCTGCTGAGCACGAGGTCGCGGGATCGAATCCCGGCCACGGCGGCCGCATTTCGATGGGGGCGAAATGCGAAAACACCCGTGTGCTTAGATTTAGGTGCACGTTAAAGAACCCCAGGTGGTCAAAATTTCCGGAGTCCTCCACTACGGCGTGCCTCATAATCAGAAAGTGGTTTTGGCACGTAAAACCCCAAATATTATATTATTATTATTATCATGACATCCTCAATATGGCTCGGAAGAATACAGCGCCAACTCGACACGTGTAGCACTTTAGTTTGTATTTTTAATAGTTGGCCCCAGTTATATCCCATAGCATATACAGGGTGTTTCAGCAAACACGCTCCAAATTTTTTTTAAAAATTGCCTGTGGCTGGTAGCACAACTATAGTCCTTGAGCTGGTCTATTCAAAGAGGCGGACAGTACTTGCGCGAAAAAAAAAACGAAATGCCTAATTGAATAATTCCGAGAATCTCACTATTAAATTTTTTACTAATTACATACTTCAATTTACACATTCTAGCGTATGAGATTGCAAGATATATCAACTAGAAAAGAATTGTTTGTATGACACCATATACGAGACATGTGCCGTCAAACTTGTTGTAAAAATGCACTGTCATTCCCCTTACTTTCTTAACAAAACGTCGCTTTATGCATTGAAGCAAAACAATACCTGAAACGCCAATCCATTTAGTCGCAAAGTTCGGGAATTAATAGCCCGCACCTGGTGTCATCTTGACAAATCGCCTTGTGAGCTGCCCGTGTAGAATTTGTAAATTGCAAGATGTGCCATAAATATGGATTTAGTTAAAAGCCTAATTACTTAATTTTTGTGAATTACAGATATTCTATTTCTATTTATTATGCAACTAATATCCGCCTCTTAGAGTAGACCAGCTAATGCACTAGAAGTGTGCTATCTGCCACGGAAAACTTCTAAACTGTTCTGAAATTGTTCGGTGAAAAACACGGTATGTTATGAAAAGTCCGCATGTATATATATATATATATATATATGTATATATCTATATATATATATATATATATATATATATATATATATATATATATATATATATATATAGTTACAAAAGGTAGGGCGGCGTCCCAGTCCTTACGGTCAGTGGACACGTACATGGCGAGCTGTCCGTTGTACGGCAAGAATTAGCCAACGTGCGATTGCAGTCGCTTTGCCCAGTCAACACACCAGACTACCGGCCACCTGTATCGCCTGATCCATACCGACGCTCGTACGCCTCGTCCTCGTTACACCAACTCGGCAGCATGGCGCACCTCAGACAATATGCCTATCTGCTTCTGTGGACGCGTCGGCCATATTCCATTGTCGCATTTCGTGGAACTCACAAGCTCGTCAGACGTACTCAACTTTTTGACGTCCGGCCGGCAGTTCCCACTTGCCGACGCACGTTCAAGAGGATCCTGCTCCGCCCTCCTTGTCTCCGTGACAGAGCCGCTCTCCGTCCCGGTCCCGGTCGCACTAATGCCGTCGCTTTTCTTCTCCCGGCTTTCCGTTCCCCTCCTCGGAAAACTAACGGACGCAGCTCCGAGAGGTGAGCCTGCCCTGACGACCCAACCCGATGTTCCTCTGTGTGCGCTACGTGGCCATCACTACCTCATCAACATCAACATAGATGTGGACGGCACACCTGTAGTCGCTCTCGTTGACACCGGCACCCACATACCAGTTATGAGCCCCATCCTCCGTGCTCATCTAAACAAAGATCTCACCCCCGCTCCAATCACTGTAGTCAGCGTACCTGACGGTGCAACTCCGATTGCTACTGCGATGTGTACCCCCGGGTTACTGTTGCTGGATGCCATACTTTGATGTTTTGGAACAGTACCAGCATGAAATCATCTTGGGACTAAATTTTCTGTCGGCATATTTTGTCCTTATTCGCTGCTATGCCGGGATTGTTCAAGTCGTCCTACCATATGACGTTGAGCCTTATGATCCGAAGCCTAGTCGACTGTGCTCTACTAGAAGCATTCCAATGCCCTACCTTGCTGTGATGTTCAAAGACGTCATTCCCTATCCACCCGTCGCCGACGGTGGATACATCGTGTCAGGCAATTCTGACGTTCTCTCTTCGAACAACGTCACGGTCCCACACATGGTCATCTGTATAAAGTACCACGTGTCTCCCAATTGTGATTTTCGACCTATGTCCTTAAGTGCTGCTTTAGGGTATCTCTCTTGCAAGCATTGCACCAGCCTGCGACTACAATATTTCCTCGTTGACTTCTAATGCACCGTGGCCTACCAGTCCCAATTATGATCATGCAAATGTGCTGCAAAGATTGAAAAAAGGATCGCCTCCGACCTTCTGGCTCCCCATGTGAATACGTTCAGTTATCTTCTCGCATCGTACTGGGACATATTTCAACTCAGTGACCAACCACTGGGCCCGACATTCGTTGTGAAGCATCGCATCAACACGGTCGATGCAAGCCCGTTATACCGACGACCATATCGTGTATGCACCACCGAGCGCAAAGTCACACAGAAGAAAGTCTACAAGATGCTTGCCCGAGATATCATTGAACCTTCTTTAAATCATTGGACTTCCCTTGTCGTGCTTGTTAGAAAGAAGGACAATAGCTGGCGCTTATGTTAAGACTACCGGAATCCTAACAAGGTAACAAAGAAAGACGTGTACTCCCTGCCATGGAGAGATGACGCGCTTGACCACCTACACGGTGCCAAATATTTTTCTTCGATAGACCTGGGTTTGGTATTTCTGTGGGTGACATGGGACCATGAAAAGACAGCCTTTAATTGTTACACCTGCGGGCCTCTATCGGTTCAGAGTAATGCCATTTGGGTTATGCAATGCCCCAACTACATGCGAACGTCTGATGGACGTTCTCGTTCACGGTTTTAAGTGGTCAATCTGCTTGTGCTACTTCGACGACGTAATCGTCTTTCCGCTGACTCTTGAAACACATCTGGAACGTCTCTCGACAATTCTTTATTTTTCGCAGAGCCGGTCTTCATCTGAACTCCTCAACATGCAACTTCGGTCGCCAGCAACTTACTGTTCTCGAACACCTTGTCGATTCTTCTACCGTTCGCCCTGATCCCGATAAAGTTCTTGTTGTCAAAGATTTCCCTGTGCCGACCTGTACTAACAAGGTTCGAAGCTTTGTGGGCCTCTGCTCCTACTTTCACAGATTCGTACGCAATTTTGCTGACGTTCAGAAGCGCAGACTGCTGGGCCACTTGGTGGATCATGTAGTGTCGTTGAGCGGAAATACGAACGGGAAAAACGGAGTGGACAGGATAGACGTTCATGACGTTGCACGCCCACTTACAGAACGTTTAAAAAAGGACGTCCCCTTTGCTTGGAGTTATGCGCAAGCTTGTGCATTTGCTGAGTTGACCAAGCGACTCACGTCACCACCAATGCTCGGCCATTTTGACATAGCCGCTCACACCGAAGTGCACACAGACGTCATCTGTCACGGTTACGACCGTGTTATTCCTTACGCTAGCCGTCTTCTGTCCTCAGCGGAACGCAACTACTTCATCCCCGAACCTAAATGGCTCGCCCTTGTATGGGCAGTGGGCAAATTTCGCCCCTACCTATACGGACGGGAGTTCACAGTTGTGACCGACCACGACCATTTATGCTGCCTTTCGTCCCTAAAACATCCTGGTGCTGATCGTCTTGGTCGACGGGCTGTACGACTCCAGGAGTACTCTGTAATTACAGAGTTGTGTACAAGGATGGCCCACTACATAAGGACGCTGACTGCTTGTCGCGTCATCCAGTGAATCCACCAGAGCTTCCCGACAGCGACGACTCTGCTTGTGTACTATCACTCAGTGCATTTAGCAACCTCGGAGACGAGCAACGGCATGATCCTTACTTGACACGCATCATACGCATGCTGGAAAATTCCGTCTTGGCCACTAACCCTTCTCTACGCATGCTTGTGCTCCATGACGGTATCTTATATCGTTACAACATGCACCCTGACGGCCCTCCACTGCTTCTCGTCCTTCCTAGGCACATGCGTCAGACCGTCCTTGCTCAGTTGATCGTGTTCGACGTCGCTTTTTTGGCCCGGAATTTACCGTTCTATTTCCCGCTACGTTGCTTCCTGCAAATTATGTCAGCACCGCTAGAAACAAGCCGCACTTCCAGCTGGGCGCCTTCAATCCATTGAAATGCGAACACAATCATTCTTCAGGGTCGGTCTTGAAATCCTTCGCCCTTTTCCTCTCTCCGCCATTGGAAAGAAATGGATTGCAGTTGCTTCGGACTCCACAAGCCATTATGCAATTGCACGCGTTGTCCCTAGCAGCTGTGCGCCCGACGGGGTTGACTTCCTCCTCGAAGATATACTACTTCACTACGGCGCTCTTCGACAACTGCTTACTGACCGAGGACGTTACTTTCTATCACAAGTTGTTGAAGACATCTTCCACACCTGCGCTATATAGCACAAGTTCAGAACGGCGCATCACCCCCAGACGAACGAGCTAACAGAGCGTCTTAATAGAACTACCACAGACATGCTCGTCATGTACAGTCGTGTGCAATATGAGCTGCAACACGGTGTCCATGTTCCAAAGGACACCAGGACCATACGGTCGTACCGAC
Source organism: Dermacentor variabilis (assembly GCF_050947875.1). NCBI lineage: Eukaryota > Metazoa > Arthropoda > Arachnida > Ixodida > Ixodidae > Dermacentor > Dermacentor variabilis. The sequence continues at coordinate 69,686,892 of NC_134578.1, forward strand.
GTAGGAATAACTGGAGGACTAAACACCCTTACAATTACTGGCACTCATTAGATAAAGTTTTCATATGTAGGCGCCACTGCTCAATCTTGCGGACCTTTTCGGCACGTGCACCGTGTTGCAGCTCATATTCCACACGACTCTACGTGTCCGCTGACCACAAGGACTGGGTCGCCACCGTCCCTTTTGCAACATTTGCCAAGAACACATCCCGGCATGATTCCTCTCCGTTTTTTTCTTTTATATGGTCGAGACTCCGCACTCCTTTTAGATGTGCTCCTTCCCACTACCCTTCACATGATGTCACAATACGCCTGTAATTTCATCTCTTGAGCTGAAGATGCGCGTAAAATTGTCCGCTGGCGTCTCAACGCTTCACAGGAAAAGCAGCGACGTGTATATGACGCCCACCATCACGACGCCAATTTCAACTCTGGTGACATGGTCCGCCTCTGTACACCACCACAACGTGCTGGCCTTTGATGAGAAGTTGATTTTGCCATATTCTGGCCCTTCTGGATGTCTGCCGCAAATGAACCGACATGACATATGAAATCAAACCTTTCGATTTCACCATGGTGCGGTCTGCCTCTGGCATCGACCGCCTAACAAGACTAAAGCCATATCACTTGGACCCACCAAGCACCGGGACGGTGCCTTCGCCGTTGGGGGTAATGTTACGAGGCGCTGTCAGCGATGAAGAGAAAGAAGATGATTCTCGGTGATGTTCATGCGGTTCGGTAACCATGCTGAGGTTGAGTGACAGTGGAATATATAACCTGTAAATATATTGCACGGCTTTTCCTCCACGTAACACAATATACATATATGACAAGGGTTGAATTTCGCAACGCACCGGCGAAATCTTGAAGAATTCTTCGGTTAATCAAAACGACACACACTAACTGGCTCGAGTAGGCGGAAATAGGGTCATTTACCAGCCGTGCATACCAAGACTCAAATACCCAGTCACTCAAGTGGGTCTCGCAGTTGGTTCCGAGCCCTGTTCTCGCAACACACCAGCCCGATGATGTAATGACTTGACCAGGGGAGAACCAAGTGGCCCAAGTGGACGGAAAGACGGTTTGACCGCCAGATAAGCCAATAACAATAAGTTCAATAATACCGCGTAATCTGCACTAAAGCGACATTTTATAAATATATATATGCACATGTGCCGCCGCGCCGCCCTTTTTTGCAGCGTGCCGAAAGGGGTACACGAGAAGGGAGACTAGCTGGGGTGTCTTGGCTGTGGTAATTAGCGTGTTCACTGCTGATTGCATTAATGTCCACATTTACAGTGAGATGGGTTAAGGCAAAAGGTGTTTGTCAAATGTGTTCACTTTCAGGAATTAAGCACGTTCAACTCGTGCTTTGGCGCAAAAAAATAGCAAATTTCATGCTTATCGTGGAAAATTCGCTTTGCCCTTGAGAAGGCGCTAGTGCAAATATACCTTTTTACAGCAGTCATACAGACTTTGGCTTGGCTAAATTCAAAAATATCAATAAGTATTCCGTTTCATGTATGTATGTGTCTCTATAAATGCACGTGGAACTCGTTAGCTATGTACAAAATATCCTTTCTAAAGTTTTTCTTTTTCTTGGTCTTGAAGCATTCGCGTTGAGTAACCTTGAATCAATATCACAAATTTACACTAATTTATTAAGCATATCTCTGACGAGTCTTATATCTACTAAACAACGCAAGATTACCGTTTGTTACCAATATTAAAATTCTACTGGTTTCCAGTCCTGCCTATTTTTTAATCTTACAGTAGCTTCTACTATTGAGTTCTATTAGTTCATATTTAAAACACAACTACGTTGTATACATTGTTTCTTTCTCGTAGGTACTTCGCTGCAATAAAGCAAACAATCCTAAGGTAAGAAAAACTAATATTCTTAAGGCAAAAATTATTTTGTACCGTCAGAATGCAATAGCTTTTACAATAATTTAATTTCCACAATGTCCTGTTCCACTAGAAGTAAAAAATTTGTCCTCTCCCGCCATACATATTTGTAACTAAATTAATTGCTTAGCCATGACGGAAACAGGATTCTCAAGTAGTACTACGTGTGTTTTATTTGCTCTAGATAATAGAGCGTAAAAGTGAAATTACGCTTACCGCATACTTTATTTGTACAGTACAATGTAGATAAATTTCCAGTATCTTCGTTTTTATCTGATAATAAAAAAGAAAACTCGATAAGAATTCTTGTGTCGCAGAAAGGACAAAGAGTGCACTAGAACTACAGAGAGCTAGAACTTTTGACGAGTACGTACTATCACATTTCCTCTACACCGTAAAGCCATTTACCGTGATAGTTGTTCATAGTGCCTCAGTGTCCAAGTCACTTTAAACAGACAATAAAAGAAAAAATGCTTCGAGGTTAACCGACTTATTTGCTTAGAAGGTTGTCGTTGTTTCGTATGTGCTAAAGATAATTTTTTGTGTAAGGGAATGTAGCTGAAAATATATCCGCTGTTCCTTAATTTCAATGGGCCACGCAAAAACAAACTAGTTATTGTAGTCTGCGCGTGAGGTCTCTTCATGACGTCGTCTGTGCATTATCTAGCGTTAGCGCCACCTTTGACGCCGCAGATTTCACGAAAGGGGATGCTAGTCAATTTTACCTTTTCGACATTCTCTTGCGTACGAAATTTCTGTTCTCGGTATGAATGGCGAATATGTAGTCTAGTCATTCAATCTCACTTGACCTAACATTAGCGTAAGGGTACGCCATCATAGGGAAGGAAAATAAGAAAACATCATAAGGCAGGGCAAAGTAGCAGGAAGGATGCTTGGCAAAAAAACACGATTTATTTTCTTAGAGACGACGCACAACAATACCAAACAGAGCATGCGTGATATTACTGCAAGTCAAACCAAGGGAGTGAAAGTAAGTGACTTGTAGTGCTATCTGCACATATTCCGATTGGTCTTGGGTGACGTCGTTTGTAAGAGATAAATTTATTTGTAAGGGGGGGCACCCTTCTTCTTCCTTTCTCTGTGTTGTTGCAGCTTAGGGTGATGCTAGGGCAAGGAATCTACCAAGCCCATTGACTGCTAGGTCAAGTTGTAGGAATGAAGGAAAAACGGTTTATTGGCTGAGTTACGCGACTGCACTTACGGAAGCCCACACCACGCAGGAGCAAGTTAAACGCTCGGCCTCACATCAGGAGCTTCTGTCTGACTGCTCGAAAAGTCTCCGCTTTTAATACCGTCGTCTTTCCTAGGCGAGCAGGCTAGGGAATCTGAAGACTGTCCAGCAGCAAATCACAATTGTCAAATCTCTTGCGATAACACGCCCCCGCTTGCAACACTCCGCAGTGACTCGGCCTCCGAGGCCCGATGGTATAAAATATGGAGTAGAATGGGAACCTGCAAATCCACGGTCGCCGTCGTTGTTCGGTAGCATTGGATGGGGGCTCCTTTCATTCTTAGTTCAGTCTGTCAGGTAATGGTGAGGGTCGTGGCCTTTTGCGGACCAGTGAAAAGTCGGTGTCCATGCTGCGTTCACCTCAGGGTAGGCACTCATAGATGGGCGGGGATTTGCCTCGTGGCAAACGTCTAATTAAGGCCTTTGTGGTGTTGTGACACCACAGTGTTTTGACTTCCGATTTTTTTCGTTGCATATGCTGGTACACCCTTACGAAATACCACGGACCAACGTGCCGAACAAGCCGATCCCATTAATAATTTTCTTTAGGGCCTCTTTGGTAACCAGCTTGCATACCATTGTCTGCATGCCCGTAACCGGGGCAATATACATCAAAAGCTATTGCAGGAAACTTGTAACTAAACTGAAACCTAAAGATTACACGGGCTGGAATTTGTTTTAGCAGACGTTTTGTCTCTGTTGGCGAAAAAGCTGTTCTTGCCTTTAGTCACAGATCACTTGCGCGTATAGAGCACATTACTACGAAACGCTTAAATCGACATAAAGTTGTGGCACTCAAGCTCGCTTATACTACACATGACGTTTAACGTTGATGACAAAGTAATAAGACAATGAATGCTGAAAGGAGCAACGCAAATCCCGAGAAAGTAGGAAAGGAAAGCTTCGCCTAAGAAATGTCTTCATTGCCATGCGATGTTTGGAACATTGAGAATTCCCTGTACGAACTTTCACTTTTCAGTCACTTTTCTTAGCTGCCTCTCAGCTAATTATCCGATGCTGCAGCTTAGTATAAATGCGCCTGAAGACCACAGTTGCGTCACCAGAAGTTACGAACGGATGACGAAAGGGTCTGAAGATTGTCTATAAACAAACTCCAAATAAATAAAATCATGCACAAAACCATCGCGAAGGAGTAAAAATATAACAAACAGGAGGAACAAGAAGCCGTACCCTCCCTTTCTCCAACACCAGAAAAAGCCACTTTGTGAAAAAAAGACGCCTAACTTTTCGAATGGCACCTGCTCGCATACATCTGCGAATAATTGCTGCAAGGAATATTCTATGAGTCGGTGGAAGACTTCCTGCTAATTATGTTCTATCAAATATAACAGTACTGCTTGCCCTATGGACAAAATTGCAACTTTCTGACGGAGGTGCATTATGTGAAGGCATAGAATAGGCTATCCCAAACTCACAAGACGACATTGACAGCAATAAATGGGCACATTGACAAGAATAACTGGTTGTCAAGCAAATACATTACTAAAAGCACCTTCTGTGCAAATTACAGAGTAATAGCCAATCTGTCCTTGATCCTTGATTAGTGGAAGCACTATGGCGGTAGGTTCTGAGAGTTCATATGGGTAAGTTATTAACTAAGAACACAAATGTAAGAGTCTACCATCAATCGCTTTCTTTCAAAGAAATCACTTACTTAGGCACTCATGTACAATGACCTAGCTAACTTTCCTTTATATCTAATATTGTTTCTACACCGTTGTTAGTTATTGCGATGACTGCATTATTGTCCCACGATGGTAATGTTTAATGATTCGTAATTGTAATGTAATTAGTCAATTTGGAGACATCAGAACAACTACGCCCACTTCATAGCAGACAGATGTGTAGTGACTGCCAAGCGCAATACATATTGTTTTTGTTTTTGTTGCCACCCACATATTTTTTTCTTAGCAGTATCAACAAAATTACGCACTGCGGTGGAAATTTCGTGTTTCCTAAATCTGTCTAAGTACGCTATAAGCGTCTTTTTTAAAACGAACCTGCATATGGCTAGCCGATTTGTCCATCCGTCTGTTAGTCTATCAGTCGTCTGTACGCAGAAAACTTCTCCGGCTCAACCCCATGTGCATGCGCGAAAAGTAAAAGAGGAAGAGAGGCATGCGATTTGCCAACTCCACCTGATAACACGGAGCTTGTTTACTCTTATCCATGACGTCCTGCTACCTGGCCCGGAATTTCCACTGACAACGCTGGCGTGATCAAAACGGTGACGTCAAAATTAGATTGTATGGTAGTCGGGCCAGGTAACGTGATGTAATAGATCGGAGAGAAAAGGCATTGAGCTATCTAGGCGGTGATGGATTAGCTTTGCCAGTAGTGACGTCATTCCTCGCTGCCGCAGCCGAGTGCGCACGCAGCAGTCTCTCTACGCCTTCGAAATGGTTAGGCCACTAATCATACGTACTCCTTAGGAGCAGGCAGCCTTCGATCAGCAACATCTCGAGCATAACCGAAAAGGAGCTAGTCTACGCCGTGCCGATGCTGCAGCCCGAGTACAAAAACAGCGCTAGCGGCAACTACGTATTGAGGATCCGGCAGCCTACCAACCCGTCATTTAAAGAACCGTAGGCATTAGCCCAGTGATAACGCTGGGGCCAAACGTTTCAGTGTCGCTTGTAATCATCTGTACGGAGCGTTTCGGCGGTGATTTCTTTCGTGTGCAGAGTGCATTGTTTGATTGGTTGGTTAGTTGGGGTTTAATGGCACAAAGGCAACTAAGGCCATGCTGCGCCAGTCACAAGACAAAAGGAAACGCAAGGTTAAAGCAGGCAAACCTGCATTGCATTATATTTGGTGTAAATACCCAGTTGTCTCTAAGAAGTGGAATAGGTTAGTAAATGGCACTAGTGGGTCATCTGCCAGTAATAGGGCAGGGTGATGATGATGATATGTCGTGTTTAATGGCGCAAGGGCCACGTGTGGCCAAAGAGCGCCATGACAAGTGGTGATGTTGACGATGTATTATGGAGATGTGACTTGGCTGTAAAGTGGCCTAAAAATAGTTGCTGTAAAGTGCATAAAATCTACGTGATATAAAATTATGGCGATGACTAATGACGAATACTATGAACATTAAAATCCATCGTAAAAGAACGACATAAAATTGAATATATATGAGATGGTAAAAATAGCTGGAGCACTGTTGCCTCGCCGGAGCCCTTGAAACACAAGGGCCTAGAGGCACGTGCTATACGAAAGAACTATCACAGCGCCATCCTCTGAAGAGAGGAGACGCTACGAACATGTGGGGCTAACAACATGCAATACAACATCTTTCAGATAACTTGGTGTCAAATAGCGGTTCTAGGCCGAGTAGCATTAATGGGTGAAGGGGGATGTGCTGCTGGTATGCTAAGGGAAAATGTTTCTTTCTTTCAAATTCGGCTTTCCGGCACTCCAGGAGGACGTGGAGGACGGTAAGCCTCTCCTCGCATCTACCGCAGGTTGGAGGGTCATTTCCGGTGAGTAGAAAATTATGGGTGCCGAATGTGTGTCCTATTCTGAGACGACAGAATAGGACATCTGTTCGGCGTGATCTTGTTACAGAGGGCCAGAATCCTAACTGTGGCTTTATCACGTGGAGCTTATTATTTGTTTCCGCGTCCCATAGGCGCTGCCAGTGGTTCCGTAGTTTCCTCCGTAAGAAGGGCTTCAGGTCTGTGACAGGAACTGCAGCGGTGGAATTAGCAGAATGCGATGCAACTGACGTGGTCATCTGGTCCGCCAGATCACTACCTTCGATGCCCCTGTGACCTGGCACCCAGCATATGATGACATGCTGGTTATCTATATACGCTTTACACAGAACGGAATAGAGTTCATTAATTACCGGATTTTTGTGGTTAGAGAATGACATCAACGCCTTCACAACACTAAGGGAGTCCGTATATATGACTGATTTCTGGAGTTTTGATTTCCTGATATGCTTCACAGCTGACAATAGTGCGTAGGCCTCAGCCGTAAAGATACTAATTTCCGGATGAAGTACATCGGTTTCCGAGAAGGATGGACCGATGGCTGCGTAGGACACCCCGTCGTGTGACTTGGATGCATCTGTGTAGAACTCCGTGCAGGAGTACTTGTACTGGAGTTCCCGGAAATGCATTTGTATTTCAATCTCTGGAGCATGCTTTGTGATTTGCACGAAGGATATATCGCATTGTATGAGCTGCCAATCCCAAGGAGGTAGCAGCTTGGCTGGATGCATTAGGCGGAGCTCGAGTAGTGGGACATGCATTTCATCACTAAGCTCCCTCACACACATCGAGAAAGGCTGTCTTACGGAAGGACGATTATGAAAGAGCGTAGCATATGTCATATCGTTGATGGTATTAAAACATGGATGTTGGGGATTAGACTGGGCTTTCAGGAAATATGTTTGGCTGATGTATGCTCTCTGCAGCTGAAGTGACCACTCATTTGATTCTACGTATAAACTTTCAATGGGACTTGTTCTGAAAGCTCCAGTGGCCAGTCGGATTCCTAGATGGTGGACCGGATCTAGCATCTTTAGCGCGCTCGGGGCTGCAGAATGGTAGATCACGGCACCGTAGTCCAACCGAGATCGAATGAGACTCTTGTATAAATTCATTAAACATTTCCTGTCGCTGCCCCATGTTGTGTGGGATAACACTTTCAGTAAGTTCATTGTTTTTAAGCATTTGACCTTGAGATTCTTTATGTGTGGAATAAAAGTTAATTTCGAATAAAGTATGATGCCCAAGAACTTGTGTTCTTTGTTCACAGGGATTCGCTGACCATACATATCGATACTGGGTTCTGCAATGAGCCCTCTCTTTCTAGTGAAAAGCACACAAGAACTTTTGTTGGGGTTCACTTTAAATCCGTTTTCATCTGCCCATTTGGATACTTTGTTCAAGCCCTGTTGTACTTGCCTCTCGCATACTGTAAGGTTGCAGGATTTGAAACCTATCTGTATGTCGTCTACGTAAACAGAATAAGAAATGGCTGGCGGTAATGAAGCACGAAGCGTGTTCATTTTTAAGATGAAGAGCGTGCAGCTAAGTACACCTCCTTGGGGTACACCAGTTTCCTGTATAAAACGTCGCGACAATACATTGCCGACTTTCACACGGAATGTACGGTTGGACAAATAGCTTTCTATTAGGAAGAGCATATTGCCACGGATGCCAATTCCCGACAAGTCTCTCAAGATTCCATAACGCCACGCACTGTCGTACGCCTTCTCCATATCGAGGAATACGGATAGGAAATATTGTTTATGTAGATAGGCATCGCGAATGTTTCCCTCAATGCGCACAAGGTGATCGGTTGTGGACCGCCCTTGTCTAAAGCCGCACTGAAAGGGATCGAGCATATTGCTGAGTTCAAGGAAATGTACAAGTCTGCGGTTAACCATTTTTTCAAAAAGCTTACAAATACAGTTTGTAAGGGCTATCGGACGGTAACTTGCCACCAAGGAAGGGTCCTTGCCCTGTTTGAGAACAGGAACCACAATCGCTTCTTTCCATGTGGATGGGAGGTATCCCGTAGCCCAAATAGCGTTGACAAGTGTGAGTAGTGTAAGTTTGGTGTCAGTATGTAAATTTATGATCATGTTATACATGACTCTATCAGGTCCCGGTGCAGTGCTTTTGCATGTGTTCAAGGCAGCTGTCAACTCAGCAATATTGAAAGGCCGGTTATAGGGTTCATTCTGTCTGGATTTTCGTATTATTGGCTTACATTCTTCTATTTGTTTGTATTTCAAAAAGGATTGCGAATAACGGTTTGAACTCGACACACTCTCAAAGTGTTCCCCAAGCGAGTCTGCCTGATCTTTCAGTGTTTGACCTTGTGTGTTTACCAAAGGAAGGGAATATGTTTGTCGCCCTTTTATCCTATTAACCCTGTTCCAAACTTTGGCCTCATCTGTATACGAATTGATACCGGATAAAAACTTCTGCCAACTCTCTCTTCTAGCCTGTCGGCGTGTTCGCCTGCCTTGCGATTTCACTTTCTTATAGTTAAACAGATTCTCCGCAGTGGGAGAGGCGCGTAGCAACCCCCACGCTTTGTTCTGTTTCTTACGAGCGATCCTACAGTCCTCGTTCCACCACGGGACACGCCGTTTGCATGCCAAGCCATTTACTTGTGATATACATTTAGTTGCGGCATCTATTATGAAGGCTGTAAAATATTCCACGGCAGCATCAATTCCTAACGAGGACATGTCATCCCATGATATACTAGTTAAGTTTCGGAATTTATCCCACTCTGCTGTGTCAATCTTCCACCTAGGAGCCTGTGGTGGATATTCGTTTTCTTTAGGTGTTCTTAGTAGTACCGGAAAGTGGTCGCTTCCGTAAGGATCATTCGTAACTTCCCATTCTAGTTCAGGCAGTATGGACGGAGAAACTATGCTCAGATCAATTGAAGAAAAGGTATTGTTTGCAAGACAGTAATATGTGGGTTTCTTCTTATTCAGAAGGCACGCACCAGAGGAAAAAAGGAACTGTTCAACAAGTCGACCTCGCGCATCTATACGAGAGTCGCCCCACAGGGAGCTGTGCGCATTGAAATCGCCAAGTAGAACGTAAGGTTCTGGCAATTGATCAATAAAGGATTCGAATTCATGCTTCGTTAATTTGTAATGTGGGGGTATGTAAAGAGAGCTAATGGTGATGAGTTTGTTTAGGAATACAGCTCGAACCGCCACTGCTTCGAGAGGCGTTTGTAGCTGTAAAAGTTGACATGCCTTATGGATAGAAATGGCTACACCGCCCGATGATGCGATAGCATCATCGCGATCTTTCCGAAACGTGACATACGGTCGTAGAAAGTTTGTGTGTTGTGGTTTTAAGTGTGTTTCCTGTAAACACATCACTTTTGGATTGTGTTGGTGGATCAGTTCTTGTACATCATCAAGGTTTCTAAGGAGACCTCTGACGTTCCATTGTATGATTTGTGTATCCATATTTAATGTAAATTAGTGCTGTGTGTACGGAAACGGAAGTGATGCCTTAGATTACAGAGCCCTTTCGAGGCCCTGTAATCGGGGTTTTGCTCTTTCTGAAGCGTTCGAGGGAGCCTCGCCGCTGCTTAGGCGCTTGGCGCGCCTTGAGGGTAGGTGTAGTGTCCATTGCCTCGTGTGAGGCGCCGGACACGTGCTCTTGCGAGCGAGAAGTTACTAGAGAGAGTTCCGCCTTGGAGGGCAAGACCCCTGCGCCCACCAGCCCGGAGGTCGATGGGGCTCCCTGAGGGATTTGGCTGCGCCGGCTGTTGCCAGCGCAGGAAGGGGCTGGGGAGGCCGGGGTAGCCTCGGCTGCGCCAACCTTCGGGGTCGATGATCCCTCATTTGACGGAGCAGCGCTAGCTGCAACCGCCGCGGGGGCAGATGGCGTAGCTGCCGACTCACTGCCTGTGGGTCGGACAGCCGCCGGAGGCCGTTGCGACGCTGCCCTCTGACGCGCCACTTCGGCAAAGCTTTTCTTTAGCAGGTATGCAACCCGCCTGCGTGCCTCTTTGTACGATATGTTTTCTTTAACTTTGATTGCGACTATGTCTTTCTCTTTTTTCCAGGACGGGCACGACCGCGAGTACGCGGCGTGCTCGCCTTCACAGTTTACGCAGTGGAGAGTGTTCTTGCAAGCTTCAGAATTATGTTCGTGGGCACTGCACTTCGCACAGGTTTGACGGCCTCGGCAGCTCTGCAAACTGTGGCCGAAGCGTTAGCATTTGAAACATCTAAGGGGATTTGGCACATATGGCCTAACACGGAGCTTGATGTACCCGGCCTCTACAGACTCGGGCAGAATACTTGAGCCGAAAGTCAATATAAGGTGTTTGGTCTTGATTTCTTTACTGTCACGCCTGATCTTAATTCCTTTAACATTGATTACATTCTGGTCACTGAAGCCCTCGAAGAGTTCATCTTCAGTGAGCTCCAGCAAGTCATCGTCCGAGACAACACCGCGGCTTGTGTTCATGGTACGGTGCGGGGTTACTGTTACTTGGGTCTCTCCAAATGACACAAGTTTCGGCAGCTTCTCATACTGCTTCTGATCTTGGAGCTCCAAAAGGAGATCACCACTTGACATTCTGGACACCTTATATCCTGTACCGAAAACTTCGGTCAAAGTCTTGGAAACAAGGAACGGTGAAATGGATCGCACTAGTTTGTCTGGTTTTTCTGAATGAATCACGTGGAATCGGGGAAAGTTGTGGACTTGTCGTCCGAAAAATTGAAAGATATCTTCGGTGCGCCCTCGTTTCTGAGGGCGATCAGGGAGTTTGGGGAAAGAAGTTTCCATGAAATATATAAAATTCGGCAACAGCGCCGACCGCCCACCACGGAGCCCAACGGGGGGACGCGGCAGAGCTTGCATGCAAGTCTGCACGACGCCAGTCGTATGCCGCCACTATAACCAAATATGGTGTACCCAAGGTTGGATAGCCACACAGGGTTAACCCTTGCCGCCAAGAAGAAGGAAGTAAATAGAAGAGAGAAGGACACAGGAAAGGTGGAAAGTAAGAGAAAGTCGAAGGCTGGAGGGAGAGAGAGACAGGAAAAGGCGACTACCGATTTCCCCCGTGTGGGTCAGTCCGGGGGTGCCATCTACGTGAAGCAGAGGCCAAAGAAGTGTGTTGCCTCCGCCGAGGGGCCTTAAAGATCCAAACACCCGGCATCGGCTCAACCCCCAGGATCCCCCTTTCCCCGGACACGGCTAAGCCGCGCACGGCTACACGCGGGAGGGTCCAACCCTCGTGTGCTCGGGTACGTGGTGTCGCAACACACCAAACGTAGGGCAGGGTGTAAAGGCATATTTAAATTATATAGGTTTTGTAAAAGCTTCCGTCGCTGTGTTTCAAACTGTGGACATGTTAGAAGGATATGTATAACTGTAAGAGGCTGATTGCATTTTTTCGCAAGTCGGCGGGTTTTCTTTACGGAGAAGAAAGTTGTGTGTTAAATGTGTGTGTCCGATCTGAAGTCGACACAGCATAACCTCATAGAATTATTGCTGGTGAGTGCATGACTTTCACTCACCAATTACGGGTTTAGTAAGATGTAGCTTGTTGCTTAAGCAATGGTCCCATTCCTCTTGCCATTTGGACGTCAAGGCCTTCCTAATAGCCGTGATACTATCCCGATATGGAAGCGCCGTGTTTGTTATGTATTTGTGCACTGCCATTGATGCACACCTATCCGCTGCTTCATTTCCTGGTATACCGACATGGCTTGGTACCCAGCAAAACCTAATTGACCGGCCGTATTTGTTTAATGTTACCATGTTTAAAATATCCCCTTTCAGGGGTTCACATTCGAATTTCGCGTGTAGAGCCTTCAGTGTGCTTAATGAATCAGTGTATATTACTGCGTTTTCGTGTTTGTCAGCGATGCTCTTTTTAACTACAGTCCATATTGCGTATACTTCGGCTGTGTAGACAGAGGCATGTTGTGGTAATCGAATACTTGTTTCTCAATTTTCCGCTACGGCCCCCACACCCACGTGATCTTTTGTTTTCGAGCCATCAGTGTAATATTGCATGTTATTTTGATATTTGTCCTGAAGTGCACGGAATTCTTGTATAATGTGTTCGTGTGGGATGTCTCTTTTCTTTAGATGTGTTAACGTCTAATCACATAAGTGTGTGAAATCGTACCACGGGGCCAACCGTTGTGGTTTCTTGGCTACCTGGAGCACTTCGTGGGGGATGTTATAGTCCCGACAGTATTGCTCATCCCGCAGGACAAGTGGCCTAATTGTGTTCGGTTTATTTGTGCAGTGTAAGCGTGAGTTGCATTGTGTGAGGATGTTGTAACATATGTGTTGTGGTGAAGACTGAGTTCTGAGTATGTAGGAAGAAGTGAGGAATGCTCTGCGTTGATGTAAGGAGGGTTCATTGCACTCAACGTATAAACTTGGAATAGGTGAAGTTCGGTAGGCACCACTTGCCAGTCACAGTCCAAGGTTATGTACCGGATCAAGTCGTTGGATGTAGGACTTTCTGGCTGAGCCGTAAACCACAGAGCCGTAGTCTAAAAGGCTACGCACAAGAGACCGGTAAACACGAAAAAGGCACGTTCGGTTGGAACCCCAGTGCTTATGAGACAGAATTTTAAGGATATTTAGAGCTTTATTTGCTTTAATCTTCAGTGCTTTTATGTGAGTTAGAAAGTTAAGTTTGGTGTCAATGGTTACTCCTAAAAATTTATGGTCTTCTTTCACCGGCAGTATGGTGTCGTTCAATTTTAGGACTGGATCGCTATGTAGCCCTCGTTGCTGAGAGAACAAAACAGTAACTGTTTTCTGTGTGGAGAAACGAAAACCATTTTTGTTAGCCCATTGTGTGAGTTTATTTATTGTCATTTGAAGCTGCCTCTCACAGGTTAGCAAATTTGAGGCACGGCAAGCCACTTGGAGATCGTCTACGTATAAAGAGCGCATAAGAGACGACGGTATGATCTTATTAACCGTGTTCATTTTAACTATAGAGAGTGTCGTGCTGAGAATACAGCCTTGTGGAACACCATTTTCCTGTATAAATGTATGAGATTGTACTGAGCCCAGACGCACCGGAAATGTTCTATTAGACATAAAATCAGCTAGGCAGTTTAATATTCTACCCCGGATGCCGAGGTCAGCCAGGTCTCTTAAAATTCCATATCTCCATGTGGTATCATAGGCTTTTTCTTAATCAAAGAAAACTGCAAGACAGTGTTGTTTGTGTAAAAATGCATATCGAATTTTATGTTCTATATGGACAAAATGGTCAGTGGTAGAACAACCCTTTTTATATCCACACTGATGGGGGTCAATAAGGTTTCTTGATTCTAAAATAAATGCAAGTCTTCTGTTTATGATGCTTTCGTATGATTTTGCCAAAACGCTTGTGAGGGCAATAGGTCTGTAGCTGCTTGCGGATGTGGGGGATTTATCGGCTTTTAGAAATGGAACTAGTATTGCATTTTTCCACTCTTGCGGCATTATGCCAGATTCCCAGATTAAGTTAAAAAATTTAAGGAGAGCGTTTACAGATGCTTGAAATAGATGAGCCAGCATGGAGTAGTGAATATGGTCGTGACCTGGCGCTGTGTTTTTCCCTGTAGAAAGAACTCTGTTTATTTCTTGTTGTGTGAGGGGGGAATTGTACGGTTCATTTGGTGCGCCAGTAGTGGGCAGCTTCTGTTTTTCAGCAGACTGTTTGTATTGTAAAAATTCCTTTGTATATTTCCCTGAACTGAATACTTCGCGGAAATGTTCTCCAAGTATATCTGCCTGTTCTTGTATTGTTGTTTGTGTGCCTGGACTTGTAAGTAACGGTATTGTGTAAGATGAGTACTGTCTTCTAAATTTCCTGACCTGGTCCCACATTCGTTTCGATGTTACCGTACTATAAATTGAAGAGATGTATTTTTGCCATGACGATTTTTCAGCATGTCTTCCGATGAATCGTGCTTTGGCTTTGGCTCGTTTGAAGTTTAACAGGTTGCTATAGGTGGGGGTACCAACTAAATGTGCGGGAAATTGGTGAGAAGTAAGTTGGCGCACCTGAGTTTAAAAGACAGATATTATTTGACAGAATAAAATCTTGAACGAGTTGTCCTCTTTGGTCAGTCTTGACACTGCCCCAAAGAGTACAATGAGCATTAAAATCTCATACCAGGACGAATGGCTCCGGCAATTGATCTGTTAGTTTTTCTAAGTCTAATAGTAAAATGTGTGTGGGGTGGAATATATAGTGAGCAAATGGTGATGGTTTTGTACGATAGAATGGTGACAGCTACGGCTTCTAAAGATGTACTTGTATTTAATTAGACATTTCGGGTGGGAGTGCCGCCCTGTACGACTATAGCCACTCCTCCAGACAAACGGCTGGAACATTCGCGGTCCCTTCGGACAACGGTGAAGCCGCTAAGGAATTGACTGTGTTTAGGGCCTAAGTTTGTTTCTTGTAGGCAAAATGCGATTGGCGAAAAGTTATTTGTTATGTCTTTAATGTCACCTAAATTGCGAGTCAGTCCTCTACAACTCCAATGCACGATAAAAGCCATAGTGGCAGAATTGAGAATAGTAATTTATATATATGTACTAAGTAACTGTAGGTGACATTTGTTAGTGGGAATGTACCATTGGAAGAACGGTAACTGTTCAGGTTACCGGTCCCTTTGTTCGCGTAGGTATTGTGACCTTGTCTTTCTTAGTGCGCTCTAGGGAGCGTTGATGTTTTGGCGTCGATGACGCCGGAGTTTTGGTGTCGACATCCATAACCTTCCCCGAGGCGCTGGATGATCGAGAACCAGACGCTGAGACGCGCGTCTCAGGCCTGGGAGTTCGATTTAGCCTGGGGCCCTGGGGAACCGGGGTCTGCAGGCCCGCCTGTGGTGATGATTATGGAGCAGCACTGGCTGCTGCCACCAAGGGGACGGATGGAGTTACTACTGGGCCACTGACTGCAGTCCCTGTAGACTCCTGAGACAACTGCGGTGCTGTCCTCTGCCGCACCGCACTGGCGTAGGTTGTTTGAGGTAAGTGTGCTAGTTTCTTTCTAGCTTCATAAAACGAAATCTTCTCTTTCACTATAAGTGCAATTATCTCTTTCTCTTTCTTCCAGAAGGGGCAAGATCGTGAATATGCTGGATGATCACCTTTGCAGTTTGTACAGTGTGGAGCAGCATTACAGTTTTCCGACTGATGGTCATTGGCACTACACTTTGCACATGTCGATTTACCTCTGCATGATTGCGATGCATGTCCGAATCTCTGGCACTTGAAACGCCGCCTCCGGTTTGGCATATACGGTCTTACGTTGATCTTAAGAGAGCCTGCATCAAGTGTAGTAGCTACAATACTGGTACCATAGGCAAGTATAACGTGTATGGATGGGATTTGTTCGTCATTTCTTCGGAGGGTTATTCTTTGAACTGTGATTACGTCTTGTTCTTGGAAACCTTCCAGGAGTTCTTCATCGCTTAGGTTTAGGAACTCTTCTTTTGATATTACACCTCTGCTTGTGTTGAGAGAACGGTGTGCTGAGACTGTTACTTTGGTGTTACCGACACTGGTGAGATCAGCGAGCTTTGCGACTTGGTCTTTGGTTTTGAGTTCAAGGAGGAGGTCCCCACTTGACATCTTTGAAGCTTTGTATTGCTTTCCGATTTTCTCTATTAGACATTTTGCTATTTGAAATGGCGATAGTTTTTTCATTGGCAGAGATCCTTCACTGTGGATCACATGGTAGCGTGGAAATGTTTCTGCGTTGGTTTTGAAAGTGAAATCAAAAATTGCTTCGGTACGCCCTCTTTTGGTATGACGATCTGCAAGGAGGGGGAATGCATTTGCCATGTATTCTTAGAATATTCAGCGGCGATGGTAGCCACCCACCACCGAGCCCAACAAGGGCACGCTACGAGGTTAGGAACATACCTGTATACGTCAGCTATACAACGCCGCTATAACCTAATATTTGTACCCAAGGTTAGGTAGATACACACGGTTAACCCTTGCTGCCTGGATAATGAGAAGTAAACTGAAGTGAGTAGAAGACAGGAAAGATTCAAAGTGAGATCGAAAGACGAAGAGTGGAGAGGGGGACAGGAAAAGGCAACTACCGATTTCCCCCGGGTGGGTCAGTCCGGGGGTGCCGTCTACGTGAAGCCGAGGCCAAAGAGGTGTGTTGCCGCCGCCGGGGGGCCGTATAGGTCCAAACACCCGGCATTGGTTCAACCCCCAGGATCCCCTTTTCCCCGGACACGGCTAAGCCGCGCACGGCTACGCGAGGGAGGGTCCAACCCTCGTGTGCTCGGGTTCGAGGTAAATAGTTGTAGGTAAATATGCAATCAAAATTACCTGCCCGGTTGGTGACGTTACGACGGTGATTTCTTTAAACTACCATTCTTTCCATAGTTTATGTCAAAACCCAATGAATTAACTCTTTTATTATCAGGCCTATAGAAATCGGTCAATTTGATTGACAGTTTTCTGCGCGTAGTTAAACAAAAGATTACAGTACTTCACAATGCGAAATTTCAGCGCAGTTGTATAAGTATTTTTATTTCAGGATATATTGGCTGCGCGGACATGAATGCCTCGCACGGCAAATTTCAAACGGAGCGATGTGTGGTGCGACTGCCTCACTAATCGGGAAATCACGAGAGGTGGCGCGTGGTTATGAATGGGAGCGAATCACATCAGCCGCATCAGACGGGCCTCCACTCTAGCAACGCTCTTGTTTCCGTAAAGACGACGCACGCTACGGTGGCGTCATCTGGTAGCCATCATCGCCGCAACCAGCCGCACAACGCTTTCCTTCTCACGGTTTCGCCACATTCACCTCCTCCGCTTTCCGCCTCATTGTGCCGCTGCACCCTCCTCCTCTTGTTTCCTCCTTGCGCTCTCTGCGTTATCGCCACCTTTCTTCTCATGCTGGGCTCCGCGTTCGCTTTCACTTTCATCCTTTCATGTGTTCGTTCGCTCGGTTACAAGGAACAACGCCGACGCTCGCCACAGCAATGGGCGCATGAGCTTCACTCTAAATATACGACTGGAAGTAAAGTAGAAATTAGCCTCCAGAGCTTTTCGTTTAGTATTTAGTATGTGTTTCATGGCAAGACGTCCTTGACCGAAGTTGCGTCGTACGTATTGAGCAAACTGCAACGCCGGACTTTAGGCGAACAAAGGTGTACATAGATTTTAAGAGGAACATTGAACAATCTGTCAGACTCGCTGCGTGCCTAAGACGGCTAGCCTTACCGGGCCTAATTTTGCGCTGTATATTGTAGTTTACGTTGCTCTAATTTTGTGAACTGGAGCATATTTCAATATCAAATTCACAGCAAATGTACTGAGAAGCAATTTATTTCTTTACTTGTTGCTTATTTCTAAGACAACATTTTGCGGTCAGTTTGCACATTATTACTAAACTGGACTGAGCATTACTTACTGCGAACAAAAGTAGTAAACCAAAGAAAACGCTTGCTCATATGAAGACTACACAATTTTTACTAATAAAGCTGAGTAAGGAACAGGTAAAATATCCGACTTTTTCTCCTCTGACGTCCCACGCACAGAAAGCAGTGCAGGTTCGATAACCCGCTGTAAAGCCCATTGACAAGAAAAGAGGCAAGGCTCTCCGTAAAAGCTGAAGAATGAAGACTGTAAGTACCTAGTTGCGTACATAAAATTTAACTCGATGACATGGCGCAAAAAGTTGTGTGAGCAGATTTCCAATTGACCAATGGAGCACTCTTGAAATCAATTGGTACAGTGTATTACTAGCACTTACGCTTCTTTATTAAGGCACGTGATCACGATACTCACACAGGCATTGTAACGGTTTGCGCCAAGTATATTGGAAAATCTTTCACATGCTCTCTGGTCGAAGCCATGTCACTTAATTATGCAGTACCTTTTTGGTAGGTCTGCACCTCTGCACCTCTGTTATGTGATTCAGTTGAGCTTTAAGAATTTCATGGCGATTGGTGTATCAGTAATTGTGTGCAATAATTGCATGGTTTCGTGAGAAGCGCTTTTCACATTTTCCTCTCGCTTCATTTTAGAAACATCAACAAAGCGGCGCCTTTTATTCATAAGGTTGAAAAAGTACTCGTGAATCTCTAGGTTGTGTTCGATAGCCGTAACGTTCTTCTAATCATGTTTTTCTCAATTATACAACTACAATCTATACATACTGCCTTCTGAAAATTTCGGTACCGCTGAGGGCTGTTAAATGAAAAGGCACCTAGCTATTGAGACGATATAAATAAAGATTCCTTAAGTGAAGACCAAATTTAAAGTTAGGGCGCTTACTTTCGCCGGACGTCGACGTAGATTTTTCGCCGTTTTCAATGATTTCATGTGGAATATATCCATTGCTTGATCGGCTTGCCACAAGTGGAGCAATCCTTAGGTTTGGATTGAGAATTCCTCGCTGAAACGATTAATTTTATTGAACCGGTATATCTTCCGCAAGGTTCCACGAACAAAATAGTGTCGTGACATCATGAAATTATGATGAAATTTAGAAATGTGTCCAACTAACTTTAGGCAATTTTTTCCGGCCCCTAATTATATTTCAGCTGGTAATAATCATATGAAGAATTAACCAAGGTACAATCAGCTTGATACAGGGCGCTTTTTTTAGCTGGATCAAATTTATAAAAAGTGCCTGTGGCAGATTGCACAATTCTAATCCTGGATGAATATTACTCGATCAGGCGGCTGTTATTGTAGGAGCAATCAAAATACCTAAATAAATTCATAACATCATTACGTTCAATTTTTAATTATTAACTTTACGGCAAATAGTTCTATCTGCGAACTATAGCCGGTGACTTCTAAAGGCGTATCCACTTTGATCGAATTCCCCACACTGCACCAGCTTCGAAATAATTCCCAAATTTTCTGAAGAAATGCATTGGCGTTCCAGGCATTTTTTAAGAATACGGTCTTATATTCATAGAAGCACCAAAATAATTGGAGCAACAATGCATTTAATCGGATATTTGGAAGATAGATATCAAGAAACTAGTGCATTCCGGAGAATTCTTTCCAAGTGAATACGCCTTGCAAACTCACCGGCAAAAGTTCGTAGATTGAAATAGTGGCCGTAACAATAATAATGAAAGTGGTAATGTAACTATGTAGTTATTGTGTGAAATATTTGATATCCCATGGAAGTAATGGCCGCCTGATCGAGTAATTTAGACCACGCATCAGAATTGTGATATGTGCGACATTTTTTTTTAATTTGGTGCAGCTCAAAAAACCCTGTATAGTTCGATGAGCACCAGAACATACATGAGTATGTTTATGTTTTATATACGAAAATGACCAAAGTAAAGGACTGCGATATATACAACATTTGTGGGGCAGAAAAAAAGGGGTTGTTACTCATTAAATATATTTAAGCCGACGTACTTCATGTGTCCCTCTGTAAGTCCATTTTTGTCCTGTGCCGTGTTTTCTTTCTGAGTGCTCGCGTCTCTAGATGGCAAAACCATAACCTTGTGATTATGCACCAACTGGCCCAGAAAACTGTGCTGCAAATGCTGCAAACACTAAGGAATTGGAGAAGAATTGGCACACACCAATATTACCCGTGCAGTAGCTTTGTTTTCTGTTTGGGCTCAAATACCAGTGGCGCATACGCAATGACCCTTGTCTTCTACTACGCTAGACAGGAGCCAGTAGCAAATTATTCACTGGGACACAACAGGTCCAGTGACTCATGTTGGTTGTTTGAGAAGACAGCGACCAGCACGTAATTACAGCGTCCCATGCTAGTAGACCAACTTGGGTAAACAGATATGAACCAATGCTTATAGTGAGAGATGGTCCAACATTTAAAACTTATACAAATAGCTTAAAACATACTGCCTTATAAATCTAGTCTAGAATCTAGAAAGCTGCGCTAAGGAAGCTCGGTGAGTGCCGGCGCAATCGCAGGCAGCAAGCACTGCATAGCTGCTGCAATAACTACTTAAGTGCGGTAGTAATATACAATAGCAGTTTGCTCTAGTGCCTCCTAAAACGTTTACCTTTTCCGTCACACTGAACATACGCCATCCCTTCTGAATGGTCATGCTGTTGTCGTCATGCATTATCGCCTTTCCTCCTTCGTCGTCACATCGTCGTCCCAGTCATCCCCATGCGATCTAGGTCGTAAAAGACCTGGCGAGGAAGGGCCGCAGCAATGGAGGGCTGATGACAGAGACAGTGTATGTGCATATATCCGAAGTACTTTAAATCTTAGAAGGACCGCTAGAGATGATAAATAAAGGTGCCTTGGGCAATTCGGTGCGTCGCTACATTTCTTGAATGTGCGTTATCATCATCATTATCATCATCCTCAGCCTGGTTACGCCCACTGCAGGACAAAGGCCTCACCCATACTTCTCCAACTATCCCGGTCATGTACTAATTGTGGCCATGTCCTCCCTGCAAACTTCTTAATCTCATCCGCCCACCTAACTTTCCGCCGCCCGTGCTACGCTTCCCTTCCCTTAGAATCCAGTCCGTAACCCTTAATGACCATCGCTTATCTTCCCTCCTCATTACATGTCCTGCCCATGCCCCCATTTCTTTTTCTTTATTTCAACTAAGATGTCATTAACTCGCGTTTGTTCCCTCACCCAATCTGCTCTTTTCTTATCCCTTAATATTACATCTATCATTCTTCTTTCCATAGCTCGTTGCGACGTCCTCAATTTAAGTAGAACCCTTTTCGTAAGCCTCCAGGTTTCTGCCCCGTAGGTGAGTACTGGTAAGACACAGCTATTGTACACTTTTTTCTTGAGGGATAATGGTAGCCTGCTGTTCATGATCTGAGAATGCCTGCCAAACGCACCCCAGCCCATTCTTATTATTCTGATTATTTCCGTCTCATGATCCGAGTCCGCCGTCACTACCTGCCCTAAGTAGTTGTATTCCCTTACCACTTCCAGTGCCTCGCTACCTATTGTTAATTGCTGTTCTGTTAAACATTACTTCAGTTTTCTGCAGATTAATTTTTAGACCCACTCTTCTGCTTTGCCTCTCCAGGTCAGTGAGCATGCATTGCAATTGGTCCCCTGAGTTACTAATCAAGGCAATATCATCAGCGAATCGCAAGTTACTAAGGTATTCTCCATTAACTTTTATCCCCAATTCTTCCCAATCCAGGTCTCTGAATACCTCCTGTAAACACGCTGTGAATAGACTTGGAGAGATCGTATCTCCCTGGCTGACACCTCTCTTGAATGTTAATTGAAATGATTTCGATAGTCATGTTAAGTTGTCTTCTTCCGGAATTACGTGGTCTTCGCGACAGTGAAAATTTTGGTCAGCACTGCTTCCAGGTTATAAAGACCACGGATTCCTTGAGGTGATGGTGTTCAAGAAAGATGCGAATGAATCGACGTTGGAATAGAGTTTGCGCCGCGAGTTTCACAGCGGTGCCGCCAGTCATAAAGGGGAGGCGCGTAAACTGGGTTGATAGTGGTGGCGTATAGCAGAGAAGCCTTTCCTTCTCGCCTAAACCTTTATTTTTGGCGAAAAATGATTGCTAACGGACGAAGAAAAAGTGAGATTTTCGCTACTTGTTTTGGCGCAAACACGGCATGGCCAGAGTATGCGATGAATTTCACGCATTGCAGAGTAGAAACGCGTGTCATGGCCGTTCCTGTGAAGGAAAGGTAGCACTTGCTAAATTGTGCTTGTGATTATTTGAAATTTCAATACGTTCGCTCTTTACTGATACACCCATAACTAAAGAGGTAATAGCAAAGCACTTCATACGGAAAAGATAAGTAAGTGACGGCGACTGGGTTGAGCAAGCATACAAGTTACACGTGTTCTCGACTCACTGGCACACATTGAAAATCTCTCGTTATCTTGCTGGCCCTATTGTGGGACTCACAAACGCGGAAATACAGAAATTTCCGGGCACAATAATTCAGTTGTTTGATATCAGAATACAGTGCTATGATTTAGTTGGCGTATCTTACCGCTTGAACCGCACCATTTAGTTGGTCGACGATGAGAGATGACTTAAGCATTGTATCGTGATATAAGTTCCTTTCGAGAGCTTCTCCGTTTATCTAAAACGAAAACAGATTTGTGGTGAGCTTCACTTATGTGGTGGTGGAAACGCGTTCATATATGGTATGAATACATTTATCAGTAGATTAGTGGAAACACGATATTGACTCAAAAACAATCATGACGAATACAATAAGGAAACCAAGAAAACTGCAGTTTTTCGCTGTTTCCTGCTAACAAAGTATTATTTACAAAGAAAGCCTAAACTTGAAAAAAATGTGGGAGATAAACATCTGGTCGGCATAGAAATTTGCATTTCAGCAAGCTTCATGATTACGAAGTGTTAGAATGTTTTATATACAGAAAATAAAAAAATTAGGTCATTGATACAAAGCCTACCTATCACTTATATTATTATGGGAAAATACCCTTAAAACCTAACATTGTTATGTGTGGACGGTTCTGCCTTGCTCGTTATGCATCTAAGGTTATTCTCTTGACTTATCTCAGCGTGCTCTTTCCGACTTGCCGCTTTCACCAGAGGCCACTCGCGAGTACCCTTGTGAGGTAACACAGATACCTTAAAGCTTTTAGAAGCGTTTGGGTTCAAAGTGAACGGAAACGCAAACCGTTTAGCAGTCGAAATAAGCAAGAGACATATATAGTATTTCTGAGAAAAAAAAGCAAGAGATTGATACGACCAGATCCGTTACTGGCATATAATGTGGTACAAGGTAGATAGACAATTTTTGAAAAATGGAAAAAAAAGATAAAGGTTATGTGTGCAAAAATATTAGAATGAAAAGTATGTATACCATACCTGGGTAACTCAACCAGGCCGGGGGACAAGTTGTCACAGCCGCATTTCGAAGTGGATGCCATATGTCATCACCCTCTTGTGCGCACGTTTTCACTTGACATTGAAGCAATTGCCGCCGAACAACACGACCCCTGGACTGCTTCCTTCTTCGACGTTCTCCTGGATACCTAAGTTCTCCTAAGTTCCCCATTTTGCGACACGTGATCAGCTCCTTTACCGACGCAACTATGCCCCAAAGGGGCATAGTTGTCATCGTGTTATCCTGTCACTTGACATCCTGAGAGCCTTGGGATGAGAAATCTGTTCCTCTTTCCACTCGTACACCTAGTGTGGCCACGCTGCTCTTTTCAAGACGTACGCACGAATTCGGCCCCGCTGTTACTGGCGGGGGATGTACACCTTCCTTCGGAAGTTCGTCCGCTCTTGCTGTGAATGTCAGCAAGGCAAGTCTCCAGCGTACCTTTCAGCCCAGGATCTTCAACCCCTGCCATACGCATCTTCAGCCTTTGATCATGTTGATGTCGATATGTATGGGCCACTTGCCTTGAATACGTCTGGCAACAAGTGGTTTATACCTACCGTCGACCACTTAACACGCAACACCGCGGCTGCTTCCCGACCAGCTGCTACAGCGCTGGGAATCGCCACATTTAATTGGGCCACTTTGTGCTTCGTCATGAAGGCCCTATAGTAACCTCTTAAGTAAACGATTAGCCACATGGAAATAGATTGCCAATATATTCACCCAGAGCGAGGCCTGCATTGGGAACGTCCGCCTTCTAGGATCGTTCAGATTAAGAAGGAGGCGCTGAGACTATTAGCGGGAATAAAAAGCAAGGGAGCGGCGGATAGAACTGCAGTCATAGCAAGCGTGTTTAACGGTGCGATACAGGAATATAGGTTTTGAATACTAAACATGAAATGGAGCTCAGTTAGGCAAAAGGCTAGATGGTGATAGATGTATAGTGAAACTTGATCAAATCAAACCGGTGGCTATTTTTCGCCACCCAGCTTCAAAGGGGATGCCAATGATAATAATAATAATAATAATAATAATAATAATAATAATAATAATAATAATAATAATAATAATAATAATAATAATAATAATAATAATAACAGCATTGCCTGCCGCATGACGCGTTTCTCAGCGTTCGCATGCACTGGCGCTCTATGCATTTCCGATGCCAAGTGCCTTCTTAGTAGCGACACAGTTAGATGGCGCAGAGTATTCATAGAGAAGCGCGACGACAGACCTCTCGCTGCAGTAAGCATATATATGGCGCTTCGACGATGACATAACACTATCGCTATATTCTTCCGCTGCTAAACACTTTACCGTCGATAGTTATCGTGAGATGGGATCTGATGGAGTTATATCTTATTTTTACTATCCTCCATCTTCCTCCATTCCGATTACATTGCAGTGCATTGTTTCTCGAGTTGTTATCAACTTCCTACATATGCCACATGATCGAGTATAATAAAGGTCTTCCTATCCATATTCCCTTATAGTAACTGTTTGTACTCTTGAATTCAACCACTTCACGGAAGTTCCAAATGCGCATGAAGGATGGCAGCCGAAATAGGCTAAAGCATTCACATTAGACTTTTTTTGTCGCCCAACTTGTGTTTATTAAATTTCTGGCAGGTGACACAGCAGGTCCTTAATTGTGCTTTACAGTCCATAATTCACGGATCAGTGCTCTCTGCTAAGAGCATTGCTCAAATTGGTTTTAAGACATAAATGGTAATATTTATCTTTGGCAACTTATTGAAAGCTTTTGCACGGTTCACAATAACATTTCGATGCCGAAGCTGAGTTTCTCTTGACACTCCTGAGGAAGCTTCCATGAGTATACACACCTCTCACAAGCACACGGGAATTATTCAAATATATTTGCTGGCTGTTGTCCGCAACATATTAAACAATTGATTACTCGTATTGAGGTCATATTGCATGCGGCAAACGTTTGCTTCAGGTTGCTATATTTGCATCACTGTTTATGGAAAACCGCAACTTTTTGGAAAGTGCAATTTCTCCTCAAATAAATGCCTTCTAGTGGCACATTCAAATGAAATAAGAGCTCTTACGGTAGATATATGGGAAGATGAAGACACAAAAACTAAATCCTTGGCCAGTATAGAGCTCTTCTCGAGATTGAGTGTAAGACCAGGCTGTACTTGCAGGATTAGAGGGCCCCCATCTGCCCTGCTTTCTAGAAGCTTTGGATACACAACAATGCCTGCAACAAGAAATAAGATGTGTTGTTAGTAGCCGTCAAACATTTCATGTGAACAGTTGCTGAAATCACCGTAGCTTGTTACAAGTTAAACTCCGCTTGAATGTACTCTATTGGCTGCTGCAATGAAACAAGCTGCAATCGGTGAAATGGGTATGCACATGGTGCGGCTGTGATCAGAGAACAGAGAACAGGGAAGTCGGAGCAACCTGACTTCCTCCAACCAGCCCCGCAACTGCACATCATGCCCAACTCGAGCAGTTCGGACAGTGACGGGTGGTACGCAATGTTTGCAGAGCGCTGGGCGCCTGGCGGTACGTTGCGAAATTCATCAATTTTTTTGGTGGAGTTTAAAAGACTTCAAATTTCAAGAAGCAGAGTGAGTTATTTCAAGGTTAGAATTGGCTTTCCATATCATGCAAATAGCGAAGGGAGCGCTTTGATTGCGACAATTTCTCGCGCAAAGATCGCAGAGATAATGCAAAATGAACACCTCTAGACAGCTATGTCATATTCCATAAACTCGTTACACCCTCACTATAATAGCTGGCACTATTCAAATAAAATTATGTGGGTGAATGTCCCAAACCAACATATAGGGGCTATGAAGTACGCCATCTTAGGAGACTTTGGGTCATGTCGAACGATACCCAGGCTGTAGTCCCTTAAAAAAAGCACACTAAACGTTTTACAGTTGAATGGTGGTCACGGTGCCACTATAGAGAATATTGTCACGTGGTAGTGACGGTGAAGAAAGAAGCAGTACGGTGGAATACAAAACTAGCTTTTATTGGGCGAACCTGTGCCCACAAAACAGGCTACACTTATAGCACAACGATAGCGGCGAACATGGTCGGCGATCGTCGGAAATCTGATCAGCGGGTCAAGTGTGTCGGCTTTTATAGAGCAGTCGTCGAATGTTCCAGACTAATCATTCGGACCCGCGTGCCTTCCACAAAGTTCTACACCATTCGCGTCACGCGATGAAATCAGATAACACAAGGTTTGGCGACAACAGACAGCCGGGTAGAAGCATCGATAACTTTCCAGAAACTTCGGATACATGCAGGCGCGTGCCGCGCTGTGCGATTACATTTCTTAAACGGCGAAACGTGGTCGCCCGATAAAGATAAGTACACGTGTCAATAGCCCCCTCTTAAAAAGCATCGACCCGATGCTGCAAACAAACGAAATAAACAAAAGCACTTGTAGCACAGAGAACAAAAAATAAGTACGTTAGCGTCCGTAAAAGGGTTTAAGGCGCACCACGAGGACCACTTCAGATCGTGCGCGGCGCCGCTGTGAATGCGAAATGCCGTCTGGCACGACCTCATAGTCCAGTGCGCCAATACGTCGGATGACCTTGTAGGGTCCGAAATAGCGTCGCAGTAGTTTCTCCCTGAGTCCTCGTCGGCGTATCGGGGTCCATACCCAAACACGGTCGCCGGGCTGGTACTCGACGAAACGTCGTCGGAGGTTGTAGTGTCGGCTGTCGGTCCTCTGCTGGTTCTTGATTCGCAGGCGGGCGAGCTGTCGGGCTTCTTCGGCGCGCTGTAGATAGCTAGCGACGTCAACATTCTCTTCGTCAGTGACGTGGGGCAGCATGGCGTCAAGCGTCGTCGTCGGGTTCCTGCCGTAAACCAGCTTAAACGGCGTGATCTGTGTTGTTTCTTGCACCGCCGTGTTGTACGCAAAGGTTACGTACGGCAGGACCGCGTCCCACGTCTTGTGTTCGACGTCGACGTACATTGCTAGCATGTCGGCGAGGGTCTTGTTCAGGCGCTCCGTGAGACCATTCGTCTGCGGATGGTAGGCAGTTGTCCTCCTGTGGCTTGTCTGGCTGTACTGCAGAATGGCTTGGGTGAGCTCTGCTGTAAAAGCCGTTCCTCTGTCGGTGATGAGGACTTCCGGGGCACCATGTCGCAGCAGGATGTTCTCGACGAAAAATTTCGCCACTTCGGCTGCGCTGCCGTTTGGTAGAGCTTTAGTTTCAGCAAAACGGGTGAGGTAGTCCGTTGCCACGACGATCCACTTATTCCCGGATGTTGATATCGGAAACGGTCCCAACAAATCCATCCCAATCTGCTGGAATGGTCGGCGAGGAGGTTCGATCGGCTGTAGTAATCCTGCTGGCCTTGTCGGTGGTGTCTTGCGTCGTTGACAGTCTCGGCATGTCTTGACGTAACGGGTGACGTCGGCGGTCAGACGCGGCCAGTAATACCTTTCCTGTATTCTCGACAGCGTCCGAGAGAATCCGAGGTGCCCAGCGGTTGGATCGTCGTGTAGGGCGTGCAGTATTTCTGGACGCAGCGCTGACGGTACAACAAGAAGGTAGCTGGCGCGGACTGGTGAAAAGTTCTTCTTCACGAGTAGATTGTTTTGAAGCGTGAAGGAAGATAATCCGCGCCTAAATGCCCTGGGGACAACGTTGGTGTTCCCTTCCAAATACTCGACGAGGCCTTTTAGCCTCGGGTCGGCTCGTTGCTGTTTAGTGAAGTCTTCAGCGCTTATTATCCCAAGGAAGGCGTCGTCGTCCTCGTCGTATTGCGGCGGCGGGTCAGTGGGGGCGCGTGATAAGCAGTCGGCGTCGGAGTGTTTTCTTCCGGACTTGTATGTTACCGTGACGTCATATTCTTGTAGTCTGAGGCTCCACCGCGCCAGCCGTCCTGAAGGGTCCTTCAAGTTAGCTAGCCAACACACTGCGTGATGGTCACTGACGACTTTGAATGGCCTGCCATAGAGGTAAGGGCGAAATTTAGCTGTAGCCCAAATGATGGCGAGGCATTCCTTTTCAGTCGTAGAATAGTTGCTTTCCGCTTTTGACAGCGACCGGCTAGCATACGATATCACCCTTTCAAGTCCTTCTTTCCTCTGGACTAGGACGGCACCGAGGCCTAGGCTACTTGCATCAGTGTGGATTTCGGTATCGGCGTCCTCGTCGAAGTCTGCAAGTACCGGCGGCGACTGCATGCGTCGTTTGAGCTCTTGAAATGCCTTGGACTGCGGCATTTCTCACTTGAACGCGACATCACATTTGGTTAGGTGTGTTAGCGGCTCAGCGATGCGTGAAAAATCCTTGACAAAGCGCCTATAGTAGGCACACATGCCAAGGAATCTGCGCACTGCCTTCTTGTCAGTTGGCTGCGGGAACTTTGCGATGGCAGCTGTCTTCTGTGGGTCGGGGCGTACTCCTGATTTGCTGATCACGTGGCCTAGGAACAAAAGCTCATCGTAAGCGAAACGGCACTTTTGCGGCTTCAGAGTGAGCCCTGATGACTTGATGGCTTCTAACACTGTTGCAAGCCGCCTAAGGTGATCGTCGAAATTTCCGGCGAAGACAACGACGTCATCCAGGTAAACAAGGCACGTCTGCCACTTCAGTGCGGCTAACACAGTGTCCATGACGCGCTGAAACGTTGCAGGTGCCGAGCACAGTCCGAATGGCATGACTTTGAACTCGTAGAGGCCGTCTGGCGTGATGAAGGCAGTCTTTTCGCGATCTCTCTCGTCGACTTCTATTTGCCAGTAACCAGACTTGAGGTCCATCGACGAGAAGTATTTAGCGTTGCAGAGCCGATCCAATGCGTCGTCTATCCGTGGAAGGGGGTACACATCCTTCTTCGTGATCTTGTTCAGTCGACGATAATCGACGCAGAAGCGTAGGGTTCCGTCCTTTTTCTTTACCAGGACTACAGGAGAGGCCCACGGGCTTTTCGACGGCTGGATGATGTCGTCGCGCAGCATTTCGTCGACTTGTTGCCTAATAGCTTCACGTTCTCGCGTCGATACTCGGTAAGGGCTCTGGCGGAGTGGTCGAGCGCTCTCTTCGGTGATTATGCGATGCTTTGCAACTGATGTTTGTCGAATCCTCGATGACGTCGAAAAGCAGTCTTTTTATCGTCGGAGAAGACTTCTGATCTGTTGCTGCTTACTCATAGGAAGGCTTGGATTCACGTCGAAGTCTGTTCGGGGACAATGCTCATCGGGGTAGATGCGGCTGAATCTGAGAGGACAAAGGCATTGCTGGTTTCCACAATTTCCTCGATGTATGCTATTGTCGTGGCCTTGTTGATATGCTTGAACTCTTTACTGAAGTTCGTTAGCATAACTTCCGCTTGCCCTCCGTGGAGTCGAGCGATCCCTCTTGCGACGCATATTTCACGGTCGAGCAGTAGATGTTGGTCGCCCTCGATGACGCCTTCTAAGTCACCGGGTGTTTCAGTGCCGACGGAAATAATAATGCTGGAGCGCGGCGGGATGCTCACTTGATCTTCGAGCACACTCAAGGCGTGGTGACTACGACAGCTCTCCGGCGGTATCGCTTGATCTTGTGACAGCGTTATCGATTTCAACTTCAGGTCGATGACTGCGCCATGTTGATTCAGGAAGTCCATGCCGAGAATGAGGTCTCGTGAACACTGTTGGAGGACAACGAAGGTGGCAGGGTAAGTCCGGTCATGAACGGTAATTCTTGCCGTGCAGATTCCAGTCGGCGTAATGAGGTGTCCTCCAGCGGTCCGAATTTGGGGGCCCTCCCATGCAGTCTTAACCTTCTTCAACTGGGCGGCGATGTGTCCACTCATTACGGAGTAATCGGCCCCTGTGTCGACTAAGGCAGTGACTGCGTGGCCGTCGAGAAGTACGTCGAGGTCGGTGGTTCTTTGTCTGGCGTTGCAGTTGGGTCTTGGCGTCGGATCACGGCTGCGTCGTGTTGAACTGAAGCTGGAACGTCGCGTCGTCAAGTCGTCTTTCGTCGGTGTAGTCTTGGCTTCCTGACTTCGTCGGGACGGCGGCGTGTCGTCATTAGGTCGTCGAGATGGTTTCTTCGTCGTCTTCGTCGGCGGCGGAGGATCTTCGTCAGTTCGACGAACAGCAACCGCACCTCCATCGGTTGCTGCTTTTAGTTTTCCAGATATGGGCTCGCTGACCGGCGCCGGGCTGGGCCAGTGTAAGGTCGGCGCTGCGGCGACAGGTAGCGGCCTGGTGATGGCGAACGCGACGGTCGTCGAGAGCTCCACTGAGTAGCGGCGAGGTAATCGGCGATATCGCGGGGGCGTTCACCTTGCTGCGGGCGCGGAGCGTTCACCGCGAAACCTCGCAGTCCCATCTCCCGGTATGGACATTGTCGGTAGACGTGACGCGCTTCTCCGCAGTGGTAGCAGAGCGTGCGGTGGTCAGGAGCGCGCCAAATGTCCGTCTTCCTCGCGTAGGCGCGCTGGGCGACGGGTGGTCGTGCTGGCGGTGGCGGCGGCGGACGACGGAACTGCGGCGTGACAGGGCCCTGGCGCGGTCGCGGAGGGGGACCTTGACGGCGTGCGACGGCGGCGTAGGTCATCGCTTGCGGCTCAGGCTGGGGCGATTCAGGGGCTACTCCAAGTTGTTGTTGGAGCTCCTCACGCACGGCGTCGGCAATCGAAGCCACTTGAGGCTGTGATGATGGGAACAGCTTTTGTAGCTCCTCCCGCACGACAGCGCGGATAGTCTCGCGTAGGTAGTCGGTGGCCAGTGACTGAACTCCGGCGTAGTTTGTAGAGTTCGTGCGGCGGTCGAATTGCCGGTTTCGCATCTCGAGTGTCTTCTCGATGCTAGTGGCCTCGCGAAGAAACTCGTCGACGGTCTTCGGTGGGTTTCATACCATTCCGGCAAAAAGTTCCTCCTTCACACCACGCATCAGCAGGCGGACTTTTTTCTCCTCGGGCATTTCAGGGTCGGCGTGGCGGAAGAGACGGCTCATTTCTTCCGTGTAGATCGCGGTCGTCTCATTAGGTAGCTGCACCCGGGTTTCTAATAGCGCTTGGGCTCGTTCTCGGCGTACGACACTTGCGAATGTCTGCAGAAAGCCGCTTCGGAAAAGTTCCCAGGTCGTTAAGGTGGCTTCTCGGTTCTCGAACCACGTCCTGGCCGCGTCTTCCAAAGCGAAGAAGACATATCGCAGTTTGTCGTCGCTGTTCCAGTTGTTAAAGGTAGCGACTCTCTCGTACGTCTCAAGCCAGCTTTCCGGGTCCTCGAAAGTTGAACCGCGGAACGTCGGGGGCTCCCTGGGCTGCTGCAGCACGACGGGCGACGCTGGGGCTGACATTGGGGTGGACTTGGTGGCAATCTTCCTGCTCGCCTCAGGTAGAAAGAAGTCCGTGCTCTGGGGGCAGTCCTTGCAGTCGGCGGCTAGCACGCTGGTCTTGGGCGATGTGGGTTTTATCCTCGGGCTTCGGGCTTGGATCGCGGCTTTGCGGGGGCGTTCGGTACATGATCGCACAAGCACCTCCACCAGATGTCACGTGGTAGTGACGGTGAAGAAAGAAGCAGTATGGTGGAATACAAAACTAGCTTTTATTGGGCGAACCTGTGCCCACAAAACAGGCTACACTTATAGCACAACGATAGCGGCGAACACGGTCGGCGATCGTCGGAAATCTGATCAGCGGGTCAAGTGTGTCGGCTTTTATAGAGCAGTCGTCGAATGTTCCAGACTAATCATTCGGACCCGCGTGCCTTCCACAAAGTTCTACACCATTCGCGTCACGCGATGAAATCAGATAACACAAGGTTCGGCGACAACAGACAGCCGGGTAGAAGCATCGATAACTTTCCAGAAACTTCGGATACATGCAGGCGCGTGCCGCGCTGTGCGATTACATTTCTTAAACGGCGAAACGTGGTCGCCCGATAAAGATAAGTACACGTGTCAATATGTTGCAGTATAAAAAGTGCAATGCTTACCTTCGCAACACTTGAAAACGCAGAGAAAGAAAAAGGCATATTGACGTATTGCAGTCATTAGCCCTCCAGGTATCTTCCTGTAGCACTGGCATTCGGCTGATTTCACGGCCGCCAAAAATAGGATATGCATTATCCACTCCTTTCCTTTTCGTGAGGTTAAAAAAGAAAAAAATTTTCGGAAATCTACAGAGAGCGCACAATATTATACAGACTCACAAACTGGATTCAAATCCAACGGCTCGCATAGGATGAGCGAGGGTGGAATTTTAACTATTTTGTAAGGAAAGTATTTCTAAAGGACCATACGCTTAGGCTAAAACGAATAACCCAGAGGATAGCATAATTTTTAAACAATAATTCGACCTTCACAAGCATGATTCTGACTAGCGCCACAATAAAGATGCACGGTGCGGCATAAATATACGACATCGGCTTTGAGTGAATCAAAAGCCAATTTCATAAATTATATACTGGGATATGTCGTTAGCGATGTATAATTTCATCCTTTTCCGAATATACTGAGACTGGTAAGAACTTCCTCAGAGGCAAGAAAACATTCACATTTACCCGGCAGCATGCAGTAATTTAGTTAGCAACGTGCTATTTATATACGAGTGTTTAGTGTGGAGACGAAAAGTCGTGCATGTAGGCCCCACAACCTTTCTAAAGTCCGAATCTGTGCACGTTACAGAGGAACCAAGACTCTAGTACCGACCATGCCTGTGTGCCTTGTATCAAATGGTGATGATGGTGATGATGTATGGGGTTTTGTGGCGCAAGGGCCAGGTATGGCCAAAGAGCGCCATGTCTGTGTTAATGAGTTTGCAGTGTAATTATGATTACTATGAGGTTCGTGTAAGGTGGCTGTAAAGAGGCCTTGAAATATATGCTCTAAAGTGCGTAAAATCTGTATGATAAAATTATGGCCATGACGTATGATTTGTACTATGAGCATTTAGATGCATTTAAGAAGAATGATACGATAGGTAAAAGATATCAGATTATGAGAAAGGCCAGAGCACTACTGCCTCCTTAGAGCCCTTGAAACACAAGGGCCTGGAGGCATGTGCTATGCAAAACAATTATCGCAGTGGCATCCTCTCGAGAGAGGAGGCGCTACGAATTCATGGGACTAATAACATGTAAGACCACATCTCTAAGAAAACCTAGCACTGTGTCGGTATTAAAAAGCGGTTCTGGACCAAGAAGCATTGCAAGATGAAGAGGAATGTGCTGTCGGTAAGCTAATGAAAAATGTCTCTTTCGCTCAGATTCGGCTTCCCGACACTCCAGGAGGACGTGGAGCACGGTCAGCCTCTCCCCGCATCTACCACAGGTTGGAGATTCACTTCCAGTAAGCAGATAATTATGGGTGCCAAATGTGTGTCCTATTCTGAGACGACAGAATAGGACATCTGTTCGGCGCGATTTTGTAGTAGATGGCCAGAATCCTAACTGTGGTTTTATAATGTGGAGCTTATTATCCGTTTCCGCGTCCCACATGCGTTGCCAGTGGTCTTGCAATCTCCTTCGCAAGAAAGCCCTCAGATCTGTGACAGGCACCGCAGCGGTAGGGTTAACAGCTTGCAATGTGATTGACGTGGCCATCTCGTCCGCCAGAACGTTACCTTCGATTCCCCTATGGCCAGGGACCCAGCATATTATGATATTCTGGTTAGATGAGTACGCTTTGCACATGACCGAATATAGTTCGTTAAACACGGGATTTTTATGTTTCCTGAGTGGCATTAATGCTTTCACGACGCTTAGATACTCAGTATAGATCGCTGCTTTTGGAAGTTTTGATTTTCTTATATGCTTCACAGCAGAGAGTAATGCGTAGGCCTCGGCCGTAAAGATACTTGTTTGCGGGTGCACTACATTGGATTCCGAAAACGATGGGCCGACGGCTGCATAGGATACCCCGGCATTTGATTTCGAAGCGTCTGTGTAGAACTCTGCGCAGGAGTGCTTGTACTGTAGTTCTAGGAAATGCATCCGGATTTCTGCCTCAGGAGCGGGCTTTGTAACTTTTATAAAGGATATGTCACATTGTATCACCTGCCACTCCCAAGGAGGTAAGAGCTTGGTTAGGTGGATTAAGCGATGCTCGAGGAGTGGGATATGCATTTCATGGCTAAGCTCTTTCACACGCAGCGAGAAAGGCTGTCTTACAGAGGGGCGATTGCTGAAAAGTGTAGCGCACGTCATATCGGTAACGATGCCAAAACATGGATGTTCAAGATTAGAACGTACTTTAAGGAAATATGTAAAGCTGATGTACGATCTCTGCAGGCGGAGTGACCACTCATTCGATTCGGCATATAGGCTTGCAATTGGGCTTGTTCTGAAAGCGCCTGTGGCCAAGCGGATACCTAGGTGGTGGACAGGGTCTAACATCTTTAGCGCGCTCGGGGCGGCAGAGTTGTATACCATGGCACCGTAATCTAATCGTGACCGAATCAGACTCTTATAGAGATTTATTAAGCACTTCCTGTCACTACCCCACGTAGTCTGGGATAGAAGTTTCATTATGCTCATTGTTTTAAGATATTTTTCTTTAAGATGTTTAATGTGTGGGACGAAAGTGAGTCTATTGTCGAGTATAACACCTAGAAATTTGTGCTCTTTGTTTACAGGTATCTGTTGTCTACATATTTCTAAGCAAGGATCCGGAGCCAGGCCTCTCTTCCTTGTAAACAGCACACAAGAACTCTTTCGAGGATTGATTTTAAAACCATTTTTCTCTGCCCACCCTGACGCCTTGCTCAAACCATGCTGTACCTGTCTCTCGCATACTGCGAGGTTACAGGATTTGAAGCCTATTTGAATGTCGTCCACATAGACGGAATACAAAATGGCCGGTGGTGAGGAAGCACGAAGCGTTGTCATCTTAACAATAAAAAGTGTGCAACTTAGCACGCCTCCCTGGGGTACACCAGTTTCTTGTGTAAAAGGACGTGACAGCACATTGCCGACTTTCACCCGGAAAGTACGATTGAACAAGTAGCTTTCTATTACGTTGAGCATATTACCATGAATGCCCATTTCCGATAAGTCTCGCAAGATCCCGTGTTGCCACGTTGTGTCATACGCCTTTTCCATATCGAGAAATATCGAGAGGAAGAACTGTTTATGTATAAATGCGTCCCGGATATTTCCTTCAATACGTACAAGATGGTCGGTTGTGGAGCGCCCTTCTCGGAAGCCACACTGATAGGGATCAAGCATTTTGTTCTGTTAAAGGAAATGGATCAGTCGCCGATTTATCATTTTTTCAAATATCTTACACATGCAACTTGTGAGGGCTATCGGGCGGTAGCTTGCCACTGAGGAAGGATATTTGCCTTGTCTTAAAACAGGGACCACAATGGCTTCTTTCCATGCAGTCAGAAGGTACCGTGCGTCCCAGATAGCGTTGAAAAGTGTAAGTAGTGTCACTTGCGTGTCATTGTGTAAGTTTTTCAGCATTTCGTACATGAATCTATCAGATCCTGGTGCTGAGCTTTTGCATGCGCTCAAGGCAGCTCTCAATTCGGCAATACTGAAAGGACGGTTGTAAGGCTCATTCTCTCGACTTTTTCTTGTTAATAGCTTACGTTCTTCTATTTGTTTATATATGAGAAAACATTGCGAATAATTGTTTGAACTGGACACGCTCTGAAAGTGCTCCGCAAGTGAGTCTGCCTGATCTTGCAGTGTATTGCCCTGTGTATTTACCAGAGGGAGTGAATATGTTTGTCGCCCTCTAATTCTATTTACCCTGTTCCAGACTTTGGTCTCGTCTGTAAACGAGTTAATGCTCAATAAATACTTCTGCCAGCTTTCTCTTCTGGCCTGTCGGCGGGTTCTCCTGCCTTGGGATTTCACTTGCTTAAAGTTGACTAGATTCTCTGCAGTGGGAGAAGCGCGTAGCAACCCTCACGCTTTGTTTTGTTTCTTACGAGCGATCCTACAATCTTCGTTCCACCACGGGACCCGCCGTTTACATGCCAAGCCATTTACTTCTGATATGCATTTAGATGCAATATCTATAATGAAGGCTGTGAGATACTGCAAAGCAGCATCAATTCCTAAAGAAGACATGTCATTCCATGAGATACTAGTTAAGTTTCGTAACTTCTCCCAGTCGGCTGTATCGATCTTCCACCTAGGAGCCTGTGGTAGACATTCTTTTTCTTTATGTGTTTTTAGCACTATGGGGAAGTGGTCGCTCCCACAAGGATTGTTGGTAACTTCCCATTCGAGTTCAGGCAGTATACAAGGGGAACTAGGCTGAGGTCAATTGAAGAGAATGTTCTGTTTGCGAGAGAATAATATGTGAGTGTCTTCTTATTCATCAGACACGCACCGGACGAAAAAAGGAACTGTTTAACGAGACGACCTCGCGCATCGATACGAGAGTCTCCCCACAGGCTGCTGTGCGCATTGAGATCCCCAAGAACAACATAGGGTTCTGACAATTGATCTATCAAGGACTGAAATTCATGTTTGTTCAGTTGGTAATGCGGGGGTATGTAAAGCGAGCAAATGGTGACGAGTTTGTTTAGTAGGACAGCTCGAACGGCCACTGGTTCAAGGGGCGTTTGTAGCTGTAAAGGTTGACACGCTATACTTCTATGAATGACTATGGCAACACCGCCCGATGATGCGACGGCATCATCGCGATCTTTGCGAAAATTTAGATACTGTAGAAGAAAGATTGTGTGTTTGTTTTTTAGGTGTGTTTCCTGTAAACACAACACTTTTGGATTGTGTTTTTGTATAACTTCCTGCACATCATCAAGGTTTCTGAGAAGACCTCAGACGTTCCATTGAAGTATTTGTGTATACATATTGGGAGTTAATAGGTGCTGTGTGTACAGAAACAAAAGCAGTGATAATGGAAATTACAGTGATTAAATTACAGAGCCCTTTTGAGGCCCTGTAACGGGAGTTTTGCCCTGTCTGGAGCGTTCGAGGGAGCCTCGCCGCACCTTAGGTGCTTGGTGCGCCTTGAGGATAGGTGTTGTGTCCATTGCCTCTTGTGAGGCGCCGGACACGTGCTCTTGCGAGCGAGAAGTTTTCAGCGGGAGTCCCGCCTTGGAGGGCAAGATCCCTGCGCCCACCAGCCCGGAGGTTGATGGGGCTCCCTGAGGGATTTGGCTACGCCGGCCGTTGCCAGCGCTGGAAGGGACCTGGGAGGTTGAGGCAGCCTCGGTTGCGCCCACCTTCGGGGCCGATGGTCCCTTCTCCTCGTTTGACGGAGCAGTGCTAGCTGCAACCGCCGCGGGGGCTGATGTCGTGACTGCCGACTCACTGCTTGTGGGTCGGACAGCCGCCGGAGGCCGTTGTGACGCTGCCCCCTGACGCGCACTTCGGCAAAGCTTTTCTTTGGCAGGTATGCTACCCGCCTTCGTGCCTCTTTGAACGATATATTCTCTTTTACTTTTATGGTTACAATTTCTTTTTCCTTCTTGCAGGAAGGGCACGACCGCGAGTACGCGGCGTGATCCCCATCACAGTTTACACAGTGTAGAGAGTTCTTACATGCTTCAGTGGCGTGTTCAAGGGCACTGCATTTCGCACATGTTTGGCGGCCTCGGCAGCTCTTCGAGCTGTGGCCGAAACGTTGGCATTTGAAACATCTCAAGGGATTTGGCACATATGGTCTTACACGAAGCTTGATATACCCAGCCTCCATTGACTCGGGCTGGACACTTGAATTGAAGGTGAGTATTAGGCGTTTGGTCGCAATTTCTTTACCGTCTCGCCTCATCTTGATTCTTTTGACATTTATGACATTTTGTTCACTGAAGCCCTCCAAGAGTTCAGCCTCAGTGAGCTCCAGCAAATCATCGTCCGAGACAACGCCGCGGGTGGAATTCATCGTGCGGTGCGGGGTTACTACTACTTGGGTCTCCCCAAATGGTACTAGTTTAGTCAGTTTCTCAAATTGTTTTAGGTCGCGGAGCTCCAAGAGGAGGTCACCGCTAGCCATCCTCGACACCTTACAACCTGGGCCAAAAACTTCGGTAAGGGTCTTAGATACAAGGAACGGGGAGATTGTT
This sequence comes from Dermacentor variabilis, assembly GCF_050947875.1. Classification (NCBI taxonomy): domain Eukaryota; kingdom Metazoa; phylum Arthropoda; class Arachnida; order Ixodida; family Ixodidae; genus Dermacentor; species Dermacentor variabilis. The sequence goes on from NC_134578.1 coordinate 69,725,407, forward strand.
CGCACTTGTTTAGCTGGTTTTTCTGCGTGGATTACGTGAAAACGCGGAAAATTGTGGACTTGGCGTCCGAAAAACTGAAAGACATCTTCGGTGCGCCCTCGTTTCTGAGGGCGATAAGATAGTTTAGGAAAAGCGTTTTCCATAAGTACAGTTGGGTTTTCGGCCGTGATGCCGACCACCGACCATGGAGCCCAACAGGGGGACGTGACAGAAGTTCCTGCTAGAGAAACCCTGCCAACGCCAGCCGTACATCGATGCTATAACCAAATACAGCATAACCAAGGCTGGCTAGCTACACAAGGTTAACCCTTGCCGCCGGGAAGCTACGAAGTGAGGAGAAGTGATGAGATAACAGGAAAGATGAAAAAGACGAGAGAGAAAGACGAAGATTGGAGAGGAGGACAGGAAAAGGCGACTGCCGGCGACGGCTCGGCGGCTGCCGCCTGTGTTGCTCCCGAACTTGGCATCACGAAGCAGTGCCGGCTCTACTATCGGGCTTCCTCTACCACGGCGGAGCTAGCTGGACTTCACCTCGCTGCGGACATCCTCGAGGAGTCGCCGCACATCACCAGCGCGGCGATTCTCTGCGACTCGAGGTCCGCGCTGCAGCAGCTGCTACTCGACGAGCGCGCGCCGCCCCTTGCACAGCGCCTTGCCGTCCGTCTGCACGCACTGAAGGGGCGATGCAACCTACGCCTGCAATGGATCCCCTCGCACGTCGGAGTCGCGGGCAACGAGACGGCGGACCAGCTGGCCAGGCGCGCACACGACTCGTCGACCGCGCTGACAGACCGGGTGAGCTCGCTGGATACAGCGCGACTCCACTTCAGACGGGAGCTCGCGCTCCGCCATCCCGACGACCGAGTTGCGCAGGGGCGCCCACCGCGTCGTCTCCCGCAGACCGGATTCACTAGGCGCGAGCGCGCCTTCCTCCTCGCCCTTCGCACCGGTTCTGTGTGGCCCGCCGAGCGGCGGCATCGACTGCGTGGAGCCCCCTCTCCCCTTTGCCGCGACTGCGGCGCGATCGAGACACTCGAGCACCTGCTATGTGAGTGCCCCAACTTTACGCTCGCGCGCGCGTCCCTTGCCCGTGTTTACCGTGGGCACGGCCTGCCATGCGACACCGTGACTGACCTCCTGCACCCCTCGGGCTGCCCTTCACGCCACAGGGCACTTCTACGTGCGCTCCTGACATTCGCCGAGGCTGTCGGCCTCGCCGACCGCCTTTAGCTCCATCACATTTCCGCGGCGTGCTGCTGTTTCTAGTGCTCCTTCTCTCCCCCTACTTTCATTCCCTACCCCCTGTGCAGCGCGGTTGAGGTGTCCTCTGCTGAGAGACAGTTACTGCGCTGCACTTTACCCCAACCTTTCCTTCCCATACTCAAGAATCTCCTTCTCTCTCTCTCTCTACACGCGGGAGGGGCCAACCCTCGTGTGCTCGGGTACGTGGTGTCGCAACACACCAAACGCCTGCTGACGCAGACGCCCCTGCGGGGTTGTATCAAATGGTGTTCAATGTCATGCAGGTGAATTACGTGTTCTTTCTTATGTGCATACTTGTATTTTTTAAGCATGGGAGAATACGTCGCCTGAATTTCTAAGTCTTGCCCGTTTATGGGACGGAAAAAAAAGAGCATACTCCTGTCACCATACGGAATGATGCCATCACTGCTATCAAAGACGTTTCTTTCAAGAAGTACGGGGCAAAATGCTTGGTGCCATATTAAACCATGTAGTTTAGCAGGATGCGTTGTTGGGCAAGTTGGTTCATTGTATTTGGAAAGATCTGATGCGCTTTGTAAACAATCACAAGTAAAAAGATGGGACAGGCACAAACTAACAACAGAGCTTTATTCGAGGGAAACACTTAAATATCAGTTCTTGCCAGCGCATGCACATCACGATATCAGTAGCATATAAGAGGGGGAAAAACATGAAATCAGAAAAACCTAATGGCGTGGCTCAGCTAATAATATTTTCTAGGAAACGTCGTGCCTCCCTATTGTAAAGAATGATCGATGCGTCACTGATGCATGCTTGAGCCTGTCCCGTCTTCTTCCTTGTGATTGTCTACAAAGCGCATCCAATCTTCACAAATATTAAACCATGAACTTCAGAATTTTTCATGCCTGTGACCTATCACATGGCCACCACTTCCTGAAAACTTAATGTGTTGCCTATCTTTCTGCTGTTACACCGGACAAATAGGCCTATAATGCTCGCATGACGCTTTCGAGTGCTTTAATTATCTGCTGCAAATGCCGCATTTAAATCTAATAGATTAAGTTTCGACGACCTTTCAGCCACTACAATACCTCTGTTTGTACGAAATAATAACGTGGTATCCCGCTGAATTCTGAAATATTGAATAAATATCTTAAATGGTTCAGGAAGCACTCACACAGTCACAAATATTGGAAACATTTAGCAGCATCGCACCAATAACAAGGTGCTCATTTCGTGTGCGTTCTATTTTAGTTACACATTCAGTTGCCGCAAGAAAGTGGACAAGATTATATATGTCGGTTACAGAAGACTTCCTAAGCATTCAATTCCTAATTTTTTACAAAGGCACTTTATCGCCTCCCAATTTTAAACTTCGTACCAGCATCATCCATAACATGCCCGCAATTTCAAAGAACGACATCCCAGGGCAAATTCTTGTGCTCGCAGGAGAGAAGGTGGGAATTCTACGCACGTTTGTAAAAAAAAGCGCTTGCACATACTTGAACACTTTAGTGCAAAAATAACGAATGCCTTAAACGCTTTACTGTGAGCAGACAAATTATTTATAACGTGCCATTTTATTTGCAAAACAATGATTAGATATGAAATTTAGTTCACCGAGAAAAGCACTGAAACTTCCAGTGTGCTTTCCACAACACTTCAACAGACTTAGAAATGTAGCATTTAGAAATTTTCATCAAAACTATTAATTTATTTCATCTTCAACGTTGGCCACACATCTCCCTTAACATGTCCCACATTTGCACAAAATTTGATCTTGTCAGACATTTTCTTTTGCCGCGAACATTGTAGAACATTCTTTACAACGTCTATAACGCTTTCAAGTATTTGCATACCTAATTTCCTGCTAAGGCCGCTATTACCCCAGATGGAATGAATGCTGCGTCAGCCATATTGTGCAGACACCCCTACGTTAAAGGATGTCGTATACAATACAAAATGTAGCTCTCTTATGAATGTTGTGAAATTTGCTACGTCGCTAGTGAGAAACATTTATGAGACTTTTGAATGTTTGTTTTACTAATTGCAAAATGCTGTTCTCTCATGCAAAATACCTAAGTTACACAAACAACCTAAACTTCCCTTTGTTTTCTCGATAACCTGACGATTTGTGAAAGCACACATACACTAACTGCCACATTGCGTTTATTCTACACACGGGGAAGGTATTATACGCGCTTTGTATAAGGGTATTAAATACGAATGAACGGACTATTAAACAACATTGATGATATTCGTAATTAGGCCAAAAGCATTACTCTTTGGCCACAGATCAACCTTACATTCGCCGCAATTTCTGCACAACAGTAACGAGAGCTCTATAAAAATTTAGTACACTAAAATGAAAAACTTTTGGAAAGGATGTGAAAAAAATTACCGACGATTACGTTACTTCCTAATGCGAAATTTGAGCGCAGCAAATAAGCTGTTTCACCTTTTGGATAGATTGAGGCAAAGAAATCGAGCAACACATGTATGCGCTATCACATAATTTTTGTTTTATTTTTCACACGTATTCCTTTAACAAAGACTCCACTAACAGTTCTTGACAGTCATGAAGGAAGCTTTGTGGTCGGAGAAATAGACTGATATATGTTCGACTTGGTACACCAATGCTTGATTCTCAAAGACGAGATCTATACAAGTGCCTCGCGAGGTTGTCACAGCCGTGGGGGAAGCAGAGGTTAAGCGCCGCCGCCGAGAAGACCCTGCCGTTCGCGCCGCCGAAGCGGAGGCTCATCGCCGCCGTCGAGAGCAACCAGCAGTAAGCGAGGCTGAAGCAGAAGCTCATCGCCGCCGCCGAGAAGACCCTGCAGTTCGCGCCGCCGAAGCGGAGGCTCATCGCCGCCGTCGAGAGCAACCAGCAGTAAGCGGAAGCGGAGGGGGGCGGCGTGTACACCCAGCGGCAAACGATGGGGGCAGAAGCGCGCGCAGCAAGCGGACAACACGATAAAGGGAGGAGGGAAGAGATAGCAGCGACTGACTGATGCCGCTGACGGCGATAGTGAGTCAACCCCAGCTATCCGCCACACAAGAACAGGGGGGGGGGGACCCTTTCCTCCTCTTTCTGCATGGCGGCGACGGTGTTCTATGCAGTCACGTTATCTTGACTCTCTAGCGGCGTCAGCGGCATCCAGCGGTATCAGTCGGTCGCTGCTGGCGCTGGGGGGATGAAAGGGGGGCGGAGCTGGTTACGAGGCCGACGACGACGACGACGCCGACGACGCCGACGACGACGCGAAACCCAGGAACGGACGCCAAAGAGCTGCGCTCTAAAACTGAAGATAAGAAAAGAATTCTGCATCATCGATTAGATGTCCTCTATTCCTATGTCGAATCTGTGTGTTTTCATGGGCCACTACGTTCCTCCTCTAATGCCTTAAAAACAAAGAATCGAAGATTTGTAGTAAGTAGTCGCAATGCCCCTAAACCTCACTCAGTTTTAAGTTGTGATGAGCATGACCCATAAGGCGTCCCTCGTTGTCTAAATTGTATGTATCTGCCCAATTTAGGTCTTCCGTGAAGCCTAGATAAGCTCCAGCACACGTCATATAACCCGCTAAACGGGAAGAAATTTTAGTAAATTTCATTCGCCCTTAATTAACGCATGCAAATATGCCACCAAGCCAAAAATAATCCTAATAGGCCCACGTTGACTCTAGGCGTAAACACCCTGCATCACTTACTGATCATTTAGGGATACGCAGTTATACATGATTTTTGTTTGCGTCAAGTCAGCATAATAACTTCAATCTCAAGAAAGCAGAATGAGGCACACAATATGAAAGCCTACGGCATCTATTAGGGTTTCTCCTCTATACAACATATGCATGTTTGCTTCTTTTTTGTCTGCGTTAACTAAACTACTAGAGCTAGACCTGTGTGATGGAACCAAGGAGGAATCGGAGGACACAAAATTCGAACATACCTATTCCGCGATGGCTATCAAATGCATGCGGGTAGCCGAAACACGTTAAGTAAGAGACGTAGGCGGGTGCTGCAGCCTTTGTTTATTCCTTTCCTCTGGACAAGCTGAGCCATCTATCGGCGCTGCCGCAACGTTTGCGTCTGCCCACTGGCCACAAGGGCATATACACCAAGTCGGCATCAAACAGGTTCACTGAATAGCGACACATACGCAGTGGCCGATTGCCACGGGAACGGCTCACACCTTAAAGGGACACTAAAGGTTACCAGAAAGTCAAGTTAAAGTGATAAAGCAATGCTCTAGAACGTCTAACGCGTCAATATAATCGCGAACAGAGCTTCAGTAACCGAGAAATTGAGGTAAATGCAGGACACGATTTGAGACCCCCCAGCGACATTCCGGTACTAGCCCGATGACAAAAGCACTCCTCATCATAATTTATGTCGCAAGTACTCAACTACTCGCATTAAAAAGATAATTTCATTAGATGATAAGACGGAAGAAAATGCTACTTGTCTACTTCTATTCGATTCTAAGAAAAAACTAACATTTCGACGTTACCCTTGAGTAGTATGGGTGATCTAAAGGTTTCGTTTTCGCTCGACTCTCCACGCTCGACTTTGCCTCGCGCGCGCTTAGGAGTTTCAGTTGTTTCTTTATCGCGTCGTGCTGCGGTGGTCCTGCTGGCTCGCGAAACTTGCATTTGGAAGAAGCAGCGAGAATTCCACGTCCATGTGACGTCGTGGGATGCGCGAACGGTCCGCGGAACTTGGCCAAGGGCCGTTGCAGCGGCGAATCCAACGTTACTTATCACTGTGTGCCAACGAGTGAACCTCTCCAACCGAAGTGGTCAAGTGCCGTAGCTCTGCCACAGCGCACTGGCAAAGGGCCGAAAAATCACGTAGTGTGCTCGCTGCACTTTCGCCCAGAGGATTACGAGTTCAACACCGACTTACTGAAGTCGCGTGAAGTGTCTTTCAAAGCAGGCCGTCGTCGTAGAAGTACGCAACGACGCCGGCAGCACGAGCCCTCAACAGCAGGTCACGTTCATCAGTGCTTAAATCGCTGAACTCGAGCCCAGCATCGCGAGATAATGTGTCGTTGTCAGGGTCATCCATTGCAACGAGCATCGAAGTTGGCGTCATAAAATAAAGAACCAGCTTGTCGTCGTGCGCTTTCCCTTCCGCTAGCCACCATTGTTTCGCTTTCGCGCTGCTGTTGGCTCTGTCTTGGCGCTGTTCCTGGCCGCGCGTTTGCGTTTTGTGCAGAAAAGCCGTAGCGCCACCTGTGGGAGCCGTTTTACTCACCGACAGCGCCACGTCACTATGAGACCATGACCTCAATACTCCTCGATCGGAGGGCGGCCGATTTGAACTGCGTTAGAGGTACGCGGACGCTTCAGAACACATTTTTTCTTAAAATAAGTTTCTTCTTCGCACGAAACAAGCGTTTCGAGGTTTCTGGGATGGTATTTCAATGGTCCACGTTGACTTAATATTAACCTTTAGAACCCTTTTAGGTGATGCTTTCGTTGCGAACCCTCATAAACTTTTTCTGACCGCAGCTGCTGAGGCGGTCTCGCTCGATACCTAACACTCAATAATATTAAATTCCATATCCAATGATGGTATCGAACCTCAGTCCGCCGGCACATTAGCCCGGTGCTATAACCATTAGGCCACAGTCACAATTTCCTTTAGTTTACAACAGTATGTTTACAGATTAGGTAGACGTGTATCATCCTTCTTTTGTTTTCATGCGTGAAATTCACAGCGCATTCATGTTCGGTGTTCCAACCATAGAAATACTGTAGCAGATGATTCACGATCACACGTGCACGTGTATTGGGCCAACGCCGACTCGCTCTTTCAGATAATCTCCACGCGTAACCCACTGAAGAGCACCGTCACGCGGGAGCCAATACGCTCGCGCCGGCTTCCTTGACGCCAAAGACGCGAGCACGAAATTGCCAAACTTACGGATTTGACTAACCGCTAGCCAAGAGCTAGGTTTCACATATATTCCCGGCTTTCCTTTTTTTCGCCATAATAATTCTTTTTTAACTTGACTATCTTCGTGTGTGGTCCATTTTCGACTAGGTGAACAAATAGCCAGGAAGGGAATTTTGTCTGACAATGCAAGGAATGATAATCGAAATAATAGTGCTACTATACAGTGAACTTTAACACGAACCAACCAGCCGAGTTAATCTCGCTCTTTATAAGCACAGAGCATATGCACAATACCGCCAATTTCGGTCACCTCCTTGTTGTTTTTGAACAATGACGTGCGCATTGAAGACGTGTTGATGAATCAACTTTGTTGGCTTTATGTCGCTAATATACAACACAATATATTGTTTATCGTGCATAAAGGAAAAAAATACGGACAGCAAGCCTGCCAAAGCGTCAAAGCCTCAGGGGGCTTGAGTGGCAGTGCCTGACGGTCCGGTCAGACATAATTGCACTAGAAAATTGCACAGGGTTATTAAAGCAGTTAGTTAATAGCGTGTAGGAGCGAAATGTTCGAGTAGTTGCACAAAATGTTGTTTGAAACTTTCATTTTCAGTAGTTTCATGATCCCACGTCTTGTGTTTGCTTCTGACATTGGCGTAAGAAATTTAATTAATGTTGCTGTAACATAATATTGCTCCATTCTTCCGTATTTCGTGGCAGTCTTGTGGATCCCGAACATCTATTTCAGTCTTAGGGAGCGGGATGGTGTATACCGTATCCAAAAGTCATTATTCCAGAAATGCCTAATTATAACGCTTTTGACAATCATGGAGGTGAAGTACTACTTGGAGACATCTGTATCTTTTCTTGGACAAATATCATATGCAATTATTGACGACAGCGAACATAAAATGTAATTCCCGAACTCCATCTAATGCTACAATGACCAAACACAGTTAGGCCATGACGTAGCTCCACTGTAGCTTAAAGCGCGTAGAATAAATTTTCCCACGGAGATTGACATAAGACATCGCATAACGTATAATATACAGAAGACCGCGCGCAGCCTGTTACAGAGATGGGACAAATACGAGTTCCATAAAAGATTACGGTCCCAAAAGCAACCAGAGATACTTTACAGAATATGTGTATTTAACAGGTGGACATGCGCATGTATAACATCAGATGTGTGTAAGAATAACGGTTTTCCAGGAAGCATTTTTTCAAGGGTTTATGGAAACATACAAGTCGAGTTTCAGAATAAATTATTCGCCAACCAGTGCATAGCTTTAGTTGTCGTACTCTGTATCAAGGTAATTGAATCAGATAGGTTAGTTTTACAAGATACAAGAAAGTATCATCGACGTATTGATATATATAATCGCCTACTACACTGGGCAAATCATTCACATAATGGTTAGAGTACAGGTTGTTTATTATTCGAATGATAGTTAAAATTGCGCGAAAAAGAAACAAGGACAATCGAAAGGAACACACAACACACCATGAGCCCTGAGGGACTACGTCACCTGATATTTATGTCATGGCTGTTAAAAGGTTAGGGCTGATTATACGTAGAGAATGACAGAGCTAAGAGTCATAGCTTTAGTGAAATCTGGCGACAAAGGGACTAAAATAGTTGCGCTGGTAGTACGTCACTTGAATACATCTTTACACCTGAATAGGTCGTAAAAATTATGGGGGCTTTAAAATCTGTTTCACCCGGGAATTGCTGTTGCGTTCACGTTAATATTGCCGCCTGCGCAGCAGCGTGAGCATCTCTATAGCAAAAATGTTTTAATCACTGAGTCAACAACTACGCTGAGAACTTTGACTTCACTAGAGCTTACGTGGAGGGATTTTCAGAACACCCGATAAAATATTCCAAAAAATAGCTTTGTACCTTTGCTGTCGAAGTTCTACATACCTGCACACGTTGCAGAAACGGTCTCTTGAAGGTACGTTCTCAGAGGCTATCCTTAAGTGCACAAGAAAGCTTATAAGGCTCCGCTACTTCGTGGCGTTTTCCCATTCGACATTTGCTGCAGGTTAACTGCATCTGACGAGCTTTTTTCAGTGACGCTGTGCATTTTCATAAGGGGCTGTCCTTTCCGTGTAGCTCAGAAATGTCATCAAACATTGCTGAAAATTTTCCACATTCTTTTCTTTTTATTATTATTTAATAGCCTCCTGTTTATATGAAGAATTCATGCACATGAGTGAAAGCTTAATATGTTCATTTCATTTACCAAAACAACTGGTGTTTAGTGTTAGAAAATTAGGTCCTACAGAAATTCAATTGCTTTCTTTTCAGAGATACCACGATGTAAACGGTAAATACACCTTAATAATATCACACATCGCGGCGAGAAATTGCTTGTATGCGAAGAAGAAACAACCCAGCTAGTTCCAACAATTTTAACTAGAGCGTATTTGGCCGCGAGTTCTTAAAAACTCCAAAATTGATTTTTTTTCACATATATTATTTGAGATCTCTCGCTCCGACACGACAAATATGCAAACTTTCTCCCACTTCACACTATTTTCAGAGTGGTTACAAACGTATAAAATAATTTACATTGTGCACGTATACCTTGACGTTAGCACATGTGATAAGTTGGGCTTAGCGAGCGCAAAGTTGAAGGACAATGTGCAAGTAGCAGCTCCCTTCATGGCAGTCAGTGCCAGGACGGCTACTGGCTCTGAAGAAAGAGGCGTGTACAAATGACTGTGGACGTTGAATATGTTATAGCCAAACGGTTAGACTTGATTGTGCATGCAGAGTGCTCAAAGAATTTGCATCTGGAACAAACAAAACGCAAGCGACCAGAACTTATAAAATTGGCATTCGTTGGTTCATACTACAAGAACAGCAAGGCCCATGGGCTTGGCTTGGCCTTTAAGAGTGGAACAGGATAGATTTAAAGGATACCTGACTGCATGTCACGCTTCCCAGAAACCTTAGTTTTCTTGCGGACGCGCGCAGCCGAGCCAGCTTGTGCTGTGGCAAGGAACCAAACGGGCCACGTCACTCAGAAAGGGGCCCAATTTTTGAGTTTCCGCGTGAGAAAATTATGTTTTCTGGTATATTCAAGTTAAACTCCGACCCTATCATGTCTGTTGGCTGTGTTGGCTGTTGGCTGTGTTGTTGGCTGTTGGCGATTTTTCTGATGTATTTTCCTTTGGGAAACTAAATTACTTAAATAACACCTTGCTCCACGTGGAGGATCTGTGTGGATGTAGTTCGGAATAATTTTTCGGCATGCGACCTCCGACGTCGACATCGGTATTTCGCGGCACGGTGCCCTTAGCGCGTCAGAGATGAAGTGGCGAGAACCTGCCCGGCGGTGCTGCCTATGTGGAGGGAATACCAGAGATCAAACGCCAGGCGCGCTGTCATTGACTGCAGCTTAACGGTGGTGCGGTTGTCGGACGAGTAGGAGGATGAAAACCTGCAGGGTTTCTGGCACACCAGGTGTCTCATTCGGCGCTTCAGCACGGTAATATGACCGGGTTCAGGCTGCCGTTCCAGTGCGTCGGGGACGCCGTATCGGACGCCGAATCCCGCCGTGTGTCGACCGCTTTATAGTATCCTCTTATGATTTGGACACTTGCATCCGTTGTTTGGATTTTCTGTCATCATATCTCTCCTCTGCTGACAGTGGTGGCACCGACACGCTGTTTCCTGGCATTCGTGGCGTCTCTTCTGGTGAGCGAAATTTACAACATATCTGTCATACGCGTCACTGATACTAACGATATCTTTCGCAGGCCCCCCGCAATTCTCTCAGCCGCCTCGAGCCAAGTCACACTTGCTACGGCGCGTGACATTTTCTACACAGAGTAAGTTTGCTACTGACATTCGCAGTTCTCACTCTCCATGTAGGACGTCTTCCATGTGTGTGTCGGTACGCCTTCACGGTTAATTTTCGTGGCTAGAATGCTTTTGCCTCGAGAGCAAGCAGATTGTTCAGTCGTACACCTCGCTGCATTTCAGTCTTCTAGTAGATGAAGGCTGAAATTCTCTCCGTGTCTTTGAACCCGCATATAACCAATAACCGCATATAACCTGCTACCAAGCGCGAAATTTTCGGCACAGTGGAACTATGCCACTGCCATTTACCGTTCTCATTGTCAATGTATTACGTCTTGCTATATGTATTTTGATACGCCTACACAATCATTTGCGGTACTACAATGATTTCGCTTCGAGAGAAAGCAGATATTTCAGGCATTCACCTCACCGTATTTCAGCCTCCTAGTGTACGGAGACTGAAATTCTTTCCTTTTTTTGAAGCCGCATCTAAGCAAGCCTGACATGCTACGGAGCGTGACATTTTCGACGCAGTTGAACTTTGCTAATGCCGTTTGCCGTTCTCATCGTCCATGTATGACGTCTTGCCATATTTGTTTTGATACGCCTTCACGGGTAATTTCCATGCCTATAATAGACAACTTTAGTTTAGCGTACGCAACTATAGCGTAGGCTATACGCTATTATGTATCGTACGCTAAGCAGCGCACGTTTGTTACAATTATAGTGGCCGACGATATCTTCGGATCTCTGAGGGCATATGCCGTCGTTGCGGCTATTTCGCGCCTGTAGCGATAGGTGGCGCTGACATCTCGAACGTTTCTTTCATTAGGCTTCGACTCGTTCGAAACGAAAAGCGATCTCGAAAACACCACGAAGTTATCCATAATACTCTGTCGTCGAAGCGGCCTGAGACTAAGCGAAAGCCGTTTACACAGTCATTTGCTACGGACGAAGCGCATTTTACAAAAGCAACGCCAAATTCAATTCGAAGAAGGCAGCCGGGACCGCCGCCATGGCTTAAAATAAGAGTGGGCAACATGGCTAATCACGCTAAGAAATCAAAACGAATACAAAATTCAGACCAATTAGAGATATGGCAATGGAACTGCCGCTCCTTCTCCAGGAAAGCAGCAGTGTTCCACCAGTTTATCAAAAACTCCGGAATCGCTCTGGATGTAATATGTCTGCAGGAGGTGGGGGCCAAGCCGGCCAAACTGCAGGGATACTACACTCTGAGCGATCCTCAAAATTCGAAGGTCGCCACGCTGGTGAGCAAGTCGATAAACGCTCAATTCTTAACACTTCCGCAAACTGAGGGAGAGACTAATTCCATTGTTATCAGTGTGATGCTAAGGAAACGAAGTAAAGCACACACACTAATCACAAATCTGTACAGTCCTCCCAAAAGCAAAGGGGGCGACCTACCCCACATTCTCTCAGCAACAAAAGGTTTAGCGGGCACCAGAGATAAGGCGGTGATAGTGGGTGACTTCAATGCACCCCACATACTATGGGGATACGCGAAAACGTCGCCCAAAGGGTTCCTACTCGAGCGCACCGCAAAGGCCTTGGGCTTACGGGCAATCAATCAGATCGGCAAACCGACGCGCACAGGTAACAGCGTCAGCAGACACACGGCGCCCGACCGTGCCTTTACAGTTAACATCAGAGACGCACAATGGGTTTCCTTTGACGAAAATTTGGGAAGCGATCACGACATAATCCGAATAGCGCTCTCCACGCCCAACATACGGAGAAGCTTAGGAATGACTAAATTAACTGACTGGCCTCGTTATAGACAACTCCAGAGAGCGCTGGAGGAGTCGGATACAGCCCCGACCAACATGCGAGAATGGACTGAATTCCTTCGACGAGCACACGGGGACACCACTAAAGCCATTGAGCGTACAGCGAAGGTGCCGGTGATAGACTCTCACCTGGTCAGCCTATGGGAAGAGAGGCGGAAACTGGCCAAGAGGTGGAAAAGGCAACGTCTAAACAAACACCTGAGACAACGCATCGCTCTCTTGGCAGAGCCAGCCCAAGGCCATGCCAACGAGCTCGGTAAAAACGAGTGGGCGACGTTCTGTGGAAGCCTGTCAGGAACTCTTGGAACGACCAGTACGTGGCGAATACTACGAAGCATGCTAGACCCGACGAGCACGCGTACTGAGAATAACAAGAAGCTCCAAATTATAGCAGACAACTTCGAGGGTACAGACCAAGATCTCGTCCATGCGCTTCAGAAAAAGTACATAGGACCCTCACCTGCCACGGGATCGTCGTACGCGAGGAGACAATACGCGGGGGAAGCGAACCCTAAATTAGACGAAGATATAACGTACGCGGAAGTGTATGAGGCGGCACAATCCGCGGTTAAAAACTCGGCACCGGGCCCAGACTCGATCACAAATGCAATGATTCGAAACATGGATTCGGTAGCCCTAGCGAAAATCACAAATACATTTAATAGCGAGTGCTGGGCCAAGGGAGACTTGCCCCAAGAGTGGAAATTGGCTAAAATAATCATGATCCCCAAACCAAAATAGAATCCCTCGATTGATACACTACGGCCGGCGTCGCTCACGTCCTGCCTAGGTAAGCTCTATGAAAGGGTTATCCATAGCAGATTGCAGCGATACCTAGAAGAGCGGAGCTGGTTCCCGGACTCCATGATATGATTTCGCACGGGTTTATCTTGCCAGGACGCGTTCCTCCTTCTTAGAGACGAAATTCTAACTAATATACCGTACGGTGACGAGAGACTAGTCCTAGCACTAGACCTGAAAGGAGCCTTCGACAACGTCTCTCACGCCGCAATGTTGGAGGAACTCGAACTCGCGGGTTGTGGTGAGCGCACATACAATTACTTAAGAGCGTTTCTTTCCAACCGCGAGGCGAGCATCAGTATAGGCCAAATAACTTCGGATTTATTTAAAATGCCTGACAAAGGAACACCTCAAGGAGCTATTTTATCTCCTCTTCTCTTCAACATAGCGATGTGTCGCCTCGCGCGCAATCTGGATCGGATACCCGACCTAGGTTACACGCTCTACGCGGACATCACGCTGTGGACGAGCAGAGGTTCACTAGGGGATAAGGAATATACGCTCCAAAGCGCAGTATTAGCGGTGGAGAAGTTTTCTAGATGGAGTGGCCTGAAGTGCGCACCCGAAAAATCTGAGGTTATCCGGACACACGCGAAAGGCTACAAATCCAGAGGATCCATTAACATCGTGGTGGAGGGCCAATCAGTCCGAGAGGTACCCACGATGCGAGTCCTGGGTTTGTGGCTTCAGAGCGACGGGAGAGCAGTACAGACACTCAAGACCCTCAAATCCACAGCCAACAACATAGCCCAAATGATACGTCGCGTGACGTATCGAAAAGCGGGAATGCGAGAAGACGATACCCTAAGGCTCGTACAGGCCTTAGTGGTTAGTCGAATAACGTATGGCTTACCGTACCAAATCCTGAACAGGGAGGAGGAAAAGCAGGCTAACACAATAATCCGAACCGCTTTCAAAGCTGCTCTGGGCCTGCCTAAATGTACTTTAACGGAGCGCATGTCAGCTTTGGGAGTGCACAATACTTTCGACGAACTGAGGCAAGCCACCCTGATGCGACAGAGGGAGAGCCTCAGCTTCACAAAAACTGGTAGGGCAATATTGGCTAGACTGAATATCCCAGCATACCCCATTTATCTCACAGAGCAGGCCGTGCCTCTCCCTCTTTCGATGAGATCCAAAATTACAGTAGCCCCAATTCCGAAGAATATGCATCCCGAGCACAACAAAGAAAGGCGCAAAGCACGCGCACAACACATTCAATCAGCGTACTCTAATAACCATAGGTACAACACGTACTACACGGACGCAGCTCTGTATGCAGAGGCGACCGGGCAGCGCTACCAAAGGAGGTACGCCCTGGCAGTCGTGAACACTATCAGCCAACAGCAAATTACCGCGTCGGCCACGGCAGGATCTCCCACCTCGGCTGAAATATTAGCAGTGGCGATCGCACTCGCCCACGCGGAGCGTTCGCGAAGGGACTCGGTCGTGGTCACGGACTCCCAGGAGACATGTCGCATGTTTCTCAAGGGGCACGTGACTGCGGCTCGCCTCGCGATAATTCCCAAATCCTTCAACCACCATCATCGCCTACTCTGGTGCCCGGGCCACACGGGGGTACAGGGGAACGAAAAGGCTAACGCGTTAGTTCGAGGGTTCACTAACCGAGCGACGGCGTCCTCTTCTAACACCAACCACCCGCACTATCCCTCACAAAATTCCACCAATTTAAATGCCAAAGACATCCTTGCTCATCAGCGTGGAGTCCGCAGAAAATACCCGCCGCCCCACCCACAACTTAACGGGGAAGAGGCCGCCGATTGGCGTAAAATACAGACCGGGGTGTTCCCCCATTTAAAATTGCTAAACGCCATGTATCCCACTCGTTATAGGGCCAACTGTCCTTGGTGCGGTGGCATACTTACCCTAATACACATAACCTGGGAGTGCACTAAGCACCCTAAATACCAGTCGGACAATGGAGCAGTGGGAGGCACAGCTCGCCCGCTCCGACCTGGCAGGACAAAAGTCCTTAATTAGCCAGGTCAGGCAGGCGGCAGAGGCCAGTGGGGCCCTGGACTGAGAGGCTCCGACCACCCCTCCTTCAAATCTTTACAATTGCAATACAGTTTCTCTCTCTCTCTCTCTCTGTCTGGAATCACAGGGTTGGCGCCCTAGTCCAAGCCCAGGTAGCACACAAAGTCTTGAAAACGTCGTATTAAGGGATTCAACGTCTGAAACGGATTTTTGACCAAAATCGACGCATCAAAGACGTTCCAAACAAGATAGCTTAAAAACGAGGGGTGAATACGTTTTGATAACGTTGGAAGCCAGACAGCTTAAAAACGAGGGGTGAATACGTTTTGCAAACGACTCAAAACGCCACCGCCACGCCACGGCGCGTCAGCCTCTTTAGCGGCTTCTACAATATTGAACAACCCATCACCGCGATCCAACCTTGCGCAAGGTGGCGATACCGTCGTCAAATCATGTGACCAAGGTGCCCACGTGATTCGTGATGCCGGGCAGCCGGGCGAGCCGGGGCATAGTCGCGTCGTCATGGCGTCGTCACGTCACCGCACTCGCATTGCGCTGTGGTGTGTTTGCGGCTGTTCTGAACGTGCTGCCGCTGCCCTTTGCTATGTAAGTGTTGCAGTGTTTTGCTGTCAAGAAAACAATATTCTGTGATCAGTTTGGGTTGTGCGATATGTTTGTGTGGTTTTAATTTGGAAATCAGTAGTGCTTTCAATTGTTATGTGATCAAGGCGGCCACGTTATTCGTGAAGCCGGGCATAGTTACGTTATCGCACTCGCATGGCACTATGGTCTGTTTGCGACTGTTCTGAATGTGCTGCCGCTGCCCTTTGTAATGTAAGTGTTGCAGTGCTTTGCTGTCAAGAAAACGACATTCTGTGATTAGTTTGGGTTGTACGATCTGTTTGAGCCGGGCATAATAACGTTATCGCACTTGCATTGCGCTGTGGTATGATAGCGGCTGTTCTGAATGTGCTGCCGCTGCCCTTTGTCATGTAAGTGTTGCAGGGTTTTGCCGTCAAGAAAACGACGTTCTGTGATTAGTTTGGGTTGTGCGATCTGTTTGTGTAGTTTAATTTGGAAATCAGTAGTGTTTTCAATTGGAGGGCGCGGAGTGGAGGGCACTAATCAGCTCTTCAAGTTCATTGTCATGTTATGTGAGGCGCCTTTTCACTGACGCTGTAATTAAGGCGTTAAGGGCAGTATAAGGACGAAAGTTAGAGGGACGAAATCGTGCCTGTGTGTCCCTAGCGTCGGGGTCGGCCGCTATGCGTGATCCTAACAAGAAAGCATTTTGCAGAATGCGAAGAAAGGCGGCAAAATTTCTGTCGGTGCGCACCTTGCCGATCTCCGCAATAGAGCCATCATAGTGGTATTTTAGTGTCCCGTTTAGCAAGAGTGTTGCAGACAAGGGAACTGGTTCAAACAGGCTTTTTTTTAATGATTCACTACTAGTGTGGTATCCCAAAAGGTGAGGTCAAGTGCTCACCCTATTTTCTTCCCTCGCGCTACAGCGCACTGACAGAATTTTGCGTGCACCATACCGTGCTTTTATCGTTTGCGCTTCAGGTTCTCTATTGTGTTTTCGCCCCCTTTACCCACGTGATGGGTATTTCATGGTATTAACGTGTACCACATGTGTCCATATATTGTGCCCAATATATGAAACGGCCAAATTCGATTTTATTTGACGCCTCAAATGGTAGTAATGTATTGAGTCCCTTGTAGCTTTGTGCTTGTTATCAATTTTACTATTTGGCGAATGGATACGGCATGTACGCTGCATACCTCGCTTGTGCATACTGCATACGTGAGTCGAGTATGCCCTTGGTATAAAATAACTTGTATGCTTTAGGTAGTACGATTGTTTGCAGTTTGGGACATGTGCCGGAATGTACGCTGTGCGCCCTTCGCGCTTTACGGCGGCCTGCCGAGTTCGTGCGGATGCCATGTGTGCGCATGGAGTTCGCGAAGCGCTCTCGCAGTTTTTATATATATATATATATATA
This sequence comes from Dermacentor variabilis, assembly GCF_050947875.1. NCBI lineage: Eukaryota > Metazoa > Arthropoda > Arachnida > Ixodida > Ixodidae > Dermacentor > Dermacentor variabilis. The sequence goes on from NC_134578.1 coordinate 69,742,968, forward strand.
TATATATATATATATACATGTGTTCTGTTCGCGCGCTTCGCACAACAGGGCATGTCGCAGTTCTTTGTCCTTGTGCAACACATTTTCCTAGCGTACGTCTGTGCATTATTTGGTACCGGTTTCACACGGGGCTCTTTTAGCCGCTGTCCAGTCCGTTGCAAATCGAATTTCTCGGTCGTGATTGGCTCCTCTGCGCAAGCTACGAGAGTGAGCCAGTCGCATCGATAATTTCGATCCGGATCGGGCTTCATCGCGATCGATAGTGGTCGTGTGACACCGGTTTTACACATGGCTCCCACATAGGGAACACTTTAAGTTCAATGCTACTGAGTGAAGAGCAAGTGCATATATATGCCAGTGGTGGTATGTGGGCAAGTCTTTCTGGTGAAGCCAATACTTGTGCATTCAAAACATTTCAATTACCAGCGTAGTGCATCAATGTGTCTACTTCGACAAAATGGAGCACTAGTGCAGATATCTGAGCATACCTGTCCAGGGCAGCAAGTGTGTCTACATTGAAACCACTACCAGCATGTGCGGCAGTTCTATTTCCAGCAGCGGGACTGCACAATAATCAGTAGGGTGCTCTCAAGCTGTTTATCTATGAAGCTCTGCCTGGACTGTGTGCCAAATATTTTTGGACGTGAAAGTGGGGGTGAATTGGTAAACATCATTGGAACTGTGCCTGGACTTTGTGGCAAATGTTTTTGGATGTGAAAGTGTGAGTGAACTGGCAAAGAATTTGCTCTGGGCTACATGTGTTAAACGTTTTTCTCATTCAGAGTGCTTTTTTTTACTTTAGGAGACTGGAGATGTGCGCAAAGTGTGACATGTCAGTGTGCTAATTAATGTATTTGCTGGTTTGCAAATTATTCGTTGCAACTTTATTTTTGCCAGAGAGGTACAACTTTGCCTCTTGTAAAGGGCTTTTTAGATAAAACACTTACTATTTATTATGACTATTGCTTCCTTTGTTACACAAATGCAGCTTCCAGTGCATTCCAGTTTATTTCCATGTTTATGTAAGTTTCTAATATGAGGCTTGCATATTCATTTCTCACGTTCTGGAGTGACAAGATGCAGCATTACTGTCTCATCGTTCGCTGTACTACAGTAGTGTTACACTGAATCCCCCGTTTAAGTATTCTGTACTAATTTCACTTTATTACTTTTTTGTTGTATGGTTATTTTTTCTCGCCATTACCTTCTTTGATATATCCTAAAGGCAATATTTCCAATTTTGCATTGTTCCCATTTTTTTTTATTTCTGTCACAGGATTGTATTATGATGGTATGCGGTGGTATTTCTTTTCGTGCTCTTTTCAAGCTTCTAGATGATTGGTAACATTGCTTGGAAGCAGTTACCATCCAATTCATACTCTTGCATTTTTCAGTCTACTTCTTCCATTCGCTCCGATGTCACTTCTGCATAACTCTAGTCCATCTAATAGCACGCGCACTTTACTATGATAAATTAGACACTTTAGTACACTCCAGGTTTTTCTGTTCATTTTTGTATGTGTACTTGGAATTTTGTTTATGTGCTAGTGAATGTTCACTTTCGAGTTCATTACGAATCCTTTCTGCGACTTTTGTCATTGTTGATGTACTTTTATTTCTATTTGCATTTCTCACACAGTTTGTTCGAACCTTGCATAAGCATTACATTTTAATAAAGTGTTCTTGCTTTGTCACAATGTTCTCATTTCATGCACTCTTGGCATGAAGGGCTTGGTCTGGCCACCTGCCAAGACGTGGCCATTTGTTCTTTGCAGGATGTCATTCCCATTGTGGTTGTAAGCATCGTAGCTTACTAAAGGCGGTATTAAGGATTTATTATTCCTAACAGGCTCATTTTCGTGCGACTTGGTAGACGATGCGCCGGCCATGCGGGGAACAGTGCTTGGCACTGCGCCATGGCTCTTACAGTCAACACCGACGCTTCTACTCATCTGGGGCGCGATTGGAGATCGTTGTTCGAAACGCCCGATCAGTTTCACCTCACGCGATTGGCCTAGGCCGTGCCAACGGGTGCGGCTGACGACTTCTGCGCGGCATAGGCCAGTCGCGTGAGGCGAAACTAAACGCGTGTTTTGAACAACGATGTCTGATCGCGCCCGTCACCCGCGAAAACTAGCTTCAGATGATCGTAAACCTTTCAAGACCGCTTCTAGACCAGCTTTTTGATAACGTCCTAAAAACGTTTAGAAATTGGTTACGAATAGTTTTGGCAAAGGGATTACTTGTGTCTTTCCCAATCCTATTTCTAGACCAGCTTTTCGAATACGTCTTGCAGACCTGTTCTAGATCGTCTCAAGAAAGTAATTAAGCCGGACATTAGCAGAGATATCCGACGTTTTCCCGCCGAAGTTCTCTCATTCGTGTCTTCTTTAACCCGTTTTTATCGTCTTGGATAAACGCTACGAAAACGTTACGTATCGCTTTTGTGCTACCTGGGAGGCTCCACTGAGTATGGCCAACCCGCGAGCTCGCTCTATTAGGGGCCGTTCAAGCTTACGCTGGAAAGCATACTCTCCCACTGTTCCGCACTCAAGACTCAGTAAAAGCAGTAAAAGCAGGCTTAGCGGGAGGAACAGCGCTAACTTTCAGATACCACATGCTGGAAAGTAAAATGCTCAATGACGTAAAGGGTGGTGTTTGCTTATATCTAATACAGCAAATTATTTCAATATGTGTCCAGCATAATAATATATACGCACCTTCTTGGGGTTGCTAAAGCGCTATGTTACCTTGTTTGTCCTTGTCACGGTTCCCGGCGCAGAGGGACATGAATATAGGCTGCAACATACAAGGTTCCTTTATAATGCAAACACACTATACACGAGTCCACAGCTAATGCACACAACCCGGATAAATGGCCTAGTTACAATGATCGGGGTAACGAGGGTAGTAGCGGCGACGCGCGTCCGGCATACGATCTACACCGGCGGCATTACCCTGTGGACGGCCAGCGGCACCGACGCGAGCATCGAGCAACAGCTGCAAGTGGTTGTTGCCGCCATGGAGCAGCACCTTCACGGCACCGGCCTAATGTGCTTGGCCGCTCAATCCGAGCTGTTCATCCTCACATGGCTACAACGGGGACAGAAACGTGCTTCCCCTCGGGAGTGCGATCACAACAAGATCGGGGCTCTGTCAGGGCAACGCATTCCCGAAGTTCGCAAGATCAGGGTCCTGGGCCTGCTGCTAAACAAGAGCGCCCGCAACGATGAGACCATCAACAAATATACCACCAAGGCAATGGACGCCATCCAGCTCATACACCGAGTCTCGACACGTCGGCGACAGTCTGGTGCGCCCTGTCCTGTCGTTTGTGATCAGTCACATCGCCTACGTTGCTGCCTACCTCAACAGGCAGGTCACTGACAGGACCGAGATCAACACGCTGATCGGACGGGCTTACAAGACGGCGCTGGGCTTAATGGAGACCGCGAGTGCGGCTCGACTCCTGCAGCTCGGCGTCCACAACACCCTAAATGAAATAGCCGAGGCGCAGCTCACCGCGCTAATGGAGCGCCTCTCTACCACCAAGACGGGCCGCTCTATGCTGATGTCCCTGGGTTACAACCCGCAAGCTCCACGCCGGCAACCGTGCGTGATCAAAAAGAAGGCGCGGGCCCACATCCACGTGGACTCAATCCCGAATAACATACAGCACGGGTACAACCGAGAACGGTGGCAGGAGCATGCCAAGGCCCCCACCAAGCAAAACACCCAAGACCCGCGTGCCCGGTACGTGGACGCAGCGGAATACAAGCGGGGAGGCTTCGCGGCAGTGGTCGTTGCGACGCCTACCGGCACCAAGACAACGGCAGCGAGCGTGCGGTGCACGGACCACACAGACCCCGAGGACGTTGACATCGCTCTGGCGATCTCCGAGGCCAAGTGTTGCACCGTCCTCAGCGACTCGAGGAACGTCGTAGGCAACTTTGCCAAGGGCTGGTATGCTGGTATTGCTCGTATTGCTGGTATGAGCGCCGGCGGCCGCCATCAACTCGATTTGACAAAGCTTCTGCTAAAATAAATGAATAAAAATGCGGTGATTTCTTCCTAAGTCTTACACAGACGGGATTTTCTTAGAGCGTGTGCTTTAAAGCTAACGTGCTAAAACATCTAGGTGCTCCATTCGCCGCCCTAGCTTTAGTTTGACGAAGCTGCACGCTGTGTCCATAGACGGAACTGCGGACTAAACACGGCGTCGGTAGGGACGACGGTGGCTGCCTTTGTTATTTGATGGTTTACGCGACAGATGGCTCTATTAGCGGCAAATGCGATGGCGCGGCAACACTTGCGTGTCGCTACGTTACAATTCTAGGTTTTGAATTACCGAAAAAGTTCTTTTCTCGCTTTTACAAACTTTCACAATCAACGAAATAAGTCGAGCGTAGTCATCAGTTTGTTAAATTGGGTTTCAACCATATCGCAATAAAAAATACTCTGTAAAAATTATGGTTCTCAAATTGAAACAAAGGAGGACGACTTCTGTATTTATTTTCGAGTTTATTGTGTCAGTTCGTCGGGAACATATATCTGGACACCAGTGCTCTGGACTTGAACTAACCCTCCGCTTTTTTGAAAACTGCAATTTTTATCTTCTTTTAAGCATAATATTAACGACCACATGCAAAGTATACTTTCAGGTCTTGACGAACATTCATTGTCTAAGCAATTAGGCATGTCTACTCTTTTCCGATAGGAGCAATAATGCAGCGCAGTTTACTCAATTTTCTGAAACGCCCGGATAGTGCCATGATCCCGCATTATCTGACTCCAATTATGAACGCCGCAAAGGCCTCTGTAGCATGTCTGCAAAGAAACGTAAAGACACAAAAATGGATTATTATGTGCAAGTTGACTGACTAAAATCTACTAGAAATATGAAGCAGGTATATATTATTAAAGGCAAAATCAGACATCCACCCTTTCGTAGCAATTGCTACAAACAAAACCCATACGGGCTCCTCGAAAGAAAAGCCTCAGGGTTGGAGAATAATTCGTCCTGGTCCGGGACTCGAACCCGGTACCACCATCTTTCTGGGGCAGCCGCTCTACAATCTGAGCTAACCAGGCGGCCAGCAGATGGGAGGGCGAAGTCGAATTTGTCGAGAACCCGAAGCAAAGGCAAGTGATTGACGCTTCTGCGGAAACCCGCAAGGTGGAGAGCAGTCATCATTAAAGGGAAAATCAGACATTCACCCTTTCGCAGCAATTGCGTGTTGTCGACAAATTCGACTTCGCCCTCCCATCTGCTAGCCGCCTGGTTTGCTTAGATGGTAGAGCGGCTGCCCCGGAAAGGCGGTGGTCCCGGGTTCGAGTCCCACACCAGGACGAATTTTGCTTCAACTCTGAGGCTTTTCGTTCAAAGAAGACGCATGGGTTTCCTTTGTAGCAATTGCTAAAAAAGGGTGGATGTCTGATTTTCCCTTTAATAATTACTTCTCTCCACCTTGCGGGTTTCCGCAGAACTACTACGTCAATCATGTAGGCATATAATACATGCCAGGACCGGGTTTCACGTTCTGTCCTGAATTGACATGTAAACCGCACGGAGAGTAAGCACGAGAAGCGGAAATATTTTAGGACTTAGGAGATTAAGTTTCTGACTTTTCAATAAAGATCCGCTGATCTATTTCATGTACCCTTATTTAATAACTTCCTGCGCCATACCACCGAATGAGCAGGGTACCCTCTTCAATGTCGAGTTTGCCCGTTCCTTAAGTTTTTCCCTCGCCTAATATGTTCTTGCGGCAGGCAGGTCAGCTCTCCTCGGAACGACGTCATGACAAACTCATTGCTATTTACGGTACAGGTATTCTTACCTGTTGAACATCTTCAAGCGGCAGCGCAACACGACAAAAACGGAAAGCAGGAAATATTCGGGAAAGTGCTGGACTCGTAAGTAACTTTTGTATAAAGTGGACGCATAAGTATTACCACCTACACCCACGTGCTCTCCCTCGATGGCGTAGTTATTAGTGCTTAGGCAAAGAGCAAAAGCCTGTAATCGAATGCTATAACATAAAGCGATGCTAATGTTTTAATATTCCCACTGTCACCGCACACACTGGTTCAAATGGGCACCAGTGTATCCTGGCTTGGCCTTCGGCTACCTTTAGGGCTGATGCGCTTCGAAAAGGAGCCTGCACCCACAATTCAAGCACGTACGCAGGATTTTTTTTCGGGGGGGGGGGGGCAACCCAAGGCAACCTTTTTATGCAAATGAGGGGGAGGGTACTTTTATTAGTACATATGTGAATAATGCCACCATTCCCCATAAAGTCGCGTAAACCCGCTAAAAAGCATTCAAATAACGTGTATCTCACAGGTACGCCTGTGAGATACACGTCTTTACTTGGCAAAGAAAGAACCACTTCAAATGGACTCGCGCATGAAAGATGCGCCTGAAGAACCTTGCTAAGAACAAGTTAACGAGCGAAATTGCAAATTAAATAAAGATTTCTAGTAGCGTTTTTTTTATTTAGCTCTGTAAGAATTATAGAAAAATGGATATTTGCGGAACAATCACAGTTCTTTTGGATCCCTTCTTTACTGCTCTACCAAGTGCCAAAATCGGCTCGTGTTGTTATTCGGGAAGTTGCGTAACGATGCGTGCTAACCAGTTACGTACAACCGCGTACAGCGCAGGATGCTGCGGTTCTAGACGTACTGCGCCCACTGCGGAAGGCTAGAATAACACCGCCGTAGCACAGCAGGGAAGTGGCTACATCAGGCGGCTCGAATGATAACTGTAGAAGCGTCGCACAAAAGACACAGGATTATTCTGCACTTCTGGCGGCGTTTTCTCTACTTTCTTTCTAAATAAAGAGATGTTTATCCATAAGTTTTCACAAACAATTTTCGCTTTTCCTCCCTGTTTGACTCTTGCCTCTGCTTTCTCTCTTAGTAGATCGCTTAATTTCTCATCACCTTGCGACTGTTGTTTCCAGTTCCTAATTTTGCACGAAAAGTGCTGTACGATTAGGGAAGAACCAGACGAGGTAACGGGTGACAGTCATATTGCTTATGGGTTGAACGGCTATGGCAGGGTCTGATGATGGACGCTGTTTCGCAATAGTTTATTTTCCGCCTTTTCTAACTCATATCGCGGATATATGGTTCCGCGTATCTGCCAGCGTCACGACGAGCCGTCTCTCGAGGAAATAATGAAGCAAAAGAAGTTAAACGCAACTGGCCTTTTCTCCGGCCACAACTCGTTCCACGAGCATACAGACCAGGTGACTATGAACCGAATCTCTTTCCTGACCCGTGGATCAGTCTAAACAAAGAACGTTGAACTAACCAAACAAGAGCGAGGCGCGTTTTTGTTGAATAGATGGTGATATAGCACTTCTGTTGGGCGTTATAAATAAAATAAAATGCTATAATTAAAACAATAAACTGCGCCCTGCCTGCTGCAATAGCTAGTGACAACTGAATTTCATATTGAGCTAATCGCGGGGCACGAATCGATGAGCAAACTGACCTCCACGCCCCATGAGATGCCTATAACTACCGCCGTCCAAAACGAGTGAAAAAATTGACAACCATTCCGCTCTGTGAAGATGGAATGGAAACGAAAGCTGACGACAGTCAAATCTCTCAAACGAAAAGCAAAGTGTTTCACCTCCGCTGCGGGTCGGCCTGAAGATAGTGCTATAACGGGCCGACACGCGGCGGCGGTGAAGCAGGCGTTGAGCGCTTGCCATACGTGGGTCCATCCCGGAGGCAGTGCAATGCCGGGCCGACCCGCGGTGGAGGTGAAGCAAGCCATAAGAACTCCCCATGCGTGGGCCCATCCCGAAGATTGCTATGGGCGCGTTATAGGTTCCCGAGTCAACAGTGGTATGTACCATTGATCGTGGACCCTTTCTGCACTATCACCAGGATCGGCCCACATGATAATTTTCTCTGTTAACTGACACCGAAAAAATCTACGGAAGTTAGCCATACACTGCGTTCGCTTTAAAAGGCAGCAAAATGTTGGCCGCCGAGTAGATTCATTTGTCGGCGCTTTAGGAATGTGTGTGAGGAGTGGTGGCATGGGGGTGGATAGGGGGAAGGTTATGGCGCCTAAATTCGGGGGGGGGCGGCCCCTCCGAAATCAGGCATTTCCCCTGTGACATGCCAAATGCGCCTATTGAGGTGGGGTCGCCTTCGGGTCAGAGACAAACACCCCTTTCCAAGCGTCGAGTTCCCATAATGGCCGAGGACGTGGCTGGGAGCGCGCTTTTACCTATTTTACAGGTAGCTATTTACAGGTAGCTACCTATTTACAGGTAGCTACCTATACTACAGGTAGCTAAAAGAAGATGCGCGGCATCTTCTTTTGTCTTTGTTGATGTTGTGCAGATACATTGATGCGAATCTCACGCCAACTACCTAAGAAGTTGTGAACCAGTTACTTGACGGCCAATAAGACATACAAGAAAGGGTAGACGATATCGCATCTCAACTGAAACAACTCGACACCATTGAAAAAAAAAAAACAACAGTGTCCGGAAGCAACGCTTGCAGTTCTGCAAATAGAAGCAACTTGTTGAATTAAAACGATCAGCCATAGGCCTGTTCTCGATCCATTAGAATATGCTACAGCAATACCGTATTATCCAAGTCTTCCGTGGTATATCTGACCATAAAACATTGTATGGAACATCAATAAATTATGCCTAAAATTCAAGTAATGCTTGTCAAATCTTCCTATATTTACCTATGCTAGAGGTGTTAATTTCTGTATGCACTAGGCAACTCGTTTTCATGATTTGTCTATAGCTGTAAATGAGGTGAGCATTCGGTAGAGTACCTGCGCAATTTTTTCGAGAGATAAGAAATAAGATAAGAGATAAGAAAGATAATCGCTACGCTGTCTGAAAACAGCAGTTGTTGATCATGTGACGCTCCTATAGTGTCGGCACACCGCGTTGCACTTCCCTTCGCATTCACAGCACCGCGTCCTTACCAGCTGCAAATGGCGGACGTGAAGACGGTATGCCTGTCACACCTATTAATTCCCTCTCTGAATAGAAATGGGTCGGAGCGGGATTCGAACACAGGTAAGTGATCCTATATCTTTTTTTGTCACTGAAAAGGTGCGCTACGCGCGCAAAATGCGCTGCGGCAGTCGGAGCCGGGTACACGACAGTCAGAGCCGGCGGCATAGCACGCTGACGCTGGTTCATGTTACAGGACGCTAATCCTGGACGATCTGTTCTTGGTTTGTTCATCCAAGCCAGCACTCTGGTGTCAAATTATCGCTGCCACTGTCTGCCTCACAGCGCTGCAAGCGGGATCTGGATGAAGCTTGCCTCACCAGGTGGCAAACCCGGACGTGCGGCGACATCCCTCGACACAGCGTGCGGAAGCCATAAAAGTCAGCCATCGACAGCGCATCTTGGGCAGGACATCGCGTTGGGAATGGCACGCTCACGCTGGTTCATGTTACAGGTCAGTTACCTGAATAATGCGGCGTGTGTTAGGAGCACTAAATACTGTTTATGTGCGGTGTCGTGTGGTGTAGAGCATCATGATATCTTTAAGCGGTTCTTGATGTTATACTTCAACACCACAGTGCTTAGTCTGCCCTTCTGCTCACACTTTCGGAAGACGTTGAACCAAACCCTGGTTCACTGTCCAAATTTGAAGCTGATGCATTTGGCCAGGCTGTAGAATCCATTCGAAAGCTTGAAAATGGTCAAGCTGCTTTAATCGCAAAACTCAATGAGACGAAGCAAAAGCTAGAGGCAGCAAGTCAAGCTGCTCAGTGCAAAAATCACAAAATTAGAATCCGTCATTTTTCAGCATCGCACAGCCGAAGCCGGGGCAAATGTTGATGCTATAAGGAATGTTTCCCAGTAATTGGCAGCAATATCTTCAAGGTGCAATGACGCTGAAAATAGAGTACGCCGCTCGAATCTCCAGTGTTTTTTTTTGAAATAGATGATGATGCTAAAGAAGATGGGGCTGCGTCCGAGCAGACAACTATCAAGTTTCGCTCAGAAAATTTGACGTTACCACGACAGGTCAAAAATTCGAGCGCGTGTACCGTTCGGGCAAACATTTGCAAGAAAAGCGCAGGCCAATTATAGCAAAGGTCACTTCTTTCAAAGACAAAAGAATGCATCTTGGCTTAAGCGTCTAAACTTAAGGGATCAACGTTTTCAATCCGCGAGGATTTTTCACCCGCCACAAGACAAGCGAGGCCGAAATTATTTAGTTTCGCTAAGAATAAAAAACAAAGCGTTCAAGTTGCATGTAGACCGAAATCGCGTAGACTCTGAGACGCACGCCTACGATGTCGTAACTGGTGCAGTTGTCATGGCCAATAGGTTGCCCCGACACAATAGGCATGTGCGCAGTCACCATAAACCGATTCAAACGCTTACTTCCTCATCCTGATCATTATCGTATGCTAACAGCCATAGTATTATGTCCTTATTTACTTGACGACTGCAATTCGTATGCTCTTGCTATTACCGAAACCTGGTTAAACCGTGGGATGACTGACAAAAACATGCTTCACGGTAACACAACTTACAACATATGCAGGCACAACCATGATAAGAAAAGAGGGAGCGGTGCCATGAGATGGATTAAAAGGAGTATCACATTTTTTGTTCAAGCCCATACTGATCTCGAAATCATTTGGGTGGCCTGCTAAGTATCAACGGCGAATGTACTGCTCGGTGACTGTTACCGTGCGCCGGATTCAGATTTTTCCTCCCTTACGGCATTGCATGACAGTATTAATGAGGTAATTGCTCTGCATCAGGCAGAAATATAGTATCTATTGGGAGATTTTAAGTGTGCATTATTTACTGGATTACTTATCCTCATAATTTCCTATGTGCACAAGCTTTACTACCTTAACATTAGATTTTAACTTATTTCAAGTAGTTAATCAACCGACTCGTAATTCCAATCTTTTAGATCTCATTTTAACAATAGCTCCAGAATCTGTCACACATAACTTAGTTAGATGGATTCAGTTTTCACCAGCTACTGCAAGTTGCCATCGATAGTTCGTGCGCGTACACCGCTTTCACAACAAAGCAAATTACTGACTACAATAATGTTAATTATAGTATCATTAACCCAGAACTAGACAACTTTTTTATTGGTGTATTGGTGCCACCCTTTTTTTGAAGATCTGTCTGTGAAGATCGAGTTATGTTTAGAGATAAGTTGTCTGCAATAATTCAAAAGCACATCCCTCTTGTTACTGTAACTATAAGGATAATTCGAATCCATGGTTTATTAAAACCCTTCACAGAATGAGAAACAAGAAAGAAAACGCCTATATGGAAACGCGAAGTGCGTACAAACATTTTCGGGGGGATAAATACAAAAACTATCTAAAAGGGTACTGCACAACTTTATTTGTCACCATGGATAAATATTTTTCAGAATATCTGTTTCGAATCCTTACAAGTTTTCCAAAAAAATTCTGGAACATAGTTAAACCTTGTAAAAAGTGCCGTAATATTGCATTACTGTATAAAAACAGGTCACCTGTTCCTGACAGTCAATGTCCGAAAGCATTCGACTCATTTTTCACATTCGCCTATACAAGAGAAGATAGTTCTAACATACCTTCTGTACCAGATTTTGATTCCCAGTACATGGCTCTCGTCACTATCTCCTTAAAGGGCGTAGTACATCTTATAGATAACCATAAAGGGCCCCTCACCAGGTCTGGCCATCTTGAGCTGACAAGCGCAGAGCATAAATTGCGCGATAACGATTGTGTCTGCAAAGTATTACATCGCAACCCGACGCGGAAAGATCCGAAATTTTAAACCGAACGCAGTTTTTTCTTCTCCTCGCCGCCGCTGCGCTCCAAGCCGGAGGATGACGTACTCGCGTCCCTGCCCCTACGTACTGGTGTCCGCAGTGTAACGTCCCTCGTGGTGACACGTGAGTTCGAAAATTATTTAAGACAACATCGGGTATTCCCCCTCCCGCACCTCGCCTTATGCAGAGCTCGGGCGGTTACCCTTCGACATTTACAAGCCCGTGGGTACCCTAAACTCGCGGTTCTTCATGCCATATACCCTGAAAGGTATCCCAGTGCGGAATGCTCTGCCTGAGGACTAAGGGCAACATTGGACCATGTGTTGTGGGAGTGTGAAACCATCGGCTCCTCCTTCAGCGAGGATAGGTGGGCTGCGCTCTTGGGCAGCCCCGAACTCAACGACCGAACCCTGGCCGTCCAGAGTGCCCCCGATCGGGCCGTCAAGCTCGGCTTCGCGGTCCCTACGTGGGACTAGCCGGGTGGCGCGGAGGTCTCCCCTGCGTCTTCTCTGGACTGAAATAAAGTTACTTCATTCACTCACATCCGTTATTTGGCGATCTGTTGCTTGAATTAACGAGTTGAAGTGTACAGAAATAATTAAACACACGAACGGAATGTCTGTGTGTTTTTGGTTAATTTCGCACCGAAGGAGAGAGACGTTCTTCCGCTTCGTCTTCTTGTTCCCACGGACGTGCGGTCGCGTGCGCCGGTACTGAAACTATGCCATTTTCTACCGCGTTCCAGCGCGTGATCATACTCTGCGATCCGCTTGTTCTGCCTCAGTATTCCTGTAGCAGTGAATTGTACCGCTTGTACCGCACGCGCAAAATCGTGCGCTGCGCGAACAAGACAACAGCTCGCGCGCGACGCCGTCAGTGAAAATGCGTACGCGCACAAAAAAAAAGAAAGAAACGCGAGAAAAAAAAATGGAGGCATGGCCTGTGACGTATGCGCCATGCGATCCTCCAGGTCCGCTGTGGGAGAACGCAGGGAAGTAATTTCACTTGTGGAAGCCAGACGGGGCGAGTGGAGAGAGCGTCTTGCTTGGCAGTGGAGCCCACCTGCTGAAATGATGGTTTCACGGCACTGAAATATTTCTACATCGGCTAATAATGAGCCGATTTGAAACATTTTTGCGGCAGAACGCTCCCTAGAGGACACGTAACAACTTCCAGTGTATAACCGAAATTTGCTATGGGGCCTTGTGTGGCGCCGTGTAAGATGTCTTCATCCTCTGGCATAGACTGTGTAAATTCTAAAGTACTAAAAACATCATACTAGTACCAAGAAAAATTCTGCTACACCTATTTCACCAATCCCTTACAACTGGTATGCTTCCTACAGACTGGAAAATAGCAAAAGTAGTGCTTGCGTTAAGAAAGGTAATAAAACTTCTTGTGAAAGTTACCGTCCTTTATCACTAACGTGCATTTGCTGAAAAATGTTAGAACACATTATCGCATGGTACATATATTCTAATCTTGAATGTAATAACTTTTTTACCCGAAACACCATGGTTTCCTAAAATAATTTCCTTGCGAATCTCAACTATTCGAATTCCCGTCAGGCTTACACTTTGATATGAACAGTAATAAACAAACTGACTGTATATTTTTGGACTTCTCGAAAGCATTCGATGGTGTAGCGCGTAGTCACCTGATATGAAAGCTCTCTGCAAATGAACTTTACCCACTAACTCTATCATGGATTCGTAATTTTCTTTGTAAACATGAACAGCACACTGTTGCTAGTAACTCTTCCTCTGCCCTGTCGGAAGCCACCTCCGCTGTACCTCAACGCCGTGTTCTCGGACCTCTACTTGTTTTAATTTACATTAAGGACTTCCCAAATAGTATATGCTCTTTTGTAGGATTATTTGCTGACGACTACATTGTATACCGCCCGATTAACTGTTCTACCCACCACGCGACCACTCGGCACTCCAAAGTAATCTTGAACATATCACTGATCGGTGTGCTACGTCGCTCATGTCCCTAAACCTGTCGAAGTGCAAAGTAGTTAACTTTTCTCGAAAAACTCTTACCTCTCACTTTTCCGATCATTTGGATATTAACACAGTTGACCACACCACAGATTATAAGTACTTAGGAGTGCTCCTTACGTACAATTTTTCATGGACTAATCACATCACCTCCATTTCAGCTAACGCTTCCAGATGATTAGGATTTCTGCGTCGCAACTGAAGAACTGCGCCTTCTCCACTAAGAAAACGCACTTACATAGCTATTGTGCGGCCACAAATTGGGTATGCCTCTTGTATAGGGTCTCCTCATCAAAAATACCTCACTGAATTTCTGAACAGCATCCATAATATAGCGAGCCGTTCTATTTAAAAAAAATAACAGTAACCAATCAAGTGTGACCCAAATAAAAGTGGATCTTTCGTTGCAACCACAAACTATTCGCCGTGATATTTCCCTTCTATTATTACTTCCTAGGTTCATACACACAGTAGGCCTATCCTTATCAAACCTGAAAAAGCATACTCCACGTCACAAGGACTGAACAATCAGTTCAGCTACACCCGTATTTTTGGCAAACACGCTTTTAATTTTTTTAGGTTTGACCTGCGCGGTCCATTTATGGAACGCTTTACAGATAACATCGCTTGCCAATGAAAACAGAGTGCATTTCGCAATCTCCTAATCGATCAATATGCCGTTTCAAGCGTTTAACATATCTTGCCTCATTTAATTTCTTTCTTTTACTTTTTTAAAAGGTAATAAAAGAACTTCTGATGTAATAGTTCTGCGGAAACCCGCAAGGTGGAGAGAAGTAATTAATAAAGGGAAAATCAGACATCCATTTGTTCGTAGCAAATGCTACAAAGGAAACCGTATTGGTGAAGACTCATATATTTTATTTTTAATAAATGAGCCTTCACCAGTACGGTTCGCTCTACAAGCGCCAATACTAATTGTATTGCCGTTGACTGTTATCGTGAAATGGGTTCTGCAGAAATATTTTCATTTCCTTTTTTATTTCTTGTAAATGTAACACCCGCTTTGTGGCCATTGCTGCAAAGTGGGTATCTGTCATAGTATGAAAATCATCATCATCACCTTGTGGTGATCATATCAAATCGGGGTATTTGGCGTTGGCGCGATGGACGAATAAGTGCGATCTTGGCCAACTAGTTGTGGAAGATATTCAACATTTACAAAGGATAGCTTTGTGAAAGACTTCCTCTTTCATAAAGAATATTTGCTGCAATTACAATATTAATGTCTAATTTGTTTCCCTGCTGAGTCATTCCATGAGAAACAAGACCACCAGTGTGAGCAGCCATATTGGCAGTAAAGATGATGGCGGTGTCTTACGTGGGAGTTATTTAGCATAATAGCAGCAGCAGCCGCCGGCGCGGCGCGTGTAGTCCATGAGGTTCGAAAAGATTGATTTGCTTTAATCCGTGTCTCAATAATTTAAAGTGCCAATTTCTCATCGTGAGCAGGAGTAGCCATAACTGCTGCTCAAATTTTAACATTTAGAGATCAAGTGTGCAGAACGTTTCTCGAACACGTATTTTACTATTCAATCTAGTTCATTCTTAGTATCAGGTACCTGCACTTTCTGGTGAAATTGTGCCGTGAAGAGAGACGATTGCGCACCTTCTGTGTGATTATGATCGTTTCAATGGATAAAGTCCTCAGCACCACGCTCGACAAGGTTGACTACCGTCCGTTTCCGAAGCCAGAATTACTGGACCCTGGTCCCAGCCGAAATCGCCCCGAACTACTCTAAAATTGGTATTGCGCTTTTTAAAGGAAAGGGGATCGATCGATAAACTAGAGAATGAGAACGCATGCATTCTTCTTTACCTTCGCTTTCTCATCGTCTACGCCCTTACCCCTTTAATCACAATCTTTAACATTTAATCTGCTTTACCCCACTGCCCTTACCCTTTTGTTTTCTGTCGATCTCTGACTGAAAACATTGAACACTTGATTTACTCTCTAATCTTACATGATAAATGATATTCCAATGCCCATCATACCAAAGACATCCATTACTAAAATAAACAATACTTGGTCTGCAGGAAATATGAACTTCATCTTACCCTACATTCGCACCAACTATTGTAGGTAGTCATTACACTTATCTCTCTGGAACACATTACCATTTCCATTAAACGTTTTCAAAGCTCGCAGATTTAATACAGAACTTGAGCACTTTCTGTTAGCTTCCTTCTACTTGCATACTTGAGTCTAGAATGTGTTGTATTTCTAAATTTAACATTGTTCCTAGATTTGCCTCCCACAGTTTCTTACATTTGTAAGCTCCGTTTGTAGTTTGACCATTTGTTAACTTGTCGAAGGTTTTGTTATTGTTTAATCTATTCATCTGCTGCTTTTCGGTTCATTTATGCCTTGTCTCCTAAAAACTTTTATTATCGTAGATTTTACGTATTGACATTGTTGTTTGTAATACTAATTCAAGTTCTCATGGACAGGAGGTCCCATTTCAGTTTCTAACTACAGGACCTCCTTCCGTATATACTTTTTATGTAACCATCTCCATTTTTGTCATGAATAAACTGATTCTTATTCTTGTACTATCACTGTTTGCACTGTCACAGTGCAAGAAACACTGTGAATATGTTTTCTAAGTTATTTTATTGTTTAAATTGGGTAGCACTGTTCTAGATCACTCCTAAAAATAGGCAGTGAACTGACACTGTCCTCATGGCATATGCGAAACAATTTAGTAGAAACTCACCGGCAGTTTTAATGGAATTACCATTCTTTGCCTGCTTCGGCCGTTTCGGGCGCCTATCTAATAATCTATCTAGCCTCTTACGCCGACGAAGTGACCCAAGTTGCCTACCTGTTCGAGCACTAGCTATGTACTCTAATCGCTATGTACTATAATCGTGATGGCATCGTCGTCGTTACAAATTCGTCGCTTCATATTTGTCATCCGACTCAAGTCATACTGACGTTGTCATTCTGCCGTAATTTGTTTGTTGTTACAGTACCATCGTGGTGCCGTTGCGGTCGTTCTGTCGTTGTCCTCCAGCGTGCCAGAAATCTCGTCATTATGTCGTGGTCTTCATACAGGCTGTGTGATAAATTCTTCGTTATTCCATTGCCCTCATACCATTGGCACGTCATCGTCGGCATTGTGTTGTCATCCTACAGTCGTCGTTACGCATTCATTGTCATGCATTCGTTGCCACGCACTCGATGTAATGCCATGGCATTATTTCCAAGCTGTCACCTAAAATTGGCCTTCCGACTCTCATCATGCCGTCGCCGTCACCCGATTGTCATCGCACAGTCGTCATCATATGACTGTCGTCATGCCGTCATTTTCAAGCTATCGTTTTACCATCATCGTCATTTCGGCAACATTCAATTGTCGTCACCTCCTTTTTGGGATACTGCGATACTGGACATTTTTGTTTTTATAATGATTTTTTCGCAGTTTTAGAACAAGAATTTGATACTGATTATTTTTTTACATTTTGCCAAAGATTTCAACTCCATACATTATTGCCTACTTATCTATAAACTTCATCAGCATAATATTCATACAAATATGTTGCCTTGGAGTAAGCAGTTTCTTTCGAATAAAAATAAATACGTCGTAACTAATAACTATTCATCTGCATTGTCACCAGTTGCATCCGGACTTCCGCAACGACCTAGCTTGGGGCCTTTGCTCTTTATTTATATTAGTGGGCTCCCTAAGTGCGTAACCTCATCATGAAATAATCTGGCCGCAGATGATTATGTCATGCATAGGAAGATCCCTAACCCTGATATATAAGCTGCAAGAGCATTTCGACAATGCGTCACTCTGGTGGAAGCCAGAGTGACACATGCTTTTGGTGCCTTATGCCTTATGAAACGTAACGCTAGCCAGTGTAAATTGAAGCCCACGTCGCGTGTGGTCTGCAATGTCAAACACTGTATGGACGTGCTGAATAATACCTTGCTGGCATCTGTTAACATTCACAAACACCTTAGCGTTCCCTTAAATAATGATCTGGCATAGAATATGCCTGCGAGTTATAATGCTGGTAATGCTGGCCGCATGTTACGATATCTTCGATGTAATATTTTCACGGTTCCTACATCTGTAAAACTGAACGCGCTCAAAACTAGAATACGCATCTGCCATTTGCCAAAACAATTAAGCATCACTTACCCTTACCATTGAAGCGAATCGAAATCGAGCAGTTCGCTTATTTTATATGCCTATTCCCACCATTCCAGTGTAACATATATGATAAAGCCTTGAATCTCCCATATCTTTCATTACGCCGCAAATGTGCTGGCCTTTGCCAATTACACAAGGCTTATCACTCCAACCACGCCCTGAATACACAACTGATCACCTGACATTCCTGCGTTTCATCCATATCTGACCACAGATCTAAATTTATCATCCCATCCTGCCGACCAATCCGGTACCATTTTTTACCCCGCATATTTTGCCACTGGAATGACCTTCCTCCTTCGATTATTCACGTTACAGACACATCTACATCCAAAATAGCAGTCGACCACGCTATCGCTTAAAATCCTTTTCTTTATAAAATTACTAGAATATAATTTTGCTTTGTTACCAGTCTGTTCTGTTGTAGATTCGGGGCTTGAAATTTCGTATAATAAATAAATAAATAAATAAATAAATAAATTTGGGAACAATGTTCGAAGGTAAATACTTCTCACCTAATAGATTTATCTTGACTTACATCAGAAGGGCGACCGATGCATGAATGTTTAGTGGCGCGAGTATTAGAAGATTTCTGCGAAGTTTGTTTCAATGCAGAAATTATTCCTATCTATGGGGTATAGAAATAAGCTAAATGAGCCGTTTCCTTACTACCGACTTAAAAAATAAAATTTTTACGATATAATTGCAAGCGTATGTATGTATGACAATAAAATACCATATTTCGCCAATAGGACTAGTAAAAAATAGCGACGGTTATGACAATATCCATCGTGATAAAAATGTTCAGGTTGGCAATAGAACAAATGCTATATACAGTGCAACATACCATGTCTTTGCCACATGTCATTCCATCCAGCATTGTGTGAAAATCACAAATATCATTTTCTTCGCCAGGATATTCGCCTTGTTCGTCAGTCACAGTCTCTGAAGTTTCTGTAGGTTCTGTTTCGTAACTATCAGAAGTGTCTGGATAATCCATGCCATTTGTGACATTCCAGCAGCACTTCATATAACATTCCGTCTGGTTCTCCTGTACAATGAATAGAAAAAAACGACAAACCTCACCTCACGATAACTGTCGGTGACAATGCGACTACCATTCGAGAAATGTAGTGACCCACCGCATTTCCCAAGTGACGTTATTCTGGGATTCTTATTGCTAGGATGTATGCTTCCTACTCCGGTATCGCTCAGCTTTGGAATAATAATAATAATAATAATAATAATAATAATAATAATAATAATAATAATAATAACGATTATTATTATTATTATTATTATTATTATTATTATTATTATTATTATTATTATTATTATTATTATTATTATTATTATTATTATTATTATTATTATTATTATTATTACTTTATTTGTGTCACATGTAGGATACACGACATTGGAGGCCAGTAGTAAAAGCTGACATAAATGACAGCTTGGCAAAGCCGCAGATCTCCAAACACTTGACAGCAGTGTAGCGGCATTGCTTACATCACAAAAAAGAAACAGACGCAATACACAGTACAGTACACAGCACGCCCTGATAGATGATTTCCATTTTCTGGAAACGGATAGAAACAAAATTTTATCGTGAGATAAGGCAGAAAGCAATGACAGAACAAATACCTTGAGCCAATTAACAGTTCACAAGTTCACAGTTCACAAGTTCAAAAGTATGCCACTCACTTGTCAATGTAGCCCATGAGTATTGCCCGATGACAACAACTGCATGACCCGGACGCAGTGACGACGATGGAATGACGAAAAAAGAATGATATCGATGAAACGACATGGGTGAGAGCATGGCGTAAATGAGATGACAATTCCTAAATGATGAAAGTAGTATATAACGACTACAGCGGCACAACGACGACATGACGACAATGGTATCGCGACGAGCGAGTGATAAGGTTGGCGTGACGACGACGCTATGACGACAACAGGATGCGGAAGCTGCAGTGACGACGATGGGAGAACTCCGTATATATGGCAACGGATGCGTGATAGCAATGGTCTGACGACGATTACTCGATGACGGCGATGGCATGAAACGACGGCAAAATTGCGATTGAATGACAACTCTGTAGTTGCGACATAGTGTTGAAGAAGGAAGAACGTCTATCTATTGACGAAGGCAGCACGATGACGGTGGTAAAACGACATGTGACGACGATACTAAGATGACAATGGTATGATGCCGACTCTGTGAAGATAGTGGTAGGACGACGAGGATGTCATCACGAGTTGGGCTGCAGACGTCGCCATGATGACGATGGCACGACAACGCTATGGTGACAAATGAGTGATCACGATGGCCTGACGACGACAGCTTTGCGAAAGTCGGATGACGCAGCTGGGGTGATCACAATTTCAAGGACAGGTCAGTCGGCCTCGTCATGCTCGGTATGTTAGCTTTAAAGGCTTAGTGCAGTGACGCCACGTGCGTTTGTTGTCAGTGGCGTTTGGTTATAAAGGGAGAGACTTCAGAGGTAATGAGTGCTGTCGCCTGACGTCTGTGAGCGTCGTTGCGAAGACGAGGCGACAAGAGCGGGAAAGTGGGTAGGCGGGGAGAAAAGAAAAGAGAGAAAAGGAAAAAATTGGGGGCTCGGACACCAAGAGCAAAAAAAGGAGAAAGAACAAGAAAAAAAATTGGAGGACGCTTAAGCTTCTCCTTCAAGAGTGGAACGCGACAGCGTTCCCGTCGACCCGCCAAGGGGTGTAAGACAATGGGCTACGGCGCAGCGACTACGCGCCCCGCATCGGACGCGGTGAGCGTCGAGCAACGCAGCGTTCGGCGCGACAACGGAATGTGCGCCTGAGCAAGCGACGCACGCCTGAGCCTTAGAAACAGCTAGTTTCTAAGGCAACACCGCGTTCACTAGAGGCGCTTTTGTACCGCTTTGAAGCATCGAACTCGTGGCTCAGTGGAAAAAAAAACGTGTCCGTCTCACACTCCGGAGACCCTGGTTCGATTCCCACCCAGCCCATCTTGGAAGTTGCTTTTTATTTATGAAGTGCCTGCTGTGATTTATCGATCACGGCCAACGCCGCGGACGCCGACGCCGACACCGACGCCGACGACACCGGCTTTTCTGCGACACGAGCTCCTTAACGCTATCGCGTTAAAAGAATAAGGAGGCTTGGGAGGGAGTTGGGAGGGAGTTGGGGAAGCGAGACGTTAGGGAGCATTCAGGGATGTCGTTGGCGGCATGTTTTTGCGGATTTAGAAGAGCCGGCCAGGCGGTCAGTGCGCGGATAACACAAAAGAACCAAAAAAAAGCATGAGTTGAAATAGTCACTTTAGTAGCATAGCAGCAATGCGTCGAGTAATCTTGAAGTAGTTAAGATGGCGGCAAGTAGTCTGGGGTGCAATGTATGGGATACCTGGAAGGCAACGGCATGTGCTTTCAAGGGGCTTTAGCCCCACTAACTCAACGCCGGTGTCATTAAGGCGGTATACAGAAATGGCGATACCTTGTGTGGCTGAGGCACCGAAAAAGGTATACTGACGTCTGGGACTTTGGAATGTGCTGGTGAGGGTGTTTCAAAAACATATATTAAAGAAGAGGCAAATAAAGGAAAAGGGAGGGGGGGAACCGAAACGGGAATAAGAAATAGTAGTGTGACATGCAGAGAAGTGGGTGGGGCAGGTGTGCATGGCAAAAGGGGGTCCTACATTTGATATAAACGTAAAAGCATGAAAGAGTATATTAAATTGAGTAGTAGGCAGGAAAGATTTTTTGAAATGGAGGAATAGGTGAGGTTAAGAATTAGGGTTAGCTGGTGGCATAATGAGTTTTGTGTTATTTCATTTCTCTAGGTCCTCCTATAGAAATTTTGGCCAGCCTTTCTGAGGTACCTTATCCTTGTTTACAGAGTTTATATCACAGTTTGCTATTCCAACTATCAGCCCCTTTCTTGATTTTGGACATGAATGCATGAAGGGCACTGTATTACGACGATACAATGATCACATTGGCATGCTAAATGTATGATGGCAGTGTAATGAAGGTGAGTGTATCACGATGTCTGCATGACGAGTATGGCATGACAAGAACGGGATTATTACAGACTGGAGTGATAACAATGCGAAAACCACAACAACCTGGTGGCGGTGTGACAACGAACGATGGCGACACTATATCGACAGTGGCACTAGGAGAGACCGAAGGAAAAAATGAAATAAATCCTTGGAACAACAACACCACCATCACCATCATGGTCGTATAGCTACTGGCCCGAGCTATTCGACAAATCGAGCCAGTTGGTCAACGTAGCCGGTGAGATGATGACGGCACGATGAGGTCTTGCCACGCAACTGGATCTACCACGATTAAATCAGGAGTGCAAGCATATACCTCGTGTCTCAGGCTATTGGACGATTCGGGCCGCTGGTAGAGGGCATGACGACGAAGGCATGACGAGAGTCAAATTACGAGGCTGTAATGACGCCAATCGAACCACCACGACTACAGCACGACCATGAGCACATACCTAGTGTCCGAAACAGCTAGACAACTTGCACCACTGGGTAGGTACATATGACATGACGACGATGGTAAGACAAGAGTCATATCACAAAGCTTGAATGGCGAAGACGTAACGACCACGTCAGCATCATTACCGCGAGAACATACTTTGTGGCCGAAGCAGATAAACAACTTGTGTCACCCGGTCGCCAAGGAGGATGGATGGATAGATGGAGACGGACGGACGGACGGATGGACGAACGGACGGACGAACGAACGAACGAACGAACGAACGAACACACAGACAGACAGACAGACAGACAGACAGACAGACAGACAGACAGACAGACAGGCAGACAGACATGCAGACAGACATACAGACAGACAGACAGACAGACAGACAGACAGACATACAGACAGACAGACAGACAGACAGACAGACAGACAGACAGACAGACAGACAGACAGACAGACAGACAGGTTTAGAACGGCTGAAGTAGGCAAAGAATCCTAATCGCACGTGTTAGATAGCATTCCTATGCAACATGTTACAAATTTCTTTCATTATATAAAACCGCTAATACTTCTAAGGAACTAGTATTCTAGAATCCTCGAAAGAATGTGAGATGAAAATTAGAAACAAAGTTGGAATACGTGCGCCCATTCTTCTTGCTACCATGTAACGTGGCTTCGGGCTGTAATGTGGCTTCCGTCTTCGTGGTTGCGTTTTGATTTAAAACTTTATTTGTGCTAACATTTCAAAAGTACTTTGTTTCTCTTTTATTACAATTGGGTTGACACCTCCCGAAATGTTTTTTGTTGTTTACGTAGGCTGGTGCGCACTGCTTCCGCGGAGTCACTCAAAAGTAACAGGTGCTAAGGCGTGGCCGCATATTCATTAAACATCCACTTCTTATAAACTACTGGAAATAATATAGTTAGTATTGCTCTTTTCCTGACACTTTCCCTCTAGCTCAATAAAAGCCACATAAACATAACTCCTACTTATGTTCTAAAATTTCTAGTAATAACTCATTATAATTCATTCATTTTTACATGTGTTGCTAAAGCACATCAAACCGTTTTGTTTCTCTTTTAAGCAACTCTTAGTAAAGAATAAATTCTGAAAGTGAACACTCTAAGCCGCAGAATGACAATGCCGTATCACAGAACACATGGAAATAATGCTTCTTGTAGAATAGGTTAACAGTTATAAACACATCTTTCTCACAACAAGCGCGATTAGTAGCACTGATTGATTTTAAAAGATGTCGCTTACTCTGTAGGCATGTACGCTGTCTATCTCAGGGTGCATTATCGCACAAAATCTTTCATAAGTGACGTTTTGTCCGGGATATACTTCGTTAGTGTAGTTGGCTGTTGCTGAGACGTCTTTACATGCCGACTGTATTCGTCTGCAAAGAAAGGAGCGAAAGAACTCCATTTATTGTCCGTAACGTCTTTGAAACTTACCCACAATCACCAAGGAAGGAGCTGTGGCTGCAAGAAGTAACTGTGCGCTGTAGCGTCAATGTAGTTCCGAAACCTAGCAAGGCGTCCTCGTGACCACCTTAGAAGATTTAAATTAACATAGTAGAATCATTTCCGATGTCCACAGCCAGCAACACATAGATAGTCGTGGCGACCGACAACCTAAGTCGCTTTGTGGAAACCAATGTGTTCAAGGGTGGGGTAGTGCGCATCACGAAGTATTTTATGGAGAACGTCTCGCAGCGACACTGTGCATTGAGGTTGTCATCCCCTGCAGGTGAGCGTCCTTCACCTGGAGCAGTCTAGGACTATGCTGTATTATATCCACGCAAGTCATCGACCAGAGCAGCCGCCTACGATGTGCAAGCAAATGCTCTCGGGGAGCACCGACAGGCATCTCCGTTGACATCTCTTCAGTGAGTCGACATCAAACAGAGCACTTGGCACGCTTTCGTAGCGTACGTAACCTTCATCGAGAACAAGGCAGGGAAATAAACAGCGGTGATGATGGTGCTCAATAGATTCACGGAAGTAGTCTATCGACGATGACTGACTACATGCGCCAGATGGTACAAGTGGGGCGCTTTGACGCTTCCACCGGTCTACAGCACACCTAGAAGGCCTGCCTACTCGACTGGGTTGACGCGAAACCCACTAGAAAAGGGGCTCTTCGTTGAAGAATAACCGAAAAATGATGTTCGCTTTCCAGCTTCTAACACTACAGGGCTGTCTGATGATTGGTCCAAAATGGAATATGAAATCATTCCCTATGAAACGACTTCATCCCTGTGAAAACTCACATGGCCCGGAGTAACTGTGGGTGCCTAAAGAATTAAGGGCAGAGATACAAAATGGAGAACATAGCACACGAAGATGCCGAAACAACACAAGTGACATAAGTTTTTTTTAGAAAACATTATTAATAATGGTATTGCCGCTAACCCATTCTGTTTGTACAAAGCAAATTTGTACGCTGTTGGACCTGCTTAGATAAAAATCAGGTAACCTTTTAGATGAGAAAACACGAGAGAAGTACTGGACCTGTTTTCGTTATTCTCGAAAAATGGTTTTTCACTGCGCTGTTCTGCAAATCGGGGAGCCGCCCGAACAGATAAGAAAGTCTGGGAAGTAGCGCATTTTGATTCGAACGCCCTAGTTTCTTCCTCTGTAAAATAACACGAAAATTTTTCCGCCACACCACATTCAGTCCTGACAATGAAAAGTGTGCGCCAGCATACTAGCATCGAGACTAGCGCCAACACACACCAAACTATTTTCCTGAGCAAAGTGGTTACATCTCGGACAACGGCAAGTAGACCATATTTGCAAGGTATGGGGAAATTCAGATAATAATTATAGTCTAAAAATTTACTCTAAAATATCACGACTGCTTCTAAACACCGTACATTTTATAAGCTTTTGTATTATTCAGCACAATAACAATGACTGCGTAATCTTTCTCGTTTACTCGTTTGTTTTATGACTACGCGAACACGCATACCGAATTATAAATACAGTGGGAGGTGAAATTTGACTGCCAAAAATATATTTTCTTACCTTAGGAAACAACGTATCTGCTTCTGACTGCAGTGTGACAACCTAGATTTGTTCTGAATGCTTGGATACAGGTGTGTCATTAAATTTCCGTAAACAGCAGGGCAATCCGTTGCACCTGGACAGCCGTCATGGTCAGAGCCCAACCTGAAATATTCAACAAACACTCCGGTAAGAAATTTATTACATCAACATCAAAAGTACAGTTCAAAGAACTAAAACCTTGCAGAGAGCAGCAGCTGTTCTTGTTTTTTTTTCTGAAATTGCTGTGCGAGTTCATTTCGCGGTCTGAATCGTTAACTTTTGCTGCGCCACTTTGTTGTGACGCTTATGTTGTGAGGCGATGACGTGCTCCGGGCATCTGGAAAATCAAATATCTTGAGTGTCGTTCTTCTTTTCACGACAACAAGCACGTTGTACAAGTTTGGCGCTTCACCCATCGCTGTTTGTGGCCTGGCCATAACGTTACCTGGCCCTAAAGTTACCTGGCCATAACGAGGGTATCTAAGAGTTTCAACGGCGTGTGAATAAAGGGGACCATGCGCAGGCACCGTCCCTTAATTTAACAATCACTGACCTCATTTGATTTGGTGGCCACCATATCACATGAGGTCATATATATATACATGAAGTTTTAGATGCGGAAGCACAAGTTCGCATAACAGGCGGCTACAGTCAATTTATACTACCACTTTATTTACACTTGACATCTCGTGAAGGCGCGGACGCTCAAGATGGCCCCAAATATCCACGATTGCTGCTCTGTAAAGGCCTTGCCGTCGCCATAGAGGAACTTCTCGAGAAATGAAGAAGGAAGATGTCCGAAGTATCCAGGATACCGGAACCAGTATCCCCGATGTGAATGCTGCCTGTTAACTGAAGGCAGTATGACAGCCAGTTCGACGACAGCTAGAAGCTACGTCACTACAACCGCAGCAGTTATTCTCCACCAACCTCTATCGCCACCTGCATTTCGAGGCTCCCTATCGGAAGAAGACTGACTTGATGCTATGAGTGAGTTGAAGAGTACAATAAATAGCACGACGAAGCAGAGTTGCAAAAAAAATTTTGCCCTGGAAGACTCTTCCAAACATTACAAGAACACGTGCAAGACATTTTAAGAAAAATATGTGTCTATACGACCCGGTTCACGTTTACCACCCGTCTGCAAAATAAAAGAGAAGAGCCCCTCCACCCTCCCTCTCCTGCTGAAAGCATGCCGAAAATTTCTAACAAATACATCGCAGTGTCTCGAGATGAAATACAGACAGTTTCGTAATGCCGGCGCCAAAGTAAACAAAATTTGAGAACATTATGTGTTGCATGAATCCAAGCTACTTCGACAACAGAAGTATTAGGCGCACAGCCGTCAAGAAATCAGGCCCCATAACATCCGTGGTGAGCAACTCATGATGATCCCTTCGAGCGGACCACTACTCTTAAACATCGCCGACGTCATCTATAAAGAAACGCAGCAGACCTTTGGAGCCCCAGTGACACTACTAACAGCATCACTTCCTGAACGGTCACCACAAGCATCACGAGTTACCATCTGCGCTGTAGCGCTTGCTGTCATAGGCCTGTTGTGGAATACCGCTCATCCGAAATGAAAAGCATTATCTATACTCCGAAGCGGCAACCGCGAACTAGAGCACGGCGCAATTACTGCGGATATACCTTACGACAGAAGACTGACGTATGCTGGGCGCCACATCGGCACTGCCTATCCTTGCACTGCGGATAAGTGATCTACGTTCACCGTGAGTGCACCTACCGACATATGTGTCGGCACAACTACGCTACCGACGCCTCACAATACACGCCCTGGTCGGCGATCTAAAAAAATCGAGGCGTACCTGCGTTTGGAAACAATTAGCATATCAGCTACAAGCGGCTTCTATATAACAATCAATTCTCTCGTTCCATTCCTTGGCGTAGCATTGCAAACTTAGGTCCACCTTTGCTTCATAGTATTTTGCTACCCCTAGGGATGAGTCTTAATGTCCCCTTTTCCTTGGTTCAAAGTACCAGTGGTAAATGGGACCGGCAGGCGAAGCTACAAGCGAGCGTCGTCATGGGCGTTGCCCACATTCTCTTTAGTCGCTTTTGCAAGAGTAAAATAAAGAACGCTTTCTGTACTTTGGCTGTGCTTCCTGGTAGTCAAGAGTAAGGTGCCTGACCAGGATAACATTGACAGTTGAAGAGCCCTGACTATGAGGACAGCTCCCTGAAGAGGGTGATTGACCGACGTGATCAACGCATGGACGCTGCCACAGAAACAAAGAACAACCTATGTGAGCGCAAGGCCTTCGATTTCTAACTCGACTATGTGGAGCGCTGGGGCAGAAATGTGCTACGGTTCGAGGGCTGGTCACCAGGATCATTAACGACATGACAGCTCCTATGCAGATGGAACCAACCCTAACTGCTAAGTAGACCGCCCATCCTAAGATAGTTAAGATAAAGAAAATTATGCTTACGGACCTTGATAACAATGTGGAAGAGCAGGTCACGGATGACAATCTTGAAAAGATTCTTCAAGTGTCGAACAATGTCAAAAATGTATCACCTTTGCGAATTCGCGCGCTGAATGCATTTTATCGCCGATCCAATCAACAACGCACGTCTCCCACAATGACTCATCAAGTATGAGCACAAGTTAAGCTGCCTAAGGATGTTACGCTGAAGCTTCACAGTGACCCCAATAAATGGTCATCGTTTAATGATGAATTTGAGTGTACCTATTCGGCAGTAACCGTATTTCAGAGACGTCAACGAATGAAATATTCGGAGCTACCTCATCGATAAAGTGGATGAAGTCATCAGAGGACTGTCGACAACTAACGGGAGTTATAAAATAGCTATGGAGTTTCGCAAAGAGAGAAGCAAGCATTCAGAGGTCACTGATTGGTAAAGTAATGTGCAGCGTCTTTTAAGCATACATGCAGTTCGGTCTTGCGAAGATGTACTAGGGTTCAAAGATTGCATGAGGAAGTAGAGACTCATGTGAAATCTACAAATAGCCTTGTCATCAAAGAAAAAGAATGTGGAGTGCTTCCGAGAACTGCTACAATGCAGAATGTTCCGCATGAAATGGCACCCTGTTACATTCTGCACGCCTTGTCTTCGATAATGGAAGTGCTACTAGTCACAGGCTAGGTGATATATGTATATATATATATATATATATATATATATATATATATATATATATATATATATATATATATATATATATGTCAGTGCATCAGAACTTTTTAGTTTTGAAGTACGAAGCCTAGAATAGGCTTAGTGATGACTTTTGAGAAGAAAGAACAAGCCTTAACTGAAGAACGACAATCTCATGAACATTTCGAAGTTTCTGCTTCTGTATCAACCATTACACACACATTATGGGGTAACAAAGCTCACTCGGCGGATGTTTGGCCAGCTAAAACAACGTTACAACGGAAATTAAGATACTGCTTCTGCTGCATCAGACTATATCGCAGAGTGAAATAATGCAGAAGCTGCACAATATTAAGCTGTGTGAAGTGCAAAAGATAACATATTACATGGATGTGCAACCCAAATTAAAAGAAGAATGTAGAAAGGCTGGCCATTGTTTCCATATCACCAGCAAACTCGCTAAATACTCACTATACTCTGGTGATATTCTCGCTGTATTCGTGCATTAGAAACACTTGCTGATATATTTGCCTAAAAAGTTGGGCACAGTAGCATGGAACACACTGCCATGAATGTGCGAAGTGGTACAACAGACACTTATATTCCACAAAAGTCAATATCTATGCGCTAATAAGGTTTTGGCGAATGAAAGATTTTAATGCAAGTTATTCATTTTGGAATGTGCTTACAAATGTCCAATTTCGTGTGCCATCGTTGTAAGTCCTTTATATGTGTGCGGCTCATCTTCTCCAATGGCGACTTTGTCCACCACTGTGCAAACACCGGCTAAGGTTGTCATACCTGAAATTGTACTTGCATTAAATATTTTGGTGAATTTTCGGACATATTGCAGCAGTGGCGCCATAAATAAGCCATATTCCGGGAAATTAGATACTGCTATAGCCACGTTACGATATTCAAACTTAATGTGTTATTCATTTTACCTTTAATAAGGAAAGGCGGGTTTAGACATTTCATAGTCGCAAATGAATCACCGAGTAAATGCTGCATAAACAAGACAGCCAGCATTGAAGAAGTGCGCATGACACCAGTCCAAATTCGGCCATTCAAAGCAAACACATTCTTGCAATAGACCCCCACACCATATGCAGAAAATATGTTTCCAAACATATGTTACAAACGTTTCCACGTCTATATAGTACAGGCTTAGTTAAGGCTTAGACTTAGTTAAGGCTTAAGGCTTAGATATATCTGTTCGAAATATGCATTATATATATTAAACGTATTTGGTTGCATATTCTGTTTACCACGACTGCTAACTTAAATTCAGCTGACGTCCCCATCTTTAAAAGTAAGGTAGTAAACATAGCTCATTTTCTTGTAACTTTGGTTATTACTGCGTATTTACAAACGAAGTAAATCTTCGTGCATTCACTTAAGTGCTTCCAGTTTTTCGATGACGACATTGACGTGGCTCAACGTGCTCCATCAAAAGGCAACGCACCTCCACAAGTAGTCGTAAGTTCACATCGAGATCTGTTCGTGGCAAGCTACGGAAGACAGCTAAAAAGCAGCGACTTAATGCAACCATGCTAGTGTTTTAAAACTGGGCCTGGACTGGAAAACTTTATTCTTGTCCTCCAGGACTCGCTTAGCGTGTAGCGGGCGTCCCCCACGTAGGGGCCGACAGGGATACCTGGCAGCCACTTCGCGCACCTGCTGGACGGCCCATTGCTAGTCGGCCGGTAGTGAGTTTCTGATCGACTTCTGCCACTTGTCCGAGGTAGAGTCGGGAAGTACTCTCCCAGATCATGTGTGCGAGTGTCGCCATGTCTCCGCATAAAGGGCACGTGTCGCTGGGTTACGTGTCAGAATAGAAAACGTATAATTTGGCAGGGTTTGGGTACATGTGTGTCTGTAGTAAGTGTAGTGTTAGCGCCTGCGGCTTGTTAAGTTTGGGTTGGGCTGGCAGAAAGATGCGGCGCCCCAGGTAGAAGTGTTGTGTAATTTCACTGTACGTAATGAGCGCATCCCGGTTGTCCTCTCGGGGTCTCGGGTGATGACAGTAGTGGAGGGTCCGCTGCGTGGATGAGACAGCGACTGAGACGAAGGCTCGGTTTTTTCAGTAGGCGGCGGCGTCCAGGAACCTGACGTCGTCCGCTTTCATGTCTATGCGCTGGAGAAGGGCGGTCGCCCGGTCAAGGCTGCTGCCTCTGTTGTGGCCAAGATGTACGTTTCGCGGAATAGGAGCGATCGTGATGAAGTCTGACATCTTGTGGAGAACCGGCGTAAACTTCGGTGTATCCCTTGTAGTCGAGGAGAATAAGCTGAGCTCGCGCAGAATGTGGCGGCCCGCCTTGGTGTTCATGAGGCCGGTCCCCTGCGTTCGGACCTCAGGCTCAGCGATCTCTTCTAGCATGTTGTACAGGACGAGCTCGAGGAGTTTCTATGTCGAAGTAGAGATCGAAAGGCCGAGGGCCCGTTTCACTACCTTTGGAACAAGGGCGTTCAGTTATTGCATGCAGCGCTTTTACATGTGTGCATGGCAGCGACGAGGGTGAAGTGACAGAACAACCGCGTCTACGAGACGTAGCAGGTTGGCTTCTCTGAAGCCGTGTTGACAGCTAGCCACTCTGCGTACGAGTGATATAGCGTTCTCCGTCTTGGTCGTGAGCTTTTGCACCGTGTCAGTGTTGATTCCGCGGGATTCAATGATCATGAGGGTGATGTTGCGTTGGGCCGGCGGTTTTTCATCTTCTGGGCTTGGCGCCCCAGCGTTTGGGTAAATACAGCAACAGTCACAACTTGGTGGACTTGGTGGGTCTTCGAGATAGGACTCGGCGGTTTAGACCGCCTCCTGCAGGGTGAATTTGATGAAGCAATCCGAATGTGCAGAACAGTGGTCCTGTGTTCGTAAATTGGCGCCTGTGTCCAGGAAACAAAATTTTGCTTTGGAAAGCAAGCCAGCAAAAACGCGAGAAAAGCTGGAAATTGGCATGGCTGTCCGAGAGAACGATACTAGTGCGGAAGCCTTAGAACTTAAGGCTGGTGCACCTAACTTGCGAAGAAGACTTAGTGAAAATACTTTAAGCATCTTTTTTAAGGGTACTTCATAGTCTTTAATTTACAATGGCTTACGGAAAAGCTTCGGCTGACAATATTTGTATCAACAAGAATGTTACAGTATTTCATTGCAACATTCGCAGTATTGTAAGAAATCTAGGTTTGCTTTCGGCCTTCATGCCCCAACACCTGCATTCATTTAAAGTCATTGCAACAACAGAGACGTGGTGAAGAATAAAAAAGAAACTATATCACCATTCTAGGTTTCAGCACTATCCAATGCAAGCGAATCGCGCTCTCGAGAGGGTGGCGTCACTCTTTTTCTAAAAGACAATAGCTCATTTTCTACGGTCCCAGAGGCCAGGTATGGTTGCACTGATATTGCGTCGCTTTTTATTCCGCTAGAGTGTGATGTTATAATTGGAGCCGTCTATTGCCCTCTGAGCGGCAGTACCACTGTATTTCTTGATAAGCTGGAAAATATGTTTTGCATCGTGTCAAAAAACTGACATCAGCCACTGCTTATCGAAGGTTATATAAATACAAACGCAGTAAGTATTAATAACCACGACTATACCTATTTACTGCAATCCTACTACTTCATTAACCTCATCATGTCACCTATGCCTATAGCTAGTACATCTCTGTATTTAATAAATCACACTTTAGCTAATCTGGACACCGGGATAGTAGGAGGCTTGGAGGTGTTTACTCAATCCCAATTAGCGATCAGCTTCCAATATTTTTTTTTGCTTTAGATTTCCCTGTTAGTCCTAAGCCCTAAATATCTAATGTTATAGCTAAAGTACTTGAGAAGATATTAAGGAAGGAGGTCCTTTCGATAGGCTTCAATCACATATACAACGAGGATATTGACACCGGGCTAACAAACTTTATTACAGATTTTAAAATCAATATAGCGAAAAGTAAACGCAAGGTATTAAAATGCCGACATGATAAACCTGTGCAGATTAGATACTTAAAGCACTTAAAACCAAAAAATATTGGTATTAAATAGTGGCAACTTAACAAATCCAATGACAACTATTTGCAACAATTCATAACATAGCGGAATAAATTTTTCACTATGATTACATCGCGTAAAAGTGATTATTACACACAGGTAATTGCAGATTCTCACAAAAAAATATGTGGGAGAATAAAAAAGAAGCATCCACTTTCTTTCCATCGAAGCCGAATGGGAGGAGGCCGCCAGATGCATGGTACCCCGAAAGCAAGTCCATGCTATACGTAGGGCCCAGGAAAGGGCGGAGCGTCACGGCTTCTGCCCTCTACGAGGGCGCGGCCAGCGGGGTCAACGGCCTCCAGTTAGGGGGTCCTGACAGTAGTTCCTCAGGATCAATTAAAGTTCGCCGTCCGTCCGTCCGTCCGTCCGTCCGTCCGTCCGTCCGTCCGTCTGTCTGTCTGTCTGTCTGTCTGTCTGTCTGTCTGTCTGTCTGTCTGTCTGTCCGTCTGTCCGTCCGTCCGTACGTCCGTCCGTCCGTCCGTCCGTCCGTCTGTCCGTCCGTGTATGGAAACGCAAACAAATCGCCCTTCCCGTCGCTATTCACAAAGACATTGCAGAAAAATTCAATACAAATTTTCGGGTATCGGCCCGTCCTTCGCTGCGAAGTTTAATGGTTGTGAGCGTATAACCTTTTCTCTGAGTCCTGCTCCTAAAAGTTTTGCTATGTATGCCACTGAGCTTGAGGACGTCATGGCGACAGCCGATAAAATGTCAACATCTAAAGCCCTTGGAATAGACGGTATTACTGTTCGCCTGATCAGAAAGAACATAGATATTTGAAGGTCGGTGTTATGTCACCAGCTTAACCATTCTTTGAACTGCTTAAGTTATCCATCCCTGCTAAAAACTGCTAAGGTTGTCCCTATATTCAAACATGATGATCTCACTAACCCCTGTAACTAGAGACTAATTTCCGCCTTCGGTATTGTTAACACAATTTTTGAAAATATTGTTGCCAGTGAATTTCGCAATAAAGAAGCATAAAATTACGTGTCAGCAACAACATGGGTTGCGTTCAAATTATTCTACTTTGTCAGCAGTGTTAACGCTTACTCGAATAATTAACGCTACTTAGCGGAATAATATGTTTGTTGGAGTCATTTTCTTGGATCTAAAGAAAAGCATTCCACACGGTTGACGCCGCTATATTTCTTAATAAAATAAACATTATGGTTTCCGTGGAACCACATTTATTCTTCTTACCAGTTACCTTCACAACAGTGTACAAGTAGTCAGCATGAACAACCTTACTTCTTCACCGAAGAATGGTAGCATCGGAGTCTCGCAAAGTGCAGTCCTCGGGCCAATGTTATTTTCTTTAAATATTAATGACCTACCAATAATATTAAGATCAGGTAAAGTCCTTATGTATGCCGACGACAGTTGCATTGTGGTTACTGCGGGCAATGTTTATGATTTAGAAACTGAAGCAGACGAGGAGTCCAAGAAGGCCTATGAATGTCTTTCAATGAACAGACTTACACTGTATGTTAGCAAGACTAAATATATTGCATTTCGCACGCGCAGCAGCTCCTTGCTCCCTAAATGTTTTTAGTAATAATAAACGGTATGTCATTGGACGAAGTAAGTTCATTTAAATACCTCGGTGTGTGATTTGACAACAACCTGCACTGGCACTGGCAAGAGCACTTAAGAGGAAGCTTTAGCTACGGCCCAACTCCGACGTGGATTATTCAAATACAGGTGAACGCAAAAACGTTTTTATGAGACAACCTCTGAACCAATTTTAATAAAATTTGTTGCATTTCAAAGAGAAAGGTAAATTCTAGTGACTGTTGGAAGCGGAATTTTGATTTCCGCTTCCAGCAGTCACTAGAATTTAACTTTCTTTCTCATATGCTACAAATTTAATTAAGATCGGTCCGGTAGCTACCTCAGAAAAACATTTTTGCTTTTTACATGTATTTTAATAGGCTGCGTCGGAGTTGGGCACGAGCTAGAGCTATCTCTTATGCACAGCCAGCACAAAGCTATCGGGATGCTGCGCATTCTCACAAGCATGGCGTCGTTTATATCTGTTTGTCAAACGCGTACCTGCAAATGATATAAAAGCTGTTATTTTGGCTTTTGTTACATTTAATTATACATTCCAAGAATTTTTGAAGTGAAAATAATACGTGTGCGTATATGTTCTCATTCCTGTAATGTAAATATGCTGTAACTATAATGCATAATGCTTGTACCAGTATTTGCTTTGCGGTTACTGTTTATTTCGACCCGCAACAAGCCTTTGGCTATGGGTCCAACCAGTTTTGGAAACTCTGTATATTCTACGTCTGCATACTAAATTGAATTGAAATTGAACAATCCGGCTTAGCACCATCTTGTCCGCCGGTGAAAATCATTTTTGTCGTGGCGTTAGAAAGTGCCTGGGCTCAGTCTTTCGTAATGAATTACTTGGCGAATTTAGAATTTACTATCCAGTGTCGCAGGTTTCCAGCGATTAGTTACATAGCTAACATTTACAATCTCGTGTTATAGATTTGCTTACCATAGACTTCAATAGGAAAGAACTTGAGAACGTTCAAAAGTAGGAGGAAACCTGAAAAGTTGAGTGGGTAACACTAACACACTCTCCCAAGAAGACATCATAAACAGCTGGCGAGATTGCTACTGTGTTGTAGTCACCGCGGTAGAAGAATATGTGAATGAAAAGACGTGTACACATGCCTTTTCATGCGCCTGTTCTTCTGAAATATATGCAATGCATATGTTTTTCAGAGTGTGGCGGACTATAACTTTCACCTCTTCTATTAGTGAAATCAGCAGTAACAGAACTTGAATAGAGAAGTGTTCATGCTCACCATCAATCTGAGTAGTAAACGTTCCGTTATCATGAAGCGTCAGCTCTTCACTGGAAAAGATAATGTGTTTACCATAGGGTATATTCTCAAAACATTATTTTTGTTTCTACTGTGCAAAGTTTTGCGACTGTGCGAATAAAATCAGGCGTGATATAGCAGCAACGTACTTAAATCTGACACGTACACGCACACATAAAAATAAAATTCACAGTGTGCGTGTACGAGTCATATTTAAGTGCGTTGCTTCAATATCATGCCTCACCAACAAGCTCATCAGTATCTATTAGGCAAAAACCGACGGACAGTTTTTCCTTGTGAACTGAAACTGGCAATCGTTATTGCAAAAAAAAATCGCAGTTTCCTGCCACGAAGGCATGCGGCTCAGACTTCTCCTAAGTTCATCCCACTCGGGTTTCGGTGGTTCTCCTTCGTTTAGCTGGCTGGATATAGATGAAATTCATTAACCTTGGACTGGAGCTGACGAAATTAGGAGCGTCGACCTTTCGCATCACCTGAAACGATTATGAACTCCTTCGATGACGGGGTACGAGTCTTGTATTGGGGTAAATAGTCTGGCTTATCAATAACTGGTCGTTCAATAGATATGAGAACCTATATTACTGGCTATTTATAGCCTTGAGTATATATATATATATATATATATATATATATATATATATATATATATAGATATCAGAGAGAGAGTCGAAATGTCATGCACAAAGATTTTAAAAAGGAGTAGTTGCGTTACTCCTCGAAGCAAAACTCTGCCTCCGCCTCTGTTTCTTGAAGCTACTGGTTTGTCTCTTCATAATTTGTGCTGATCGTTGATGCCGTTGGTCTTCCGCCACACTTCCATGACTGATACATCTTTGCGGCCTTCTTTTTGCTGCCATTTGTTGCTCCCAAGGCAAGTATCACGTTGGCCATTTGCATAATAGAGAAAGACATGGCGACTGGGACGAAACAAAACGTACCTTTAAACCGTTGCCAGGACGTTGTAAATTCGCGTTTGTGGTGATATCTCTTGTGGCCAAAAACAAAAACAAAATGACTATCCGTACTCATGATCTGATCTACGATAACAGCTATCACAACTTGTTTCCAACTAACACCAAACGCGATATGCACTAGCTTTTCTTCGAGTAGCGCAATTGATTGCTCTTTTTTAAATCTTGGTTAATGACATCTTGGTATATATACAAGATTTTATGCTCTAGCTATATATATGTATTTATATATCTTGACGTAATGGCTCTGCGAAAACCCGCAAGGCGGAGTGAAGTAATTAACAAAGGGAAAATGAGACATCGAACCAATCCCAACAATTGCTGCAGCGAAACCCATGCGAGTTCCTCAAAAGAAAGGTCCAGTAGTTGAAGAAAAAAAAGTCTTCAACTTCGAGCCCTTTCTTTCGAAAAACCCGTAAGGGCTTCTATTGTCGCAATTGCTACGATGGGGTGGGTTTCTCATTTTTCCACTTCTTTGTATATAGCTATCTAGAGCATAAATTAATTAATTAGTGTTTTATGGCGCAAGGGCTACAACGGCCAAAGAGCGCCAGCAACGATGTTTAGTAGTGCGGTAGAATGTTATAAACATGTCAGTGGGTATACTAGGTTGCAATGTCTGTGATGTACTGCGGTGGCTGTAAAGACCTAGGAATTAAAATCATAAGGCTTGCATTTCTTGGGAGAATTTAAGACGATTATGTCGGATTGCGGGTAGCGTAGGGAAGATGAGTTTAAAAGCGGTAAGATATATTCTTCAAAAAATTCACATCATTAAGATAACTTAACAGCCGGTCGAGGGGGAACATCGGCTCAGCCGATAGGAAAAATGCAGGATGCATAGGTAAATTCGTGCGGTAAAGTTCAGGAAAGTATTTTTTTTTTTGCGTGGCTTCCATGCCAGGGCATTGTGTAAGAACATGGATGACTGTGAGTTGATTTCCGCATCTAATGCAGACCGGTGGATCAGTACCGGTTAGCAAGTATGAGTGTGTTGCATGTGTGTGTCCTATCCTCAGTCTCGACATGATTACTTCCTCCTGTCTATGCCGGTGTACAGGTGTTTAGGTAATGTAGGGCTGGATGATGTGAAGTTTGTTATTATTTTCTTTGTCCCATGCTTTTTGCCATGCGCGACGCAGTATTCCTCGAACGACAGGTTTCATATCTGTATATGGAACATAACTTACGTCTATTTGGGGCCTTAGACCTGCTAATGCCGCATTTGCGTCTGCCGCTTCGTTACCAGATATACCTGTATGGCCAGGTACCCAGCAGATTATAATATGTAGCCCTATCTTGTAGGCTAAGGCTAAGCTGCTGATGAGAGTGTTTATCACCGGATTCTTTCTTTGTTTTTCAAGGTGTGTTGACCGGACCACACTTAAGGCATCTGTGTATATTATCGATTGATTGATCTGTTTTGTTATTTCTTTAACTGCGAGGAGTATAGCGTGAGCTTCAGCAGTGAAGATACTTGTGTATTTGTTTAATCTTAAATGGGCTACAAAATCTGGACCGATTGCAGCACATGATGTTGTTTCAGCAGTTTTTGAAGCATCAGTGTAAAATTCTGGACACTTGTACTTACTGTGTAGTGATAAGAAGTGTTGTTTTATAGCTTCTTGGGGTGTATGCTTTTTGTTTGTTTCAGTGAACGAGAAGTCACAATGCATGGTGACTGATTCCCATGGTGCTACTAACTCGTTAGTGTTATGCAGGTGAGCGTCCGACAGCAATATGTTGTTTTCTTGAGATAGCGACAGTGCTTTCAATAGAAATGGCTTTGCTAATGATGGCCGCTTTGTAAAGAGGGTTTGCGTTTCTGTGCTCTTCAACATTTGGTAACACGGGTGTTCTCGGTTGGAACTAATCTTAAGTGCGTACATAAAACTACAATACTAACGTTGTCGGTCTAGGTTCCACTGATTAGCTTCTACGTGCAAACTTGGAACAGGGCTAGTACGGAATGCACCTAGGGCTAGTCGCTTGCCAAGGTTATGTACAGGATCCAGAATTTTTAAAACAGAACGTGAAGCTGATTGGTAAACAATGTTCCCGCAATCGATACGTGTTCTAATCAAACTGTTATACAGCGAGAGCAAGCATTTCTTGTCAGTTCCCCACGACTGGTGCGAAAGAATTTTGAGGATATTCATAGTTTTTAAGCATTTCATTTTTATGTTTTTTATATGTTGCACAAACGAGAGCTTATCATCCAATATAACGCCAAGAAATTTCTGCTCCTTTTTTACACTAAGCACATACCCCTTCATCGTAATATTCGGTTCAGGATGTATGCCTCTTTCCCGAGAAAATAACACGCATGTCGTCTTTTCTTCATTAAAGCGAAAGCCATTCTTGTCAGCCCATTTTGAAAGCCTGTTCACTCCCAGCTGAATCTGCCCCTCGCATATGGACAGATTGCATGATTTAAAGCTTATCTGTATATCATCTACATAGACTGAGTAGGATATAAATGATGAGAGTGTTTTTTGTAGTGTGTTCATTTTAACTAAGAATAGTGTGCAGCTGAGCACTCCTCCTTGTGGTACACCGTTTTCTTGCACAAAGACTCTCGACACTGCAGTTCCCACCCTAACTCTGTACTTTCGTTCGGACAGGTAGCTTTTTATTATGTTAAACATGTTGCCTGACACGCCATACGACGCGAGGTCTTGCAATATGCCGTACCTCCAGGCAGTGTCATAAGCGTTTTCGAGATGAAAAAATACTGATAGACAGTATTGCTTATGAACAAATGCGTCTCGTATATAACTCTCAAGTAGTGCTAGGTTATCTGTTGTGCACCTTCCTGATCTAAAACCGGCTTGGTGGGGATCCAGAATTCCATTGTATTCTAAAAAGTACATTAATCGGCGGTTTGTCATTTTTTCAAACACTTTACATACACAGCTTGTTAGAGCGATAGGCCTGTAGCTCTGTACACAGGAGGGGTCTTTTCCATGCTTTAATATTGGTACTACTATAGCTTCCTTCCAACAAGACGGCAATCGACCACTGCAGAATATTTTATTGAACAGGTATAAGAGGCATTCAAGTGTTTCCTCAGGTAGGTGCATGACCATCTCATAATTGATACTATCTAATCCTGGCGCAGAGTTTTTGCAGTTGCGCAAAGCTATTTTTAATTCTTGCATCCTGAACGGGCAATTGTACCCATCGCTATGGGATTTTCGGAAGGAGAACGGTATTGACTCAACTAATTTTTTATATGTTAGGAATGCTTTTGTGTAATTCGCGCAACTCGATATGTGCTCAAAGTGTTCTCCCAAAGAATCTGCTTGCCCTTCTAATGTAGTAGCACTGTCATTTACCACGGGCAAGTGTAGTGTGGTATTCCCCTTCAACCTTCGAACACTACTGTACACTTTCTGGCTATCTTTGTATGAGTTTATTGAGCCGATATAATTTCTCCAACTAGCTCTCTTGGCTTCCCAACGAATACGTCTTCCATTTGCCTTTGCACGTTTGAAATTTATAAGGTTTTCTTCTGTTGGGTATTTGGAAAACGTACGCCATGCTTTGTTTTGTTCTTTTCGTGCTTGCTTGCACTCTTCATTCCACCAGGGCTTAGGGTTCACTATTTTACCAGAGGTTTGTGGTATCGATTGTTTCGCGGCATGAATAATGTGTTCAGTTATATAGGCGGTCATTTCTTCAATGTCAAGCTGCCTTATGGATTCAAGGGATATACATGCGCGTTCTTTGAATTCTGCCCAGTTTGCAGAAATTAGCTTCCATTTTTTGGATTCACAGGTGGGTCATACGTCTGTATCGCCTCTAAGAGAACTGGAAAATGGTCGCTTCCAAGGGAGTCTGTGAGAGCTCTCCATTCAAACAATGGCAGAAGTGTTGCAGAACCAACCGCCAGATCTATTGAGGAGTAGGTGTTATGGGCAGTGCTATAATAAGTCGGGAACTTTTTGTTAAACTGGGTTGCTGCAGAGGATAGAAGGAATATTTCAATTACGAGGCCTCTTCCATCACAGCGTGAGTCCCCCCAGAGTCCACTGTGAGCATTAAAATCACCAACCACAATATACGGCTCAGGAAGCTGGTCTATTAGATTTTCAAACTCATTAATGTCGATCCGCTTGTCTGGTGGAATGTACAAAGAGCATACAGTAACAAGCCTATTAAGCAAAATAGCTCGTATGGCTACTGCCTCATAAGGCGTGTTAAGTTGGAGATTTTGGCATGCAACAGTCTTTGATATTATTATTGCCACGCCACCTGATGCGGCATGTCCATCATCACGATCTTTACGGAAAATTCCAAACTGAGTTAGAAAGTTCGAGTCACTTGATTTTAAGTGTGTCTCCTGGACACAGAACACTCTAGGCTTATACGTAGATAACAATTCTTTGATGTCATCTAGGTTATGCAAAAGCCCTCTGGGCATTCCATTGCAATACCTGAACATCCATTATGACAAAGGTGTTTTTGGGAGCGTTCGGTGTAGAGTGATATTATTTTGGTTTTGGCGGAACTATTCGAGGGTTTTTTTCTTTTTTACGTCCCTCAAGCAAGCTGCGCTTGTCTTTTGGTGCCGCTGGCACCGATGTACTTGCGTCAACCTCCATCTCATTCTCAGAGGTGGTGGAGGCGGGGTCACGAGGCTCTGGGAGACGTGTCTCGGGCCTCGGTTTTTGCACAATAATGCAGCCCTGCGAAAGCAAGGTCTGCGAGTTGAAGGATTTGGCAGCACTGGGTGCTGCCTCTGTGGGGGCAGAAGTCCCCCGTGGTTCACTGCGTGTGACCAGGGCGGGCTCTTTAGGCCGTTGTGAGAGGGCCCCCTGCCTCGTCACAGCGGCGAAACTTTCGTTGCGAGGCAATGTAAGTCGCTTTCGCGCTTCAGAGAAGGTAATGTTTTCATTGATCCTAAGGGCAATAATTTCTTTCTCTTTTTTCCAGATTAGGCATGACCGTGAGAATGCAGGATGATCCCCTTCACAGTTCATGCAGTGTGATACAGCATTACAATTATCAGACGGATGATCGTTAGAACTGCATTTGGCACACGTTAGTTTTCCTCTGCATGTCTGAGAGCTGTGCCCGAACCTCTGGCACTTGAAACAAGGTCTAGGATTGGGGATATAAGGCCTCACACGGATTTTCACATAGCCTGCTTCGACTGAGTCTGGTAGTGTGGTGGAGCCGAATGTTAGGATTACATGTTTTGTGGGAATTTCGGAGTCATTCCGACGGATCATGATTCTTTGAACTTTGGTCACATTCTGCTCTGCAAAACCTTCAAGCAATTCTTCTTCACTAAGATCAAGCATGTCTTCATCAGAGATTACCCCACGAACACTGTTCATCGAGTGGTGCGCCGTGACAGTTACTGCTATGTCACCAAATAATTTGAGGTCTGAAAGCTTTTTAAGTTGCTCTTTGTCTTTCAGTTCCAGAAGGATGCCGCCACTAGCCATCCTTGTAGCTTTGAAACCTGGGCCTAATGTGTCTCTTAGGGACTTCGAAACTTTGAAAGGAGATAGTTTTCTGGCTGTTATATTGCCGTCACTGTGGATTATATGGTACTTTGTGTAGTTGTCATAGTTTTTGAAGAAAAATCGAGTGGTTGCTTCGTTGCGCCCCCTTTTTAGAGGACGATCAGTTTGGGAAATGAAAGGAGTAGCCATAAAAAGTATTTGTCTTCGGCAGCAGCGCCAGCCGCCCACCACCGAGCCCAACATGGGGACGCCACAAGGCTTGTATCTCAAGACTTGCGCACGCCAGCTGTACGCCACCACTATAACCGTACATGGTGTAACTAAGGCTGGTTAGCCACACAAGGTTAACCCTCGCCGCCAGGAAATTAGAGTGGAAAAAAAAGATAAGAAAAGAAGTGGAGAGAAAGAAAGGTGCAGAAGAAAGATTATAGATGGAGAGGGGGACAGGAAAGGGCGACCGCCGATTTCCCCCCGGTGGGTCATTCCGGGGGTGCCGTCCACGTGAAGCAGAAGCCAAAGAGGCGTTTTGCCTCCGCCGGGGGCCTTAAAGGTCCGAACACCCGGCATCGGCTCAACCTCCAGGATCCCCCTTTCCCCGGACACGGCTAAGCCGCGCACGGCTACACGCGGGAGGGTCCAACCCTCGTGTGCTCGGGTACGTGGTGTCGCAACACACCAAACAGCTGCTGACGCAGGCGCCCCTGCGGGGATCTAGAGCATAAAATCTTGCTGACCCATGCCATTAAAAAGGTATCTACTCAAGCCAACATCTTTTGCAAGAGGAAAGGAGCACAACTATTTCACAAACGAATTACATTATATGACTTGTTCGTTAGAAATTTTATGATAGATGATTAGTAAGTGAAATGGAAAGGTATTGGATCGAATTCTAGTTTCATGTTGGCAGATTTAGCAATGTCTAAGTAGAGTTATGTGAAATTGTTTATTTACTTGAAACGAACACGGTACCAAGAAAAGCCACTCGCAGTGTAACTCCTCGCTCACGTAGTATGTTGCCGTAAAACCAAGCTTCGCTATATTATGAGATGTAGCCACCTGTCTCGCCCCTGCTGCGGAAGTGACCGTGCGTTCAAGAGGGAAGTAGCGTAAAGCACAAAGCGCAATCAACTTCGTCGAAAATGGAAGTGCGATGGCAGCTTCATTTTGCGCCACCCTTCTAGGTAACACAGGAGTTGTGCCTAAGGACATCTATCGCGTTGCCGCTTGCGTAATCAGGTAAATTTTACAAATAATTTGACGCCAGTTATTTGGCAGATATTGCCTTCTTGGTACTTGGAACTGCACTTTTTATAACGCATCCCTTCAATTTTTTTTCTTCTTAGCATGAGCTGTAAGGTTCGTAATATTATAGTACTACGTCCTGTGCCGCTTGTGTGAGCATTACGTACACAAAAGTTTAGTATTAGTGAACTACAGTAGGCGCTGAACACCGGCATCCTATGTTGACGTGTGCTAAATATGCCTTCGGCACAAACTCGTTTATTATTTCATATACTTCGTAATATTTCTGCAAGGGATCAAGAACCATAGGTGATTCCTCCTTGCACTTCGTGTAAGTTAAGATAACCTGGAGTTCACGTGATCTCTGTGGTCGCTAATTAGAGCAATCAGTCGAACAAAAAAATGAAATTTTTTATAAAACATTGACGAAGGAGGATACATTGGCAGATTTGGAGGGTATCATTGTCACGCTTTACCGTTAGGTGCGAAGACGTATAGTAGAGAATCACAAGGTCCCTAGATGCTTAACATAATTGCCAAAGCAAAGTGCAGCTTCGATCAGGCGGCCTGGCAAACCATTGTAACTGACAAAGACGCAGTAGGGTTCTCGCCAGACTACACAAGTTGCAAAGATAGGCAATTTTCTTTGAAACATGGCTCTACGGCCTATACCAAAGCTCACGTACTTTATTGGAAAGATTTGATCTAATGGATGATCCCTATGGTTTAGCTCTGTAGAAGTGTAGCTAGGTCAAGTAAACTTATTAGTATGTTGCTGTTCCGAATTCTGTGAGGCATAAGAAGGAAGGTAATCACTTGAATGCCTACACAGTTCCCCTGGAAAAGCAGCGGGAAGGCGGAAGATGGAAATTGGTACGATGAGAAAACGCGAACAAGGTGAAAGTGGGAGCCTACGTTTCAACAAATACACAAGAGAAGCCCACTTGTCGAAACGTTGGCTCGCGCTATCACCTAGTTCTCGTGCTTAATAATTAACCTGCAATTCTGACGAAAGTAGCACAGGTTAATTATTGGAGAAAGGAAACTCTCCGAATATGATAAAAAATACATGACTGTCTTTCTAGAAAAAGCACATACTTCGTCAAGTGGAGAACAATGT
The DNA here is from genome assembly GCF_050947875.1 of Dermacentor variabilis. Lineage (NCBI taxonomy): Eukaryota > Metazoa > Arthropoda > Arachnida > Ixodida > Ixodidae > Dermacentor > Dermacentor variabilis. Next base: position 69,787,385 of record NC_134578.1, read on the forward strand.
CGCAACCTTCAGTAGCACATCTGTTGGCATAATCTGCCGTCATGTTTATAGTCTCTACAGCATCAAAGCCGCAGACGGTGGTGTTCTTGCCATACTTGAGTGTATCCGTAGATATACCGCAAACTCTTTTGGCATAAAGAAGGGCGTCCTAGAATGATAGAAAATTGGTGCATGTTAGTTTAAAAAAAGACATGTGACGCAGTCATAACTTTTCAGTAATAAACTACACTCTCCGCATTCGCAATCGTGCTAAAAAGGTACTGTCCGTGGAGTAGCATATATGAATGTGAACGTTCTCTTTGAGGCATTATAGTGCGAGAGAAGCATAACTGAATAAAATTAATTCCAGAGACATTGAGTTATCTCTACGTATACCAATTCGAAAGCATTGCGGCCACTGCAGCAGAAGCGCGGCATCCGGTGGCGCCACTGGCGGAGTCACATGACTCGAGCTACCATGTCACGAGGGGTGCCGTAAAGTGACCAACGGCGTTCGCCACAACGTGTTAAAATTAAATTATGGGGTTGTACGTGCCAAAACCACCTTCTGATTATGAGGCACGCCGTAGTGGAGGACTCCGGAGATTTAGACCACCTGGGGCTCTTTAACATGCACCTAAATCTAAGTACACGGGTGTTTTCGCATTTCGCCCCCATTGAAATGCGGCCGCCGTGGCCGGGAATCGATCCCACGACCTCGTGCTCACAAGCCCAACACCATAGCCACTGAGCAACCACGGCGGGTGCCACAACGCGTGCACAATGCAATGTCGTAGCTTTGGTTCCAAGACTCCTACCAGAGGCCGTGGGTTCGTGTGCCTTTATTAGCTCAACCTTCATTATATTGTGTGTTCATTAACTTTGCCTTAATTAGCACCAAGGGTCGTGGTTTCGGCTCCCACCCAAGGTCGTGGATTCGTGCGCTTTACTTAAATCTTCCCTAATTACCTGTCTTCGCCTTGAGAAACACGAAAGGTCGTGGGTTTCCGTGCCTTACGTAACTTGTAGCGCCCTCCCTTGGGCGGTGCCTCGAACCCGGATTTCGTATCTTGAGGCCCGCATCGATGAGCTCGCCACCTCAATTACCGGACTCCGGAGACCCCCCCACTGGGGAACCGTCCGCCTCGTCTCGGTCACCGCGCTCTTCCGTGCACACGTCAAGCTGGGTACCACCGGCGTTTCCTACGCCGAGCCACGAAGTGCATACCTCCCGGTTCGAGGCCGGGAAGCGGCCGCCGAGATCACTGACGGCGGCGCGTGGTCGTTCTCGCTTGTCGCTCCAGCCGCCTTTTTGTGGTAACCGAGAAGTTCTCCGGGCAAAACTACAATGCTCGGTAGTAGAGCTGGCTATGGCAGTTCTATGCGTATGCCACACTTATTTACGTTGACGCTGCTACCAGTCCAGCCACAAGCATTCCTACAACGCCTCATGGACTGTGTTAAAAAGCTCCGTCCTACTGCGCCCCGTCGTTCCCGCCCCAATACAATCATCCTGCAACGTGATGCCGTCCGTCCACCGCTAGCTCCGGCCTACGAGGGACGAATGTCACATTGCGCATGCCCAATTCTGTTGATTCTGTGGTTTGAGATAGAGGCGGAGCATGTATATGCTTACTGAAAGAATAAAGACACTTTGGTTGTTAGTCAGCACTGTTGTCTCTGTCCCTTCAGTCGTCCTGTCGTTTAGCGCTGTTTTATTGCTCGTAATCATAAACCGACCAGCCCAACTGCGTACTCTTCTGCAATTCAAGTCCTTCACCGCATCTCGAAAACCGCCACCTTACTACAGAACGGCCATGAAGAAACAGTCAGCTTAGACCGCCTTACGCCGGCTTACGTGGAGAACGCGATGGAAAGCCTTGCATCGCCGCCTGACCTCACGCTTGAGTCTCATAGCCGGCCCTCAGTCCTGTTTCAACTTACAGACTAGGCGGGGATCCCTGCACCGCCCTCCCTTGAACGGTGCCTAGAACCCGGATAGCACGCGCCTGCATAAGATGAAAAGACAGGCGGCACCTGGCCGGGGCACGCGAAGCCACGGCTCGTGGTTCCTCTTCGGCGTCGATTCAGGTCAGCTGTCTTTCGGCTTCCTTGCTGAGGCATAAGCTTACAAATTCTAGCCTAATTACCGTTGTCCTAATTAACTTCGCCTTAATTAACATAAAAGGTCGTGGGTGCGACTCCGACCCGAGGTCGTGGGTTGGTGAGCCTTACTTACCTCTCCCTCTCCCTTAGCTGTCTTAACTAACTTCGCCTTAACATCAAAGGTCGTGAGCTCGACTTCCACGCAACGTCATGGCTTTGTGTGCCTTGATTAACTTTACCTTAATTGACGGTGTCTTGATTAGCTTCGTCTTAATTAACACCAAATGTCGTGGATTGGACTCCCACCAAAGGTCGGGGCTGCGACTCCTCAACCGATGTGAGTTCTGTGCCTTAGTTCACTATATCCTAATTGTGCCCTAATTAACTTCACTTTCATTAACATCAAAGGTTATGAGTTTGAGAGCCTTGATTAACTCCATGCTAATTGCGTGCGCCTTATTTACCACAAGAAGTTGTGGTTTTGTCAAAGAGGTCAAGGGTTCGTAGCCTTTGTACCACGGGGTTTGTACCACAGTGTGCTCACGGGGACAACACCGGATTTTCGGCATGAGGAGTTATTGATTGTTTTGGCACTAATAATGAACGACGACGACCATTCCCACACCTAACCAGACCTCTATACTATAGTGAACTAGTGTTGTACAGTCGAAAGGGAATTACCCGTTCAGATATGTAAGGTAACCCGAATGTTTTGAAACTCCTAATGCCCCTGGAAAAGATGCCTTAAAATTGTTCTCATTGAATATGTCAAATTTTACATGTATTTTTGTATTGAAATTGGGTGAAATCTCTCTTGGCCTCTTTACGTTAAACACATAAGTAGTAATGCTAATAATTCGTTACCTAGAAGTGCAATACGTCCGGCTGCATGCTTCGAAACTTTACACACAGACACCCTCCGTTTTCCAAGCTTACGAACACACAGACTTCATACGACAAACGTGGACAACTTTGGTAATGCGCCAACAGCGATCAGTTGCCGCAACAGGAGTCACACAATATCTAACGGGAGTTCTTTTAAAGACTGTGCACGGTGAATAAAGCGGAATTAGAGCTTCTTACACTACTCAAGAGTACGTACATATGTGCAGACTACCACTTTATCACCATGGTAGAAAACTAGGAGGTGAGATGGGCCTTAATGCCTCATGCGATCCTCTTGTCTGGCTCCATGTTCGACGCGGGCACACTCGAGACATCAGACGGGGCGAGTAGCACATTCGTCACAGGAAGATGGAGATGGACTATCACGGGCAGAGAAGAAACCTTGAGAAATGAATTGGGCAAACCACTGTAAACAAGGCACATTGGCGACTGAGCGGTTCTGTTTTCAATGGGGACGTGACACGCGAAAGTGATGAATGTATAAACTGTGTCCCAGTTTCTGTTATCTGGTTGGAGATAGGCGGCTATCATCTCAGATAGCGAACAATGACACCCATCAGTCAGGCCTGCGGTCTGAGGATATTTTCTATATCTAGGGCAAATAAGCAAACATGCAGCCACTTGCATCAGAGATCTGCCGACGGCTCTTTCTGAGGCCATGCAGGACAGGGATTCTAGGGAAGATTTAGAGGAAACGATCAACAGCGGTCAAAAGTGGAATGTCTGAGGCTGAATAGAACGCTCCGGCAAGAAATCTTGCCTTTGATGAAGTCATCATCATCATCACCATCATCATCATCATCAGCCTGGTTACGTCCACTGCAGGGCAAAGGCCTCTCCCATACTTCTCCAACAACCCCGGTCATGTACTAATTGTGGCCATGCCGTGCCTGCAAACTTCTTTATCTCATCCGCCCACCTAACTTTCTGCCGCCCCCTGCTACGCTTCCCTTCCCTTGGGATCCAGCCCGTAACCCTTAATGACCATCGCTTATCTTCCCTCCTCATTACATGTCCTGCCCATGCCCCCCCCCAATTTTTTTTCTTGATTTCAACTAAGATGTCGTTAACTCACGTTTCTTCCCTCACCCAATCTGTTCTTTCCTTATCCCTTAACGTTACACCTATCATTCTTCTTTCCATAGCTCGTTGCGTCGTCCTCAATTTGAGTAGAACCCATTTCGTAAGCCTCCAGGTTTCTGCCCCGTAATTGAGTACTGGTAAGACACAGCTATTATATACTTTTCTCTTGAGGGATAATGGCAACCTGCTGTTCATGATCTGAGAATGCCTGCCAAACGCACCCCAGCCCATTCTTATTCTTCTGATTATTTCCGTCTCATGATCCGGATCCGCCGTCACTACCTGCCCTAAGTAGATGTATTCCATTACTACTTCCAGTGCCTCGCTGCTTATTGTAAATTGCTGTTCTCTTCCGAGACTGTTAAGCATTACTTTAGTGTTCTGCATATTAATTTTTAGACCCACTCTTCTGCTTTCCCTCTCAGGTCAGTGAGCACGCATTGCAATTGGTCCCCTGAGTTACTAAGCAAGGCAATATCATGAGGGAATCACAAGCTACTAAGGTATTCTCCATTAACTTTTATCCGCAATCCTTCCCAATCCCGGTCTCTGAATACCTCCTGTAAACACGCTGTGAATAGCATTGGAGATATCGTATCTCCCTGCCTGGCGCCTTTCTTTATTGGGATTTTGTTGCTTGCTTTATGGAGGACTACGGTGGCTGTGGAGCCGCTATAGATATCTTTCAGTATTTTTACATACGGCTCGTCTACACCCTGACCCCGTAATGCCTCCATGACTGCTGAGTTTTCGACAGGATCAAACGCTTTCTCGTAATCAATGAAATCTATATATAAGGGTTGGTTATATTCCGCACATTTCTCTATCACCTGATTGATAGTGTGAATATGATCTATTGTTGAGTAGCCTTTACGGAATCCTGCCTGGTCCTTTGCTTGACAGAAGTCTAAGGTGTTCCTGATTCTATTTGCGATTACCTTAGTAAATAGTTTGTAGGCAATGGACAGTAAGCTGATCGGTCTATAATTTTTCAAGTCTTTGGCGTCCCCTTTCTTATGGATTAGGATTATGTTAGCGTTCTTCCAAGATTCCGGTACGCTCGAGGTCATGAGGCATTGCGTATACAGGGTGGCCAGCGGGGATAAAGTCCCCGCTTTTAAAGTTTGATTCTTACATGAAAGGTCCCTGCTTTCAAAAGTGCTGAACACTTTTAAATGTTATCACTCATGGCCACCGATTTAATCAGACTCTCACACTTGGAGCATCAGTTGTGTCATTAAGTATTCTACTTCTGACAAGCTCGCCCTGTTTATTTATGCTTAAGAGCAGCGTTGTTATAACTAGCCCCGTTGGCAAAAACATTGCAGTCGAACGGCCTAGGCAGATGGCTGCTCTATAAAAAAGCCGCACTTACAGCGTTTTTCTGTTGATATTATAAATGGCTTACCTCTACCACCAAAGCACGTGTGAGTAGAAACTTTATTTTCGGACATTCCATGTCACTAAAATATAGCGCCACCTGGAACAAGATTAAGGGCTATAAGCGAGAATGAAATTTACTTTGGCAAATTATTTCAAGCATTGAATGCATGAAAAACAAGGAAACCAAGTTGTAGGTGGCTTTCAGAACGTAGATTTTTGTAGGTGTCAGTGTAAACTTTATTTGGTACCAAATCTTGCGTATTTTTCAGGTACCAAAGTGACTATTCAAAAGCAGGGAAAGTAGAAAATTTTCATGTACTTCTTTGAGTCAGATATGTATATTAGCCTAAATATTTAACTTTACGCATTATTCTTATTTCGATAGATAATGTACTCATTCATACTTAATATATGAATTATATCAGCACATATAGGTGTTCATTATAGGACGCAAACAGCTCTATCGGCACATATAGGTGTTCATTATAAGACACGAAAAGCTCTATCGGGAGTAATTTATAAATCATTAAGTAAAATTGCCCATTGCGAAGAGCTTCCTGTCTGAGGCGTACAAGTTGAGAGTTGACAAGGCTATTTCTTGGTACATAGTTGTTTTTGTGTTCTCGCTACTGTCATAACTAAGATTGAGTTCATATTCCGTAACTTCTACTGACAAATTCGCTTTATCAATGCGTCGCTTGCATTTTGTGCAGCTAAAAAGTAAATGTATTTAAATAGCAAGCCTGCCCGATGCGTTTAACAGTAGTGCCGACATAAAAATCATGCGGAACAAGATGGTATATAAAGACTGCATAGAGGCGCGACCTACAATAATTATATCGGTGAAAAATTCTATGCGCCATCAACCCCACAATGGTTTCAATCGCATGAACTAATAATGTTCATCGCTGAACTTCAGGAGTTTGTCAGCAATGTTGTGCATTTACGTTTTCAGAGCAAAGCAACTGAGTGAATAGAATAAATTTCCATGTAAAAAAGAAAGAAAAAGTCCAGCCATGCATTTGCTTAGCAGGGTGGCTGACTGGGCTAGCCGGTGGTTTATCTTAGTGAGTTAAAATACAAGAAAAGTAGACGAGCGCATTGACAGGGTGCACACGGAGCCCAGTCGTCTAGATGATGTTTTACCTTTGAAAGAGCAGAACTTCTGTGTTTCCTTAACAAAGCACTTCGAAGACAACTTCAAATAAGAAATATTTACCAGGGGATCGAACAGCAAAACACACACGAAAAAAATAACGCTTCGTTACCATCGCGTCACGCATGTGCTTCCTCCAGAAAAATGACGCTTCATTCATTCATGGATGTAATGGTCGCTTGTTTTAGAGTGCGGCTTGTTTCCGTGCCGTTTGTGGCACATTTGTCACATTAGGCTGCGCTGCGTTTTGTATTTAGAAATACGTTGTGTCTAAATACACACTGTACTTACGGCTGTCTACAAGCAATAAAAAATAATTTGTTGCCGACTGTCCTTTGTCTGAATGCGCCAAATTTATTGCAGAGCGGGAACTACGTCAAAAGCGCCATGTTTTATACCAGGATATTAGAGTCTTTGGTTCGTCTCAAGGATTGGAGCTGCAGTGGCACCAGGCTATTCTTATCCTTTTTACGTGCAGACCTTTCAAGAAGAACGTGTGCCTTTTGTGGAGAAAACACCGTTTGATGGAGGCATGTTTGTGCGGTATTTCTTTTGTAAACCTAAGATCGGCAATTCACACTTCACAGTACATGTAATTATAGAACGTCTTTTGGAAGCGAGCGCTGCTCTCATCCTTGTTTACGCCCTCGCTCTTCTGCTGTGCCGGTCACTTAGTGGCACATAAGGCTGTAGCTGTAGCGTTGTTCCTTTTGCACCAGATTTTACAGAATGTATCAATGCGATTGCCCTTTCTTTGGGTGTATCTGTCACTTTTCGAGCATAGAAATATATATATATATATATATATATATATATATATATATATATATATATATAAATATATATATATGTAGCGTCATTAAACGTATTTTTGGCAATTTGGGTCACTGGGAAGTCTGCGAACCAATCAATGGAGCGTCTCACTGCTGTTTTGCAAATCGGGTTCGATACGAGCGACCTGGGTAAATGGGCATGTGGCACTGGCTATGTACCCCTCATCAGTTACCCGTTTCCAGCCAACTAGTTGTTTCTGGTATGTGCCACTGTTTGCGTGCCACTTTTGAGTGAACCCCTGACTCCGCATTGGGCCAGTGAATATGTGCCACCTAGTATTTGCCACTCTCCTGTGACAAAAAGCAGTACTTTTCCGACTCATGATGACATCAAAACTGCATCATGAAAAGTCACTTTTCTGAGTAATAAGCAATCACCATGCGTGGACGTAGCGGCGGTGGCGATGAATGGGCCAACATGTCCAGATGGAAGCGTGAGGGAGGAGATCGTCAGCATACGTGGTTCGTACGTGACGCGTCTCTGTATGACACTAAAGTTAGTCGATACTTTGTTTCATTACTAATCGCATCACCATATAAAGTAATCGTGAGATGGATTGTGCGGCACTCTTTATTAAAAGTTGTGTTGTGCATCCCTCTGCTATGTCATCATCATCCATCATTTACGTCCCATATTGCCAATCCCCCTGTACAGCGTAGCTGGCTAGAGTACGTTAGCTCAGGCTGACCTCTCTGTCTTGCTTCATGCAAATTACATATCTTTCTGTTCAGTTGTACTCGCATACTAGAAGACGTAGGATGGTGCCCAACCGAATCCAAAATTTCAGGTGAAGGCACAGTAGAACTAAAAGATAGCATAAGAGAGATAATCAAGACGACTCCTCTCCCCAGAAATATGCACCCAGTGCACAACCTGGAAAGACGAAAGGCAAGGGCTGAAAATATCCTGCAAGAGATAGAACACGACAGAGAACATGCGGCATTTGTAGATGCTGCGTGGGTCAGAGGAAAGAAAGCCTTTACGGCAGTAGTAGTAGATGCAGATGGTCTCAATCGGGATGCTATTACGATCATGACTAAACACACGACAGTCGCAGAACAAGTAGCGATAGCATTGGCTTTAAGGAATAATAAGTGGACGAAGATTTACAGTGACTCTAAGATGGCTATTAGACACCTTACCAATGGCTTTGTAACCAAAAGGGCTGCCCAGCTGATCGTTGAGTTGGATAGCCAAGAGATCGAAATCTGCTGGTTTCCTGGGCACATGGGGTCTGTCGATCCACCTCGAAAGAATTTAAACGACATGGCTAACGCAGCTGCACGAGGACTTACTATCCGTGCACTACGCGACCAGGACCATAATAATATAAGGGAGGAGAATAATGACCAATAATTTACATATAATGAAATCACGAAGCATGACTACATGAACAGAAGGGAATTCCCAGTGCCACACGCTAAGCTCAATAGAGCTCAAGCGGTGACTCTGAGATTGCTGCAAACAAGAACTTATCCAAGTCCAAACTTTATTAACAAGATATATCCTGAAATACAGATACCAATCAATTGTGAGAAGTGTAATGGCATAATTACTCTGGATCACATGCTTTGGCAGTGTCCTGTGTCTTTCACAGACTGTGAGAAGGAGAGAGACTGGTGGCGGCGAGTCCTACAAAGTGGAGTTCTTTTCGATCAAGTACAGGCCGCCCAGAAGGCCCATGATACGGCGGTAAGGTTAAACCTTACTGTCCAGACGTGGGAGCCGCCTCCGTCAACCTAAGGGTTGATCTTCAGGACAGTAAATAAAGTTCATCATACCATACCATACCATACTGAAAGATGCAATAAACAGAACTCACCCCATTCAACATGGCACCTAAGTACAGAAGAAGATCATCAGTCGTGTTGAACGCACTAGAATAGTTTCTGCTCACAACCATGCAAGTTTCCACAACAAGAACATCAGGTGGATCTTGTTCCAGTTCTGTTTCTTCTGCAAAAACAATTTTGTGTAAACTGTTTCATGCACTATGGAAGAAATATGCCTTGGTTATTCCACAGCAAGTATAGCAGTTTGCCTCAAATGATACGATTTCAAACATAAAAGTGTAGTTTGTTGTTATTTACAGCGTGTAACCCCCCCTCCCTCCATATGGAGCCGCTAAGGATGCGGTCGGGGCTGTAACTGTCTGCGCTTTAGTGTTGTACTGCTTTGCGGACGCAACAATGCCTAATATAGAGTTTTGATTTTCCGTTTAACCTTACAGCTTACGTTTCTAGCCCTGCATTGTCACCAAACTATAACAATATCTCGTTGCCAATTTTATTCCGATTATGATGCTTAGTATACTTCACCTACTTACCTTCAGTAATGCTTCTCTGCTTATCCTAATAGTTTTCCTGCCAACGTAGGTCACTGGGCACGCAGCGGTCTAGTGGGTATAGTGTTGAGCTGCTGTGCTGCGGGAACTATGTTCGAGATGAGTCAACGGAGCAACTTGGACCACAGATTACCGGCCGTAGTTATGCACCCCTGATAAATGAACGTGTTATCACAGTTTACCCCAATTAATTCTTGGGGGTAAACACATTGTTACGCCCACAAAAGGCGTTACCTTGAAGCCGGGTAGAGTTAGATGCGATGGCCTTGATCAGCTGAGCGCCTGTCGATATTCAGCTAGCCTGTCACACGTCGTCTTCTTCGTTCACCACTCTTCGGTGCCCCCGCATACTGTTTGTTGAGGCGTGAACCCACTATGCACGTAAGAGCGTCACATTTCCCTCCACGAAGGCGAAGCCCGCCGGGCAAGTCAAACAGGCTGTCGAGAAATAAAGGGATTTAAACGGGCGACATGCGAAAGTTCAGTCTTTGCTGACCGTCGGCCATTTGATGACACGTGCTATGCGGTAGGTAAATTCGCTGATACGCTCAGTGATAACATAGGATCCGTGATAGTGGGCCAGCAGTTTTTCACACAATCCACGTTTCCTGGTTGGTTTCCAGAGCAACTATAGATCACCAGGGTCATATATCACTTGTCGGCATCGGTGGTTGCAGCGTGCCTTCGCGCGGTCTTGTGAAACAAGAGTGCGTAAAGAAGCAAGTCGTCGGGCTTGTTCAGCAAGACAGACTGTCTCTGATATACAAAGATTATCGTGGCTGGAGAACGGGAAGATAGTGTCTAGTGTATAACGAGGTGGACGAGCGTAAAGAAGCAAGAAGGGACTGTAGTCCGCAACTTCATGCTTTGAGGTGTTAAATTCGTACGTAATGAAAGGTAGCACGCTGTCCCAGTTCTTATGATCTGACGCGACATACATGGACAGCATGTTAGTAAGAGTTCTGTTCGTACGTTCCGTAAGGCCATTTGTTTGGGGATGATACGGCGTGGAATGTCGAAACCTTCAAGCACATAGACGAAGCATCTCTACGACAACGTCTGCAGTGAACTGCCGCCCACGATCGCTGATAATGACTCTGGGAGGTCCATGTCGGAGAATAACAAAACGCAGCAGAAAATACACACTTCGGTTGCAGTAGCTGATGGTATTGCAGCTGTCTCACAGTAGCGTGTCAAGTGATCGGCACACACGATAATCCAGCGATTCCCGTCGGATGAACGCGGGAAAGGACCGAGGAGGTCAATGCCAACTTGCTCAAAGGGAGTGCTTGGGGGTGGCACTGGATGGAGTTGACCAGGAGGAGCACTCGTCGGACGCTTGTAACGTTGTCACTCGCTGCAGTTGGACACATACTGGGCTGTCGTCTGGCGCATTTTAGGCCAGTAGAACCTTTCTTGAAGGCGGTAGAGAGTTCGCGCAGAACCTAAATGACCAGATGTTGGATCGTCATGCATAGCGCGCAAGACGGAGACACGGATACTCTCCGGGACCACTAGAAGATATCGTGGGCCTGTAGCAGAATAGTTCTTTTTGTAAAGAACCCCATCACGAACGCAGAAAGGAGTGGATGGTGGCGATTGCCTTGCAGTAATGAGCAGTGGTTCTAATGTTCTGTCTTTTTGTTGCTCGACCTTGAAGGTATTTATATCAGGAAATCCCGGCTCCAGTGATGCAATATAGCGGTCGAAATTGTCCGCGTCGCAGTCCGTCGTTGGAAGCGGCATGCGCGAGAGGCAGTCAGCGTCGGCGTGTCGGCGGCCCCTTTTGTAACAAACGGTAAGGTTATATTCCTGTAAACGAAGTGTGCAACGCGCAAGTCGGCCCGACGGATCACGGAGATTAACCAGCCAGCAGAGAGAATGATGGTCTGTCACCACAGTGAAGGGGCGCCCGTACAGGTACGACCGGAAGCGCTTTACTGCGAAAATAACTGCAAGACATTCTTGCTCTGTAACGGTGTAGTTACGCTCGGATTTACTTAAAGAGAGACTCGCATAGGCGACGACGTGTTCTTTGGTGTGGACGCGTTGAATAAGTACAGCGTCGATGCCAATACCGCTAGCATCCGTATGAACTTCTGTGGGAGCCGCATGGGCGAAGTGTCGGAGAATGGGATGTGACGTCAGACGAGACTTCAGCTCATGAAAACTAGCTTCACATTCAGGAGTCCATTCAAAGGCTGGAGTCCCTGGAGGAGGGGGCATGTCAGCGGATACGCGATGTTGGCAAATCCACGAATAAACCGGCGGAAGTACGAGCAAAGCCCTAGGGAACTGCGTAGCTCTTTTACATGGCGAGGTTGCTTGAAGGCTTCCACCGTAGCAGTCTTCGCTGGATCAGGTCGTATACAATCCTTATCCACTAAGTGTCCCAGAACGAGTGTTTGGCGCTCTCCAAAATGACAGTTCTTCGAGTTGAGCACCAAACCCGCTTTGTGCAAGCAATCTAGCACAAGATCGAGACGTGCGTTGTGCTCACTGAATGTGCGCCCTCAAATCTCGACATCGTCTAGATAGCACATGCATACTTTCCACTTCAAACCACCCAGGATGTTGTCCATGAAGCGCTCGAAAGTTGCAGGCGCATTACAGAGCCCGAACGGCATCACATTAAATTCAAAAAGTCCATCTGGTGTTACAAATGCCGTTTTCTCCTTGTCTGCCTGGTGCATAGGAATCTGCCAGTACCCCGACCTCAATTCAACAGACGAAAAGTAAGACGCTGATGAGAGGCAGTCGATAGCATCATCAATACGCGGAAGAGCATATACTTCCTTTTTAGTGGTGGTATTTAGGCGGCGGTAGTAAACACAAAATCGTCATGTACTATCTGTCTTTCTAACCAGAATCACTGGCGCTGCCCACAGACTACAGGATTCTTGGATTACATTCTTATTTAGCATTTTGTGGACTTGGTCATTGATCGCCTTGCGTTCCGATGGGGAGAGTCTGTGTATTTTCTGTCACAACGGTTGGGCAGATGCCGTATCTATGCGATGGTGTATACGAGAAGGAGGAAACAATGGTGGCCCCTCTTGCTGGAAAAAGTCAAACAGTCGGGCATGTTTTAGCAGAATATTCGCCACTTCTTGACGCTGCTTAGTGCTGAGTGACTTGCTTACCATAGTCAGAAATGAGCAGTGCGCCGCAGGGCAGGCGTTAACGAAATGGCGCTGATCCGCAGAATCAAGGGCCTCTGTAAGAATGGCGAGCGATAGCACTTGATGTTCATGCTAGGCAGCAAGTTTCAGACCCCGTGGCAGTATTGTAGGTTCACTCGAACAGTTTACGGCCCATAAGTTAGTGCGTCCCTGAACAACTGACAGCGTGCAATACGGTATCAGTACATTCCTCTTGATGCAACTCAGATGAACGGGCTCCACGGTAGCGCCAAACGTTCCGTTCGTGGTAGGGAAACAGGCAACTGAAACACACGTTGCGGATAACGGAGGCACAACTTTATCCCGGGATACACAAAGACCCTTTCACGATACGGTGGGCCTTCCATAAACGCAGCAGAAAAACTCGCACCTACACTGATTTCACCCGTTTTGCAGTCGACGGTGGCACCACACAGTTTCAAAAAATCAAGGCCCAGGATTACGTCATGCGTAGAATGAGGTAGAACAGTGAACTCCGCGTTAAATATTTGACCACCCAAGGTAACGTCTACATTACACACGCCCACAGGATACAACAACTCCCCACTCACTCCGCGAAACGTATCGACGCGGTCCCAGCGAAACATCACTTTTCATCCTAGGAGGCTTTTGAACGCAAGACTCATCACTGAAACGGTTGCTCCCGTGTCCACTAAGGCCATGGATGAAACCCCGTCAATTAATACAGACACCTTGTTCTTAAACATACAAACGGTTGGAGGTATCTCTGTCGACATCGAAGATTGTCCAGCGGCCTCACCTCCAACGACCGCACTCGCTAGTTTTCCGGAGGTGGCGACGGGTATCGGCGCCGCGGAGAGGGCGACCGGCTCACACGAGGAGCGGGTGGTGGTGTCAAGCTACGATCGGGTGCTGGAGAACGGTTCCGCCGCGGCTCCGGGTGCTGGTGAGTCAAGCTTCCTAAATATGTGTGCGAGGGCGAGTATGTTTCGCCCAGAGGAGCGCGGTACCGCCTAGACATTGTCGATCGGTAGAACCTCGGTGGTTGGCGGTGATTGCAGTACCTGGCTATGTGACCCAAGTCGCCACAGCTATAACACACAGGTAAACGACGATCGATGAACTGCCCTTCGAAGCGCTCAGTCGTGGGGCGTGGTGTAGCAGAGCGAAGCGGATGAGCCTGCTGCACAGGAGTAACGGTCGGTCTCCGTGCAAACCTGCTGGGGCGAGGGTATTCTGCAGGTTGGTATTCGGGCGTAAATGTGCCCTCACATGGCCATGGAGCTCCTCTGTGGTTGACGTCTGTGACACATACCGCCGGTTGCCAGGAAGCACAGGGTGCGGCAGGCGCCATGTGTTGAGCGTAATAAGTATCAGGCTGTCGTATGACGTCGCGCGCAAGTTCCTGGTGCCGCAGCAGTTCTTCACGCTCGATCTTCCGTATGGTAGACGAAAGATCGGCAGACGGGCTCTCATCGACACTGGCAACGGTTCTCACATTCGCCAGGCGTCCAAATTTCGGCACAATGCGACGTGTTTTCAATGTCTCAAACGTACGGCAATGAAGCACGACATCTGGGACGGAATCAACATGTTCCCGGCTTATGAGGAAATTGTATACATCTTCGGCAATTCCTTTGAGGAGATGTCCGACACGGCCTTGCTCAGACATCTGCGAATTTACGATTTTGCACAGCTTGAGGATTTCCTCTATGTATATAGTGCATGTTTCTCCAGGAGCGTGAGCTCTTTGAGCTAGTGTTCTCTCGGCGCGTTTCTGTTTGGCGTAGGAGTAGCCAAAACACTTCTTAATTTCCTCAACGAAGCGCTCCCACGTTGTTAGCGAGTCGTCGTGGTTTTCATGCCACATCAGCGCTGTCTCACTCAGAAAGAGTACGACATATTCAAGCTGAGTGACAGAATCCCAACGGTTGTAGCGGCTCACCCTTGCGTAGTGCGTCAGCCACTCGTCGACGTCTTCGCCCACTTTTCCCGCGAACGATCGTGGTTCCATGTAGTGCTGCAAAGGTCCAACTGGCGCTGACCTTTGAGCAGGTGAAACTAGAGCTAGCATTTGTCCACCTCCGTCCTGAGCCATAGGGAAGGTCGTTGGCAAGAGACCGGCAAGACGACGGCTCCGGCGAAGTTCTAGATGTTGCGACTCCGTGGTACGTTGTGTCGTACCCCGCACCTCCACCACTCTGTTACGCCCACAAAAGGCGTTACTTTGAAGCCGGGTAGAGTTAGATGCGATGGCCTTGATCAGCTGAGCGCATTTCGATATTCAGCTAGCCAGCCACACGTCGTCTTCTTCGTTCACCACTCTTCGGTGCCCCCGCATACTGTTTGTTGAGGCGTGAACCCAGTAATGCACGGAAGAGCGTCACAATATGCTGGGGATTCGAGTTCCCAAGGACTGGTATGTCTATACAGGGTGTTTCAGCTAACGTAGGCCAAATATTTAAAAAAAATAAACATAGGCGCTAAGCGTGTCGAATTCCCGCAATCTTGTTCCTAGCCATAGTGAGCACATCGTATTTCTTTTTCTATCCGCCCACCTGGGGAATTAACAAAGATTGCTTAATTAACTTTATAAATATTGATTAGAGGAAGACCTTCATACAAAATTTTGCAGCGTTTCTTCAGAAACAGCAGATCTTTGCAAAAATAATTGCCCTGTTTAATTTGTTTCGGTATTTCTTTCAAGTTCGCAAAATTTGAAAAATAGCGCGTAACTGTCGGCTAACGCACCGTTCTTTTAGTACCTACAAATGGATATTGAACGAATTAGCAAAGGATGTTCCACGTAGAGGGACCGATAAATGAGGCCATGGAGTGGCGGCGATGTACTATAACTGACAAAATGGGCGTACCATTTCAAGAAAGAAATTCTTCAACAAAACAGCGCTGGCCACGTGCGAATGTGATATGGGTCCGGTGGCAGCATTTCCCGTATCAGATGCATTTTTTTTCTTTTTGCACCAATGAAGAAACAGGATGGAGTGAGCGAGGCTGAGAGTGTGGTGAAAGACGGAGATAACAACCATGCTGCCTCCGATCCATCGCAGTCCATTGCAGTCACCGATAGCCTGCTCAGTCGACCTCTGTGTGCGGTGCAGCCTTTGCTGATTCGTTCGGCCTACATTTGAGGGCACTAAAAGCGCGGCGCGTTAGCCGAGAGTCGCATGGTATCTTTGAAATTTCGCGGACATTAAAGAAAGACTGTGTAAAAATTAAACACGGCAATTATGTTTGCATAACTGAAATAATCCAATGTTTCAGAACAAGCGCTAGCACTTTTGCATTGAAGATCATTAGCTATAGTTATTACATAAAAAGTTAATTCCGCAATCTTTGTTACTTATCCAGCTTGGCGGACTGAAAAATACCATGACAATGTCACTATGGCTCGGAACAATACAGCACCAATTCGACACGCGCGCCACTTTTGTTTGTATTTTTAATACTATGCCCAAGTTGGTTAAAAGACCCTGTATGTTCCATAGCATATACAGGCTGTTTTAGTAAACACGCTGCGAATTCTTTAAAAATTGCCTGTGGCGGGTAGCAGAATTATAGTTCATGAGCATGTCTATTCGAAGAGGCGGACATTAGTCCCACAAAAAAAAGAAAACAACATGCCGAACGGAATAATTTCGAAAAATTCACTATTAAGGTCTCAGCTAATTACCTTACGGCACATATTTCAATTTACAAATTCTAGCGGATGAGATTGCAAGGCACATTGACTAGAAAAGAATTGTGTGGATGACACCATTTACGAGAAATGGGCGGTCAAACGCGGTAAAAATGCGGTGTTGTTCCACGTACTTTCTTAACAAAACGTCGCTTTATGCACCGAAGAAAAAGAATTCCTGAAATGCCAATCCATTTGCCCGCAAAATTAAGTAAATAATATCACGCAACTGCTGTCATCTTGAGAATTCGCCTTGCGAGCTCCCTGTGTAGAATTTGTATATTGCGATGTGTGCCATAATTAAGGTAATTAGTTAATATCTTAATTAATTATTTTTTGTGAATTAACGATCCTCTATTTGAATTTTTTCTGCAACTAGTGTCCGTCTCTGCGAGTAGACGAGCTCGTGGACTAGAATTGTTCTATCTGCCACAGCCAACTTTTGAAAGGTTCTGAAAGTGTTCACGGAAAAACATTATATAATATGACAACATTGCCATTGGTAGGGTGTGTTGGTAAACTGACTTGTAAATCATATTTAGCGGCAGCGAACAAGGACAAAAGGAAGACGACGCCCCAATGCGCTAACATTGACAACTTGAATCAAGTTCTTTATGTTTGCGCATTGTAGCGCCGTCTCCCTTCTGGCCTTGTTCGCTGGCACTAAATACGCCTTTCAAATATTATGAGATGTCGGAACATATATATATATATATATATATATATATATATATATATATATATATACACAAAAGGGAGGGCGGCGTCACAGTCCTTATGGTCAGCGGACACGTACATGGGGAGCTGTCCGCTGGACGGATAGAACTAACCAAAGTGGGGAATGCAGCCGCTTTGCCAAGCTAACACAGTGCTGCCTCAGGGTATATCCCTTGCAAACATTGCACCAGCCTGTGACTACAATATTTCCGCGTTGACTTCTAATGCACGATGGCCTGCCAGTCCCAATTCGGATCAAGCAAATGTGTTAGAAAGCTTGACAAAACTGATCGCCTCTGACCTTCCGGCTCCTCATGTGAACACGTTCAGTTGTCTTCTCGCATTGCACTGCGCCATATTTCATCTCAATGACCGACCACTGGGCCCAACATGCCTTGTAAAGCATCGCACCAACACGGGCGATGCAAGCCCGTTAAGCCGACGACCATATCGTGTATCCACCACCAAGCGCCAAGTCACAAAGAAGAAAGTCTACAAGATGCTAACCCGAGATATCATTGAACCTTCTTCAAGTCACTGGGCTTCCCCTGTCGTGCTTGTTAGAAAGAAGGACAACAGCTGGCAGTTCTGTTTAGCATACCGGAATCTTAACAAGGTAACAAAGAAAGACGTGTACTCCCTGCCATGGAGAGATGACGCGCTTGATTGCCTCCACGGTGCAAAGCAAAAAAGAGCATGCAAACCCGCTGGAAAAATAATAAACTAAACCGTACACTCCGCTTACGCATCGCGCAAGTCAACATAGAAATTGAGGAATACGCTAACCAATTCACCAAAAACCAATGGGAAAAGGTATGCGACAGCATGCAGGGACAACTCGGTCTAGCCAAAACGTGGAATCTCCTCCGATACCTTATGGACACCGATAAGAGTAAGTCCGAGCAGAGGAAATGCCTGAATAAGATCACTCACCAATACTAGTGCATGAACGACGAGCTCCTAACAGAGCTCTAAACCCGGTACATAGGCACAAATGCACAAATGCCCTAGAAGCCATACAGTGGTGCGGAGAATCTTAACCTGGACGCACCCATCCTAGAGGCTGAAGTATGAGCCGTCTTGCTGAAACTCCGAACTAAATTTGCTCCAGGACCCGATGGCATAACAAATAATGCCCTCCGAAATCTAGACGACGTATCTATCCCTGCGCTAACAGAGTACTTCAACCGCTGTTGGGAAACAGATTTTATCCCCTCGCAATGGAAGCATGCACAAATAATATTCATAACTAAACATGGTAAGCGACTACAGCTCGAGAACTTACGCCCGATCTCTCTGACCTCATGCGTAGGAAAACTCATGGAGTGCATTATATTTAACCACCTCCACAATTTTGAGGAGGGCAACAACTTATTCCCGAACTCCATAATTGGCTTTCGTCCAAAACATTCTACGCAAGACATCTAGCTTCAGCTTAAACATCAAGTTCTGAACCACATATCAAAGAATGGTACCCGGGCTGTCCTTGGCCTTGATCTTACAAAGGCCTTTGAGAACGTAGCGCATCAGGCAATACTAGAGAATCTGAATTACCTAGGTGTGGGTCAGAGGACCTACAACTACATCAAAGACTTCCTCAACCACCGCACAGCGGAACTAAGAATAGGAGAACTACAATCGGACAAGATCCCTCTTGGAAGCCGTGGCACTCCGCAGGGATCACTCTTATCCCCTTCCTCTTTACTTTAGCGATGATCCGATTACCGGAACAACTTAATCAGATTCCAGATCTACACCACAGTCTGCATGCCGACGACATCACCCTGTGGGTGGTTAAAGGTAGCGATGGAGATATAGAAACCACGCTGCAACAAGCTGTAGATGCGGTTGAAAAGTACGCTACCGACAAAGGCCTCGCCTGCTCCCCGCAAAAATCAGAACTCTTCCTACTCAGAGCCCCTACAAACCGCAAATCCGACACCATGCCACCCCCAGAAATCACGGTGTGAGCCAGAGGAGGCACGATACCGGTGGTGACCACCATCCATGTACTAGGCCTCTTCATTCAAGCTCACGGGCGCAACGGCAACACAATTCATAAACTGGAAGCATGCGTTCAGCAGACGATGCGACTCATTTCAAGAATTGCCAGCCGACACTCTCACATGAAAGATGCCAACCTCATAAGGTTGGTACAGTCCTTCGTTCTCAGCCGCATCACCTACATCACCCCGTACCTCTGCCTCAAAGCGGCTGAGAGAGAGAAAATAGAGGGAATTACCCGGAGCGCCTATAAATAGGCTCTTCGGCTACCTATAAGAATGGCCAACGCTAAATTGCTACCCTAGCTGTGCACAACACCTTCGATGAACTTGTAGAAGCACACCTTATATCTCAATACGAAAGGTTAGCTCAGAGGGCCACCGGGCGAAACATCCTCCAGAATCTCGGCATCAACTACGAGACGATGCAAAGCATTAAAGTAGACATTCCTCACGATCAGAGGCGCCATCTCAAAATTAATCCACTCCCTAAAAACATGCACCCCGAATTCCACAAGGAAAGGAGGGCTGAGCAGTCCAAAGCCCTACATCAGAAATTCCACGCCTTCAAAGACGTAGTCTATGTCGACGCAACAGAATACATAGAACGCAACTGTATGTCCCTTGCAGCGGTGGACTCCTCAGGTCAAATACTTGCTGGTGGTTCAATTCGCACCAGAAGCTCCGAAACAGCGGAAGAGGCGGCTGTCGCTCTGGCAATAGCCTCCACACATTGTCATTACATGATTCGCGATTCCAGAGCAGCAGTACGCAATTTTGCGAAAGGTCGGGTCTCGGCTCCCGTAAAACACATAGTAGACGCAAACCAACACCCACGACCAATCCATTTCATTTGGGCACCAGCACACTCCTCCCTACCCGGTAACGATGCCGCCAGCACCGCCGCTCGAGGACTCGCCAACCGAGCACCCGTACGGCTCACGCTAGGATCAGAGAGCGATCGCATGGTCAGTTACCAGGAAATGACTCAACACTATAGGTTATCGAGGGCACTGTACCCGCCAGCACACAAATCGCTCAACAAGCGACAAGTAGCTTGGAGACGACTTCCGTCGAACACCTACCCCAACCCCGTAGCCTATCACTACTACTACCCGGACCAATACCCTAATACATGTAAACATTGTAAGCAAAAAGCGGATGTATTCGAAATTATGTGGTCGTGCCCAGCCGAAAATCATACAAATTACGAAATAATAATACTGAGCAGTGGGATGCCGTGTTGCTCAGCTCCGACCCTGACCTGCCGGTCAAGGTCACCGAGAGAGCTGAAGAAGCCGCCCGGGCCCAGGGGCTCGTGGCTGCCTAACAACAAGGTCATCCGTCAATACCTTGTTTTCAAATAAAGTCTTTACTCACTCACTCACTCTTCAAAAGACCTAGGTTTGGGTTTGCTGTGGATGACATGGACCGTGAAAAGACCGCCTTTATTACACCTGCGGACCTCTATCAGTTCAAAGTAATGCCATTTGGGTTACGCAATGCCCTAACTACATGCAAACGTCTGATGGACGTTCTCCTGCACGGTTTTAAGTGGTCAATCTGCTTACGCTACCTCGACGACGTAATTGTCTTTTCGCCGACTTTTGAAACACATCTGGAACGCCTCTCGACAATTCTTTGTTTTCCGCAAAGCAGGTCTTTATTTGAACTCGTCAAAATGCACCTTCGGTCGCCGGCAACTTACTGTTCTCGTACACCTTGTCGATTGTTCTGCCGTTCGACGTGATCCCAATAAAGTTCTTGTCGTCAAAGAATTCCCTGTGCCGACCTGTACCAATGAGGTTCGAAGCTTTGTGGACCTCTGCTCCTACTTTCGCAGATTCGTACGAGATTTTTGTGACGTTCAGAAGCGTAGACTGCTGGGTCAGTTGGTGGATCTTGTAGTGTCGTTGAGCGGAAATACGGGCGGGAAGAAACGGAGGGAACAGGACAGACGTTCATTAGGTTGCACGTCCTCTTACAGAATTTTTTGAAAAAAGACGTCCCCTTTGCTTGGCGTCATGCACAAGCTTTTGCATTTGCTGAGTTGACCAAGCGACTCACGTCACCACCACTTCTCGGCCATTTTTACATAACCGCTCACACAGAAATGCGCACAGACGTCATCGGTCAGGGTTGCGACCGTATTATTTCTTACACTAGCCGTCTTCTGTCCCCAGCGGAACGCAACTACTCCATCTCGGAAAGCAAATGGCTCGCCCTTGTTTGGGCAGTGGGCAAATTTCGCCCCTACCTGTACGGACGGGAGTTTACAGTTGTGACAGGTCACGACGCTTTATGCTGCCTTTCTTCCCTAAAACATCCTTTTAACATTAACAGCGGAAAGAAATGTATTGCAGTTGCTACGGACTACACAACCCATTATGCAATTACACGCGTTGTGCCTAGCAGCTGTGGGACCCACGTGGGTGACTTCGAAAACTGCTTACCGACCCAGGATGGTACTTTCTATCACAAGTTGTTGAGATCTTCCACTCCTGCCCTACACAGAACAAGTTCACAACGGCGTATCACCCCCAGACGAACGGGCTCACAGAGCGTCTTAATAGAACTACCACAGACATGCTCGTCATGTACTACGTGTCCGCTGACCATAAGGACTGGGTCGCCGCCGTAACTTTTGTAACATTTGCCAAGAACACTACCTGGCATGTTTCCTCTTCATTTTCTTCTTTTATATGGTCGAGACCCCGCACTTCCTTTAGATGTGCTCCTTCCCACTGCTCTTCACATGACGTCAGAATACGCCGGTAATGTCATTTCTATAGAGCTGCAGATGCGCGTAAAATTGCCATCTGGCGTCTCAACGCTTCACAGAAAAAGCAACGACGTGTATTGACGCCCGCCACCACGACGCCAATTTCAACCGTGGTGACATGGTTCTCCTCTGGACACCACCACAACGTGCTGGTCTTTGTAAGAAGTTGATTTTGCCATATTCTGGCCCTTCTGGTGTCTTCCGCAAATGAGCCGACGTGACATATGAAATCAAACCTTTCGATGTCACCATGGCGCGGTCTGCCTCTGGCATCGCCGGCGTAACGAGACTAAAGCCATATCACTTGGACCCACCAAGCACCGGGACGTTGCTTTCGCCGCCAGAGGACATGTTAGGAGGTGCTGTCAGCGATTAAAAGAAAGAAGACGACGATTCTCGGTGATGTTCATGCGGTTCGGTAACCATGTTGAGTGACATTCGAAGCGTCCTTCTATATATAACCTGTAAATATGTTATACGGCTTTTCCTCCCCGTAACACAACAAATATATATATATATATATATATATATGGCAAGGGTTGAATTTCGTAACGCACCGGATAAATCTTAAAGAATTATTTTCTTATTCAAAACGGCACATTCTAAGTGACTCGAGTACGCGGAAATAGGTTCATTGAACAGCCGTGCATACCAAGTCTCAACTACCCAGTCACTCAAGTGGGTCTGGCAGTTGGTTCCGAGCCCTGTTCTCGCAACACAGCAGTCCGATGACGTAACGACTGTACCAGGGGATAATCAAGGGGCCCAAGTGGACGGAAAAACGGTTTGACCGCCAGATAAGCCCGTTGAAACTTCGAGAGGTTCAAGTAATGGGAATCGCACCAAAAATTATTTTATAATTCCGAGGTGCAGTAGGTAATAACACCGCGTCATCTGCGCTAAAACGACATTCTATAAATATATATATTTACACATGTGCCGCCGCGCCGCCCTTTTGTGCAGCGTGCCGAAAGCGATGCACGAGAAGGGAGACAAGCTGGGGTTTCTTGGCTGTGGTAATTAGCGTGTTCACTGCTGATTGCATTAATGTCCACATTTACAGTGAGATGGGTTAAGGCAAACGGTGTTTGACAAATGTGTTCACTTGCAGGAATTAAGCACGTTCAACTCGTGCTTTGACGCAAAAAATAGCAAATTTCATGCTTATCGTGGAAAATTCGCTTTGCCCTTGAGAAGGCGCTAGTGCAAATATACCTTTTTACAGCAGTCATACAAACTTTGGCTTGGCTAAATTCAAAAATATCAATAAGTATTCCGTTTCTTGTATGTACGTGTCTCTATAAATGCACGTGGAACTCGTTGGCTATGTACAAAATATCCTTTCTAAAGTTTTTTCTTTTTCTTGGTCTTGAAGGATTCACGTTGAGTAACCTTGAATCAATATCATAAATTTACACTAATTTATTAAGCATATCTCTGACGAGTCTTATATCTACTAAACAACGCAAGATTACCGTTTGTTACCAATATTAAAATTATACTGCTTTCCAGTCCTGCCTATTTTTTAATCTTACAGTAGCTTCTACTATTGAGTTCTATGAGTTCACATTTAAAACATAACTACGTTGTATACATTGTTTCTTTCTCGTAGGTACTTCGCTGCAATAAAGCAAACAATCCTAAGGTAAGAAAAACTAATATTCTTAAGGCAAAAATTATTTTGTACCCTCAGAATGCAATAGTTTTTACAATAATTTAATTTCCACAATGTCCTGTTCCACTAGAAGTAAAAAATTTGTCCTCTCCCACCATACATATCTGTAACTAAATTAATTGCTTAGCCATGACGGAAACAGGATTCTCAAGTAGTACTACGTGTGTTTTATTTGCTCTAGATAATAGAGCGTAAAAGTGAAATTACGCTTACCGCATACTTTATTCGTACAGTACAATGTAGATGAAATTCCAGTATCTTCGTTTTCATCTGATAATAAAAAAGAAAACTCGATAAGAATTCTTGTGTCGCAGAAAGGACAAAGAGTGCACTAGAACTACAGAGAGCTAGAACTTTTGACGAGTACATACTACCACATTTCCTCTACACCGTAAAGCCATTTACCGTGACAGTTGATCATAGTGCCTCAGTGTCCAAGTCACTTTAAACAGACAATAAAGCAAAAAAATACTTCGAGGTGAACCGACTTATTTGCTTAGAAGGTTGTCGTTGTTTCGTATGTGCTAAAGATAATTTTTTGTGTAAAGGAATGTAGCTGCATATATATCCGCTGTTCCTTAATTTCAATGGGCCACGCAAAAACAAACTAGTTATTGTAGTCTGCGCGTGAGGTCTCTTCATGACGCCATCTGTGCATTATCTAGCGCTAGTGCCACCTTTGACGCCCCAGATTTCACGAAAGGGGGTGCTAGTCAATTTTACCTTTTCGACATTCTCTTGCGTACGAAATTTCTGTTCTCGGTATGAATGGCGAATATGTAGTCAAGTCATTCAATCTCACTTGACCTAATATTAGCGTAAGGGTACGCCATCATAGGGAAGGAAAATAAGAAAACATCATAAGGCAGGGCAAAGTAGCAAGAAGGATGCTTGGCAAAAAAACACGATTTATTTTCTTAGAGACGACGATTGGTCTTGGTGGACGTCCTTTCTAAGAAATAAATTCATTTGTAAGGGGGGGCACCCTTCTTCTTCCTTTCTCTGTGTTGTTGCAGCTTAAGGTGAGCCTAGGGCAAGGAATGTACCAAGCCCATTGACTGCTAGGTCAAGTTGTAGGAATAAAGGAAAAATGGTCTATTGGCTTAGTTACCCGACTGCAGCTACGGAAGCCCACAACACGCAGGAGCAAGTTAAACGCCCGAGCTCACATCAGGAGCCTCTGTCTCACTGCTCGAAAAGTCTCCGCTTTTAATACCGTCGTCTTTCCTAGGCGAGCAGGCTAGGGAATCTGAAGACTGTCCAGCAGCAAATAACTATTGTCAAATCTCTTGCGAAACCACGCCCACGCTTGCAACACTCCGCAGTGACTCGGCCTCCGACGCCCGATTGTAGAAAATATGGCGTAGAATGGGAACCTGCAAATCCACGGTCGCCGTCGTTGTTCGGTAGCATTGGATGGGGGCCCCTTCCATTCTTAGTTCAGTCTGTCAGGTAATGGTGAGGGTCGTGGCCTTTTGTGGACCTGTGAAGTGTCGGTGTCCATGCTGCGTTGACATCAGGGTAGGCACTCACGGATGGGCGGGGATTTGCATTGTGGCAAACGTCTAATTAACGCCTTTGAAGTGTTGTGACACCACAGTGTTTTGACTTCCGATTTCCTTTCGTTCTATGTGCTGGTACACCCTTACGAAATACCACGGACCAACGCGCCGAACAAGCCGACCCCATTAATAATTTCCTTTAGGGCCTCTTTTGTAACCTGCTTGGTTACCGTTGTCTGCCCGTAGCCGGGGCAATATATATCAAAAGCTGTTGCAGGAAGCTTGTAACTAAACTGAAACCTGAAGATTACACGCGCTGGAATTTATTTCAGCAGAGGTTTTGTCTCTGTTGGCGAAACCTCTGCTTTTAGTCACAGATCACTTGCACGTATAGACCACATGACAATGAAACGCTTAAATCGGCATAAAGTTGTGGCACTCAAGCGCGCCTTTACTACACATGACGTTCAACGTTGATGACAAAGTAATAGGACAATGCATTTCAATCACAGGGCGAGGAAGATGGCTTTACGATGACGGCACGATGAGCTTGCGATGATGACGCACTAGAATGATGATGACGTAAGAACCACAATGGCATGACGAAAACTTTATGGCGACGAATGGCATGACGACGATGCCAAAACGATTTCGTGGTGACTCCCGAATGACTACCACAGAATAGCAGGAAAAACACGGGGAAGGCGGGAGATGGAAATTCAAGACGATTAGCAAAACGAGGACAAAGCAAAAGCAGCACAAACGTTTCGGCAAAACCACTTGTCTTTTTATATTCCTTGAAAAAGACAAGTCCACTTGTTGAAACGTTGGCTCGCGCGTTTACCTTTTCGTTTTGTTCATACAACAGAATAGTGACAATTACAACACCGTGATTTCATGAAGACTCTTTTGCATGACGATGCAGGGACGACGATGCGATGGCGACGTAAGAGTGAGCTATAAAACGACGAAGACATGGTGACAACGCGATTAAGTCAGAAAAAAAGGCGATCAAAGTACGAGAAAAACTGGGGGACAAAGAATGTATCCCTGCTATAACGTCGCGACAACGTCATAAAACACTTGAAGCAAAAAACTGTAATAATGACGATGGAACGGACATTATGGCCTCGCGAAAATTATGTGACCCGGCATGATGAAGACTGTATGATGGTGATAAAATAATGACGAGAGAAGGTAAGCTTCATGAGCAGAACAAATCGACGACCTCATGATTAAGGTGGCGTGATGACAACCACTGGAATGAAGAAGACAGAAACGCGACAGCGTGACGACGCCGGCATCGCGGCGACAAAATGACAGCGCAGTGTTCACAGGACGAAGGTGGCGGAACGATGGCAACGGCATGAGAATGAAGATATGATGACGACGAATGGTGACGATGGCTTATTCGCGTTGAAAGTCACGTCCTTGCTTATGTGGATAACCTGCCATGTGCACCAGTGATCTAAACACACACTATATCTGATGCCGGTCGGCGCTATGCTTGTACAAGCCTATTGCGCAAGGGATCACCGTTGTGCTTACTATATCCACAAATATAGTCACCGACGTGCGGCCAACCCAGCAGCAGACAATGCTGAAAGGTGCCACGCAAAACCCGAGAGAGTAGGAAAGGAAAGCTTCGCCTAAGAAATGTCTTCATTGCCATGCGATGTTTGGAACGCCGAGAATTCCCTGTACGAACTTTCACTTCTCAGTCACTATTCTTAGCTGCCTCTCAGCTAATTATCCCATGCTGCAGCTTCGTATAAATGTGCCTGAAGACCACAGTTGCATCACCAGAAGCTACGAGCGGATGACGAAAGGGTCTGAAGATTGTCTATAAACAAACTCTAAATAAATAAAATCATGCACAAAACCATCGCAAAGGAGTAAAAATATAACAAACAGGAGGAATAAGAAGCCGTACCCTCCCTTTCTCCAACACCGGAAAAAGCCACTTCGTGAAAAGAAGAAGCCTAACTTTTCGAATGGCACCTTCTCGCATACATCTGTGAATAACTGCTGCAAGGAATATTCTATGAGTCGGTGGAAGACTTCCTGCTAATGATGTTCTATCAAATATAACACTACTGCTTGCACTATGGACAAAACTGCAACTTTCTGACGGAGGTGCATTATGTGAAGGCATAGAATAGGCTATCCCAAACTCACAAGACAACATTGACAGCAATAACTAGGCACATTGACAAGAATAACTGGTTGTGAAGTAAACACATTACTAAAAGCACCTTCTGTGCAAATTACAGAGTAATAGCCAATCTGCCCTAGATCCTTGATTAGTGGAAGCACTATGGCGGTAGGTTCTGAGAGTTCATATGGGTAAGTTCTTAACTAAGAACACAAATGTAAGAGTCTACCGTCAATCGCTTTCTTTCAAAGAAATCACTTACGTAGACACTCATGTATAATGACCTAGCTCTTTCCTTTATTTCGAATATTGTTTCTACACCGTTGTTAGTTATTGCGATGACTGTATTATTCTCCCACGATGGTAATGTTTAATGATTCGCAATTGTAATGTAATTAGTCAATTTGAAGACATCACAGCAACTACGCCCACTTCATAGCAGACGGATGTATAGTGACTGCCAAGCGCAATACATATTGTTTTTTTTGCCGCCCGCACATTTTTTTCTTAGCAGTATCAGCAAAATAACGCACTGCGGTGGAAATTTCGTGTTTCCTAAATCTGTCTAAGTACGCTATAAGCGTCTTTTTTAAAGCGAAGCTGCATATTGCTAGCCGATTTGTCCATCCGTCTGTTAGTCTATCAGTCGTCTGTACGCAGAAAACTTCTCCGGCTCGACCCCATGTGCACGCGCGAAAAATAAAAGAGGAAGAGAGGCCCGCGATTTGCCAACTCCACCTTATAACACCGAGCTTGTTTACTCTTATCCATGACGTCCTGCTACCTGGCCCGGAATTTCCACTGACAACGCTGGCGTGATCAAAACGGTGACGTCAAAATTAGATTGTATGGCAGTCGGGCCAGGTAACGTGATGTAATGGATCGGAGAGAAAAGGCATTGAGCTATCTAGGCGGTGCTGGATTAGCTGTGCCAGTAGTGACGTCATTCTTCTCTGCCGCAGCCGAGTGCGCACGCAGCAGTCTCTCTACGCCTTCGAAATGGTTAGGCCACGAATCATATGTACTCCTTAGGAGCAGGCAGCCTTCGATCAGCAACGTCTCTAGCATAATCGAAAAGGAGCTCGTCTACGCCGTGCGGATGCTGCAGCCCGAGTACAAAAACAGGCTCGCGTAGCCGAGTGCTAGCGGCAACTGCGTACTGAGGATCCGGCAGCGTACCAGCCCGTCATTTAAAGAACCGTATGCCCAGTGAGCCCAGCGATAACCCCAGTGATAAAGCCCAGTG
This sequence comes from Dermacentor variabilis, assembly GCF_050947875.1. Classification (NCBI taxonomy): domain Eukaryota; kingdom Metazoa; phylum Arthropoda; class Arachnida; order Ixodida; family Ixodidae; genus Dermacentor; species Dermacentor variabilis. The sequence goes on from NC_134578.1 coordinate 69,816,096, forward strand.
ATAATCATCTGTACGGAGCGTTTCGGCGGTGATTTCTTTCGTGCGCAGAGTGCTTTGTTTAAGTTGTAGGTAAATATGCAATAAAAATTATCTGCCCGGTTAGTGACGTTACGACGGTGATTTTTTGAAACTACCATTCTTTCCATAGTTCATGTCAAAACGCAATGAATTAACTCTTTTATTATCAGGCCTTTAGATATCGGTCAATTTCATTGACAGTTTTCTGCGCGTAGTTAAACAATACATTACAGTACTTCATAATGCGAAATTTCAGCGCAATTGTATAAATATTTTCATTTCGGGATATATTGGCTGCGCGGACAATGCCTCGCACGGCAAGTTTCAAACGGAGCGACGTGTGGTGCGACTGCCTCGCTAATCGGGAAATCACGAGAGGTGGGGCGTGGTTATGAATGGGAGCGAATCACATCAGCCGCATCAGACGGACCTCCGCTCTAGCAACGCTTTTGTTTCCGTAAAGACGACGCACGCTACGGTGGCGTCATCTGGTAGCCATCATCGCCGCAAACAGCCGCACAACGCTTTCCTTCTCACGTTTTCGCCACATTCACCTCCTCCGCTTTCCGCCTCATTGTGCCGCTGCACCCTCCTCCTCTTGTTTCCTCCTCGCGCTCTCTTCGTTATCGCCACCTTTCTTCTCACGCTGCGCTCCGCCTTCGCTTTCACTTTTATCCTTTGATGTGTTCGTTCGCTCGGTTACAAGGAACAACGCCAACGCTCGCCACAGCAACGGGCGCATGAGCTTCACTCTAAATATACGACTGGAAGTAAAGTAGAAACTAGCCTCCAGTGCTTTTGCTTTAGTATTTCGTATGTGTTTCATGGCAAGACGTCCTTGACCGAAGTTGCGTCGTACGTATTGAGCAAACTGCAACACCGGACTTTAGGCGAACAAAGGTGTACATGTATTTTAAGAGGAACATTGAACAATCTGTCGGACTCGCTGCGTGCCTAACACGGCTAGCCTTACCGGGCCTAATTTTGCGCTGTATATTGTAGTTTACGTTGCTCTAATTTCGTGAACTGCAGCATATTTCAATATTAAATTCACAGCAAATGTACTGAGAAGCAATTTATTTTTGTACTTGTTGCTTATTTCTAAGCCCACATTTTGCGGTCAGTTTGCACATTATTACTAAACTGGAGTGAGCATTACTTACTGCGAACAAAAATAGTAAATAAAAGAAAACGCTTGCTCATATGAAGACTACACAATTTTTTGTAATAAAGCTGAGTAAGGAACAGGTAAAATATCCGACTTTTTCTCCTCTGACGTCCCACGCACAGAAAACTGTGCAGATTCAATAACCCGCTGTCAAGCCCATTGACAAGAAAAGAGGCAATGCTCTCCGTAAAAGCTGAAGAATGAAGACTGTAAGTACCTTGTTGCGTACATAAAAGTTTAACTCGAAGACATGGCGCAAAAAGTTGTCTGAGCAGATTTCCAACTGACCAATGGAGGACTCTTGAAATCAATTGGTACAGTGTATTACTAGCACTTACGCTTCTTTATTAAGGCACGTGATCACCATACTCACACAGACATTGTAACGGTTTGCGTCAAGTATATTGAAAAATATTTCACAAGTTTTTTGATCGAAGCCATGTCACTTAATTATGCAGTACCTTTTTGGTAGGTCAGGTTTAGTTATCGTTTAAACAGCTGCCTGAATGATGTGAATTTATAAAATTGCGCGGAATTTGCCTGCCACTCGCCTATTATGTATCTGAAGTCCCCACATTTTTCGTTCAGACATGAATCCTCATTCTGAAGCTCTGTTATGTGATTCAGTTGAGCTTCAAGAATTTCATGGCGATTGGTGTATCAGTAATTGTGTGCAATAATTGCATGGTTTCGCGAGAAGCGCTTTTCACATTTTCCTCTAGCTTCATTTTAGAAACACCAACAAACCGGCGCCTTTTATTCTTAAGATTGACAAACTACTCATGAATCTCTAGGTTGTGTTCGATAACCGTAATGTTCTTCTAATCATGTTTTTCTCAATTATACAACTACAATCTATACATACTGCCTTCTGAAAGTTTCGGTACCGCTGAGGGCTGTTAAATGAAAAGGCACCTAGCTATTGACACAATATAAATAAAGATTCCTTAAGTGAAGACCACATTTAAAATTAGGGCGCTTACTTTCGCCGGACATCGATGTAGACTTTTCACCGTTTTCAATGACTTCATGTGGAATATATCCATTGCTTGATCGGCTTTCCACAAGTGGAGCAATCCTAAGGTTTGGATTGAGAATTCCTCGCTGAAACGATGAATTTTATTGAACCGGTATATCTTCCGCAAGGTTCCACGAACAAAATAGTGCCGTGACATCATGAAATTATGATGAAATTTCGAAATGTATGCGACTAACATTAGACAATTTTTTTCGGCCCCTAATTATATTTCAGCTGGTAATAATCATATGAAGAATTAACCAAGGTACAATCAGCTTGATACAGGGCGCTTTTGGATCAAATTTATTACAGGGCGCTGGATCAAATTTATAAAAAGTGCCTGTGGCAGATTGCACAATTCTAATCTTGGATGTATATTACTCGATCAGGCGGCTGTTATTGTAGGAGGAATCAAAATACCTAAATAAATTCATAACATAATTACGTTCCCTTTTTATTTATTAACTTTATGGCAGATATTTCTATCTGCGAACCATAGCCGGTGACTTCTAAAGGCGTATCCACTTCGAACGAATTCTCCACACTGCACCAGCTTCGAAATAATTCCCAAATTGTCTGAAGAAATGCATTGGCGTTCCAGGCATTTTTTTAAGAATACGTTCTTATATTCATAGAAGCACCGAAATAATTGGAGCAACAATGCATTTCCTCGGATATTTGGAAGATAGATATCAAGAAACTGGTGCAGTCCGGAGAATTCTTTCCAAGTGAATACGCCTTGCAAACTCACCGGCAAAAGTTCGTACATTGAAATAGTGGCCGTAACAATAATAATGAAAGTGGTAATGTAACTATGTAATTATTGTGTGAAATATTTGATATCCAGTGGAAGTAATGGCCGCCTGTACGAGTAATTTAGACCACGCATCAGAATTGTGATATGTGCGACATTTTTTTTAATTTGGTGCAGCTAAAAAAAACCTGTATAGTTCGATGAGCACCTGAACACACATGAGTATGGTTATGTTTTATATACGAAAATGACCAAAGTAAAGTACTGCGATATATACAACCTTTGTGGGGCAGAAAAAAATGGGTTGTTACCCATTATATATATTTAGGCCGACTTACTTCATGTTTCCCTCTGTAAGTCCAGTGTTGTCATGTGCCGTGTTTTCTTTCTAAGTGCTCGCGTCTCTAGATGGTAAAACCATAACCTTGTGATCATGCACCAACTGGCCCAGAAAACCATGCTTCAAATGCTGCAAACACTAAGGAATTGGAGAAGAATGGGCACACACCAATATTACCCATGCAGTAGCTTTGTTCTATGTTTGGGCTCAAATACCAGTGGCGCATACACAATGACCCCTGTCTTCTACTACGCTAGACAGGAGCCAGTAGCAAATTATTCACTCGAGCACAACATGTCCAGTGCCTCATGTTGGTTGTTTGAGAAGACAGCGACCAGCAAGTAATTACAGTGTCCCACGCTAGTAGACAACTTGGGTAAACAGATATGCACCAATGCTTATAGTGAGAGATCGTCCAATATTTAAAACTTATACAAATAGCTTAAATGATACTACATTATAAATCTAGTGTAGAATCTAGAAAGCTGCGTTAAGGAAGCTCGGTGAGTGCCGGCGCAATCTCAGGCAGCAATCACTGCATAGCTGCTGTAATAACTACTTAACTGCGGTAGTAATATACAATAGCAGTTTGCTCAGTTGCCTCCTAGAACGTTTACCTTTTCCGTCACACTGAACATACGCCATCCGTTCTGAATGGCCATCCCGTTGTCGTCATGCATTATCGCCTTTCCACCTCAGTCGTCACATCGTCGTCACAGTCATCTCGATGCCATCTAGGTCGTAAAAGACCTGGCGAGGAAGGGCGATAGCAATGGTGGGCTAATGACAGAGACAGTGTATGTGCATATATCCGATGTACTTTAAATCTTAGAAGGACCACTAGAGATGCTAAATAAAGGTGCCTTCGGCAATACGGTGTGTCGCTACATTTCTTGAATGTGCACTATCATCATCATCATCAGCCTGGTTACGCCCACTGCAGGGCAAAGGCCTCTCCCATACTTCTCCAACTATCCCGGTCATGTACTAATTGTGGCAATGTCGTCCCTGCAAACATCTTAATCTCATCCGCCCACCTAAATTTCCGCCGCCCCTGCTAGGCTTTCCTTCCCTTAGAATCCAATCCGTAATCCTTAATGACCATCTGTTATCTTCCCTCCTCATTACATGTCCTGCCCATGCCCCCATTTCTTTTTCTTGATTTCAACTAAGATATCATTACCTCGCGTTTGTTCCCTCACCCAATCTGCTCTTTTCTTATCCCTTAACGTTACATCTATCACTCTTCTTTCCATAGCTCGTTGCGACGTCCTCAATTTAAGTAGACCCCTTTTCGTAAGCCTCCAGGTTTCTGCCCCATATGTGAGTACTGGTAACACACAGCTGTTATACACTTTCCTTTTGAGGGATAATGGCAACCAGCTGTTCATGATTTGAGAATGCCTGCCAAACGCACCCCAGCCCATTCTTATTCTTCTGATTATTTCCGTCTCATTATCCGAGTCCGCCGTCACTACCTGCCCTAAGTAGATGTATTCCCTTACCACTTCCAGTGCCTCGCTACCTATTGTAAATTACTGTTCTCTTTCGAGACTGTTAAACATTACTTTAGTTTTCTGCAGATTAATTTTCAGACCCACTCTTCTGCTTTGCCTCTCCATGTCAGTGAGCATGCATTGCAATTGGTCCCCTGAGTTACTAAGCAAGGCAATATCATCAGCGAATCGCAAGTTACTAAGGTATTCTCCATTAACTTTTATCCCCAATTCTTCCCAAACCAGGTCTCTGAATGCCTTCTGTAAACACGCTATGAATAGAATTGGAGAGATCGTATCTCCCTGGTTGACACCTCTCATGAATGTTAATTGCAATGATTTCGATGGTCATGTTAAGTTGTCTTCTTCCGGAATTACGTAGTCTTCGCGACAGTGAAAATTTTGGTCAGCACTGCTTCCAGGTTATAAAGACCACGGATTCCTTGAGGTGACGGTGTTCAAGAAAGATGCGAATGACTCGACGTTGGAATAGAGTTTGCGCCGCGAGTTTCACAGTGGTGCCGCCAGTCATAAAGGGGAGGCGCATAAACTGGGTTGACAGTGGTGGCGTATAGCAGAGAAGCCCTTCCTTCGCGCCTAAACTTTTATTTTTGGCGAAAAATAATTGCTAACGGACGAAGAAAAAGTGAGATTTTCGCTACTTGTTTTGGCGCAAACACGGCATGGCCAGAGTATGCGATGAATGTCACGCATTGCAGAGTAGAAACGCGTGTCATGGCCATTCCTGTGAAGGAAAGGGTGCACTTGCTAAATTGTGCTTGTGATTATTTGAAATTTCAATACGTTCGCTCTTTACTGATACACCGATAACTAACAAGGTAATAGCAAAGCACTTCATGCGGAAAAGATAAGTAAGTGACGGCGACTGGGTGGAGCAAGCATACAAGTTACACGTGTTCTCGACTCACACGCACACTTTGAAAATCTCTCGTTATCTTGCTGGCCCTATTGTGGGACTCACATACGTGGAAATACAGAAAGTTCCGTGCACAATAATTCAGTTGTTTGATATCAGAATACAGTGCTATGATTTAGTTGGCGTATCTTACCGCTTGAACTGCACCATTTAGTTGGTCGACGATGAGAGATGACTTAAGCATTGTATCGTGATATAAGTTCCTTTCGAGAGCTTCTCCGTTTATCTAAAACGAAAACAGATTTGTGGTGAGCTTCACTTATGTGGTGGTGGAAACGCGTTCATATTTGGTATGAATACATTCATCAGTAGATTTGAGGAAACACGATATTGACTCAAAAACAATCATTACGAATACAATAAGCAAACCAAGAAAACTGCAGTTTTTCGCTGTTTCCTGCTAACAAAATATTATTTACAAAGAAAGCCTCAACTTGAAAAAAATGTGCGAGAAAAACATCTGGTCGGCATAGAAATTTGCATTTCCGCAAGCTTCGTGATTACGAAGTGTTAGAATGTTTTATGTACAGAAAGTAAAAAAAGTTATATCATTGATACAAAGCGTACCTATCACTTATATTATTATGGGAAAATACCCTTAAAACCTAACATTGTTATGTGTGGACGGTTCTGCCTTGCTCCTTATGCATCTAAGGTTATTCTCTTGACTTATCTCAGCCTGCTCTTTCCGACGTGCCGCTTTCGCCAGAGGCCACTCGCGAATACCCTTGTGAGGTAACACATATACCTTAAAGCTTTTAGAAGCGTTTTGGTTCAAAGTGAACGGAAACGCAAACCGTTTAGCAGTCGAAATAAGCTAAATACATATATAGTATTTGTGAGAAAAAAAAAGGAAGAGATTGATACGACCAGATCCGTTACTGGCATATAATGTGGTACAAGGTAGATAGACAATTTTTGAAAAATGGAAAAAAAGATAAAGGATATGTGTGCAAAAATAGTAAAATGAAAAGTATGTATACCATACTTGGGTAACTCAACCAGGACGGGGGACAAGTTGTCACAGCCCCATTTCGAAGTGGATGCCATATGTCATCACCCTCTTGTGCGCACGTTTTCACTTGACATTGAAGCAATTGCCGCCGAACAACACAATGACCCCTGGACTGCTTCCTTCTTCGACGTTCTCCTGGATACCTCAACAGCTCCCGCCTCTCGAACACATCGGCGCTAAGTTCCCCATTTTGCGACACGTGATCAGCTCCTTTACCGACGCAACTATGCCCCAAAGGGGCATAGTTGTCATCGTGTTATCCTGTCCCTTGTCATCCTGAGAGCCTTGGGATGAGAAATCTGTTCCTCTTTCCACTCGTACACCTAGTGTGGCCACGCTGCTCTTTTCAAGACGTACGCACGAATTCGGCCCCGCTGTTACCGGCGGGGGATGTACACCTTCTTTCGGAAGTTCGTCCGCTCTTGCTATGAATGTCAGCAAGGCAAGTCTCCAGCGTACCTTTCAGCCCGGGATCTTCAACCCCTGCCATACGCATCTTCACCCTTTGATCATGTTGATGTCGATATGTATGGGCCACTTCCCTTGAATACGTCTGGCAACAAGTGGTTTATACCTACCGTGGACCACTTAACACGCAACACCGAGGCTGCTTCCCGACCAGCTGCTACAGCGCTGGGAATTGCCACATTTATTTGGGCCACTTTGTGCTTCGTCATGAAGGCCCTATAGTAACCTCCTAAGTAAACGATTAGCCACATCGAAATAGATTGCCAATATATTCACCCAGCGCGAGGCCTGCATTGGGAACGTCCGCCTTCTAGGATCGTTCAGATTAAGAAGGAGGCGCTGAGACTATTAGCGGGAATAAAAAGCAAGAGAGCGACGCATAGAACTGCAGTCATAGCAAGCGTGTTTAACGGTGCGATATAGGAATATAGGTTTTGAATACTAAACATGAAATGGAGCTCAGTTAGGCAAAAGGCTAGATGGTGATATATGTATAGTGAAACTTGATCAAATCAAACCGGTGGCTATTTTTCGCCACCCAGCTTCAAAGCGGATGCCAATAATAATAATAATAATAATAATAATAATAATAATAATAATAATAATAATAATAATAATAATAATAATAATAACCGCATTGCCTGCCGCATGACGCGTTTCTCAGCGTTCGCATGCACTGGCGGTCTATGCATTTCCAATGCCAATTGCCTTCTTAGTAGCGACACAGTTAGATGGCGCACAGTATTCACAGAGAAGCGCGACGTAAGACTCCCACTGCAGTAAGCACACATATGGCACTTCGACGATCACATAACACTATCGCTATATTCTTCCGCTGCTAAACGCTTTACTGTCGACAGTTATCGTGAGATGGGAGCTGATGGAGTTATATCTTATTTTTACTATCCTCCATCTTTCTCCATTCCGATTACATTGCAGTGCATTGTTTCTCGAGTTGTTATCAACTTCCTACATATGCCATATGATCGAGTATAATAAAGCTCTTCCTATCCATATTCCCTTATAGTAATTGTTTGTACTCTTGAATTCAACCACTTCGCGGAAGTTCCAAATGCGCATGAAAGATGGCAGCCGAAATAGGCTAAACAATACATATTACACTTTTATTTTTGTCGCCCAACTTGTGTTTAATAAATTTCTGACAGGTGACACAGCAGCTCCTTAATTACGCTTTACAGTCCATAATTCACGGATCAGTGCTCTCTGCTAAGAGCATTGCTAAAATTGGGTTTAAGACATAAATGGGAATATTTATCTTTGCCAAATTATTGAAAGCCTTTGCACGGTTCATAATAACATTTCGATGCCGAAGCTGAGTTTCTCTTGACACTCCTAAGGAAGCTTCCACGAGTATACACACCTCTCACAAGCACACGGGAATTAATAAAATATATTTGCTGGCTGTTGTCCGCAACGTATTCAACAATTGATTACTCGTATTTAGGTTATATTGCATGTGGCAAACGTTTGCTTCAGGTTGCTATATTTGCATCACTGTTTATGGAAAAGCGCAAGGTTTTGGAAAGTGCAATTTCTCCTCACATAAACGGCTTCTAGTGGCACGTTCAAATGAAATAAGAGCTCTTACGGTAGATATATGGGAAGATGAAGACACAAAAACTAAATCCTTGGCCAGTATAGAGCTCTTCTCGAGATTGAGTGTAAGACCAGGCTGTACTTGCAGGATTAGAGGGCCCCCATCTGCCCTGCTTTCTAGAAGCTTTGGATACACAACAATGCCTGCAACAAGAAATAAGATGTGTTGTTAGTAGCCGTCAAACATTTCATGTGAACAGTTGCTGAAATCACCGTAGCTTGTTACAAGTTAAACTCCGCTTGAATGTACTCTATTGGCTGCTGCAATGAAACAAGCTGCAATCGGTGAAATGGGTATGCACATCGTGCGGCTGTGATCAGAGAACAGAGAACAGGGAAGTCGGAGCAACCTGACTTCCTCCAACCAGTCCCGCAAGTGCATATCATGTCCAACTCGAGCAGTTCGGACGGTGACGGGTGGTACGCAATATTTGCAGAGCGCTGGGCACCTGGCGCCACGTTGCGAGATTCATCAATTTTTTTTTGGTGGAGTTTAAAAGACTTCAAATTTCAAGAAGCAGAGTAAGTTACTTCAAGGTTAGAATTGGCTTTGCATATCACGCAAATAGCGAAGGGAGCGCTTTGATTGCGACTATTTCTCGCGCGAAGATCGCAGAGATAATGCAAAATGAACACCTCTAGACAGCTATGCCATATTCCATAAACTCGTTACACCCTCACTATAATAGCTGGCACTATTCAAATAAAATCATGTGGGTGAATGTCCCAAACCAACATATAGGGGCTACGAAGTACGCCATCTTAGGAGACTTTGGGTCATTTCGAACGATACCCAGTTTGTAGTCCCTTAAAAAAAGCACACTAAACATTTTACAGTTGAATGGTGGTCACTGTGCCACTATAGAAAATATGTTGCAGTATAAAAAGTGCAATGCTTACCTTCGCAACACTTGAAAACGCAGAGAAAGAAAAAGGCATATTGACGTATTGCAGTCATTGGCCCTCCAGGTATCTTCCTGTAGCACTGGCATTCGGCTGATTTCACGGCCGTCGAAAAGAGGATATCCATTATCCACTCCTTTCCTTTTGGTGAGGTTAAAAAAAAAAATCGGAAATCTACAGAGAGCGCACAATATTATACAGACTCACAAACTGGATTCAAATCCAAGGCTAAGAACGGCGCGCATAGGATGAGCGAGGCTGGAATTTTAACTATTTTGTAAGGAAAGTATTTATAAAGGACTATATGCTTAGACTAAAACGAATAACCCAGAGGATAGCATAATTTTTAAACAATAATTCGACCTTCACAAGCATGATTCTGACTAGCACCACAATAAAGATGCACGGTGCGGCATAAATATACGACATCGACTTTGAGTGAATCAAAAGCCAATACCATAAATTATATACTGGTATATGTCGTTAGCGAAGTATAATTTCATCCTTTTCCGAATATACTGAGACTGGTAAGAACTTCGTCAGAGGCAAGAAAACATTCACATTTACCCGGCAGCATGCAGTAATTTAGTTAGCAACGTGCTATTTATATACGAGTGTTTAGTGTGGAGACGAAAAGTCGTGCATGTAGGCCCCACTACCTTTCTAAAGTCCGAATCTGTGCACGTTACAGAGGAACCAAGACTCTAGTACCGGCCATGCCTGTGTGCCTTGTATCAATGGTGATGATGATGTATGGGGTTTTGTGGCGCAAGGGCCAGGTATGACCAAAGAGCGCCATGTCTGTGCTAATGAGTTTGCAGTGTAATTATGATTGCTATGAGGTTCGTGTGAGGTGCCTGTAAAGAGGCCTTAAAATATATCCTCTAAAGTGCGTAAAATCTGTATGATAAAATTATGGCCATGACGTATGATTTGTACTATGAGCATTTAGATGCATATAAGAAGAATGATACGATAGGTAAAAGATATCAGATTATGAGAAAGGCCAGAGCACTACTGCCTCCTTAGAGCCCTTGAAACACAAGGGCCTGGAGGCATGTGCTATGCAAAACAATTATCGCAGTGGCATCCTCTCTCGAGAGGAGGCGCTACGAATTCATGGGACTAATAACATGTAAGACCATTCATGGTTATATTGCGCTCAGTTTTACAAACACGATACTAAGGAAGGACAGGACGTGGACGGACGAAGCGCTTCGTCCGTCCACGCTATTGCGCTTCGTCCGTCCACGTCCTGTCCTTCCTTAGTATCGTGTTTGTAAAACTGAGCGCAATATAACCATGAACGTTCACCAACTAGCCCCCTTCATTGCTTTACTAAATGTAAGACCACATCTCTAAGAAAACCTAGCACTGTGTCGGTATTAAAAAGCGGTTCTGGATCAAGAAGCATTGCAAGATGAAGAGGAATGTGCTGTCGGTATGCTAATGAAAAATGTCTCTTTTGCTCAGATTCGGCTTCCCGACACTCCAGGAGGACGTGGAGCACTGTCAGCCTCTCCCCGCTTCTACCACAGGTTGGAGGTTCACTACCAGTAAGCAGATAATTATGGGTGCCAAATGTGTGTCCTATTCTGAGACGACAGAATAGGACATCTGTTCGGCGCAATTTTGTAGTAGAGGGCCAGAATCCTAATTGTGGTTTTATCATATGGAGCTTATTATCCGTTTCCGAGTCCCACATGCGTTGCCAGTGGTCTTGCAATCTCCTTCGCAAGAAAGGCCTCAGATCTGTGACAGGCACCGCAGCGGTAGGGTTAACAGCTTGCAATGAGATTGACGTGGCCATCTCGTCCGCCAGAACGTTACCTTCGATTCCCCTAAGGCCAGGGACCCAGCATATTATGATAATCTGGTTAGATGAGTACGCTTTGCACAAGACCGAATATAGTTCGTTAAACGCGGCATTTTTAAGTTTCCTGGGAGACATTAAGGCTTTCACGACGCTTAGAGAGTCAGTATAGATCGCTGCTTTTGGAAGTTTTGATTTTCTTATATGCTTCACAGCAGAGAGTAATGCGTAGGCCTCGGCCGTAAAGATACTTGTTTCCGGATTCAGTACATCGGATTCCGAAAACGATGGGCCGACGGCTGCATAGGATACCCCGGCATTTGATTTCGAAGCGTCTGTGTAGAACTCTGCGCAGGAGTGCTTGTACTGTAGTTCTAGGAAATGCATACGGATTTCTGCCTCAGGAGCGTGCATTGTAACATTTATAAAGGATATGTCACATTGTATCACCTGCCACTCCCAAGGAGGTAAGAGCGTGGTTAGGTGGATTAAGCGATGCTCGAGGAGTGGGACATGCATTTCATCGCTAAGCTCTTTCACACGCAGCGAGAAAGGCTGTCTTATGGAGGGGCGATTGCTGAAAAGTGTAGCCCACGTCATATCGGTAACGATGCCAAAACATGGATGTTCAAGATTAGAACGTACTCTAAGGAAATATGTAAAATTGATGTACGATCTCTGCAGGCGGAGTCACCACTCATTCGATTCGGCATATAGGCTTGCAATTGGGCTTGTTCTGAAAGTGCCCGTGGCTAAGCGGATACCTAGGTGGTGGACAGGGTCTAACATCTTTAGCGCGCTCGGGGCGGCAGAGTTGTATACCATGGCACCGTAATCTAATCGTGATCGAATCAGACTCTTATAGAGATTTATTAAGCACTTCCTGTCACTACACCACGTAGTCTGGGATAGAAGTTTCATTAGGCTCATTGTTTTAAGACATTTTTCTTTAAGATGTTTAATGTGTGAGTCTGAGGAGGAAAGTGAGTCTATTGTCGAGTATAGCACCTAGAAATCTGTGCTCTTTGTTTACAGGTATCTTTTCTCCACATATTTCTAAGCAAGGATCCGGAACCAGGCATCTCTTCCTTGTAAACAGCACACAAGAACTCTTTTGAGGATTGATTTTAAAACCATTTTTCTCTGCCCACCCTGACACCTTGTTCAAACCATGCTGTACCTTTCTCTCGCATACTGCGAGGTTACAGGATTTGAAGCCTATTTGAATGTCGTCCACATAGACGGAATACAAAATGGCCGGTGGTGAGGCAGCACGAAGCGTTGTCATCTTAACAATAAAAAGTGTGAAACTGAGCACGCCTCCCTGGGGTACACAAGTTTCTTGTGTAAAAGGACAGGACAGCACATTGCCGACTTTCACCCGGAAAGTACGATTGGACAAGTAGGTTTCTATTACGTTGAGCATATTACCATGAATGCCCATTTCCGATAAGTCTCGCAAGATCCCGTATCGCCACGTTGTGTCATACGCCTTTTCCATATCGAGAAATGTCGAGAGGAAGAACTGTTTATGTATAAATGCGTCCCGGATATTTCCTTCAATACGTACAAGATGGTCGGTTGTGGAGCGCCCTTCTCGGAAGCCACACTGATAGGGATCAAGCATTTTGTTCTGTTCAAGGAAATGGATCAGTCGCCGATTTATCATTTTTTCAAATATCTTACACATGCAACTTGTGAGGGCTATCGGGCGGTAGCTTGCCACTGAGGAAGGATCTTTGCCTTGTTTTAAAACAAGGACCATAATGGCTTCTTTCCATGCAGGCGGAAGGTACCCTGCGTCCCAGATAGTGTTGAAAAGTGTAAGTAGTGTCACTTGCGTGTCATTGTGTAAGTTTTTCAGCATTTCGTACATGATTCTATCAGATCCTGGTGCTGAGCTTTTGCATGCGCTCAAGGCAGCTCTCAATTCGGCAATGCTGAAAGGACGGTTGTAAGGCTCATTCTCTTGACTTTTTCTTGTTAATGGCTTACGTTCTTCTATTTGTTTATATATGAGAAAACATTGCGAATAATTCTTTGAACTTGACACGCTCTGAAAGTGCTCCGCAAGTGAGTCTGCCTGATCTTGCAGTGTATTGCCCTGTGTATTTACCAGAGGGAGTGAATATGTTTGTCGCCCTCTAACTCTATTTACCCTGTTCCAGACTTTAGCCTCGTCTGTAAACGAGTTCTGCCAGCTTTCTCTTCTGGCCTGTGGGGCGGGTTCTCCTGCCTTGGGATTTTACTTGCTTAAAGTTGACTAGATTCTCTGCAGTGGGAGAAGCGCGTAGCAACCCCCACGCTTTGTTTTGTTTCTTACGAGCGATCCTACAATCTTCGTTCCACCACGGGACCCGCCGTTTACATGCCGAGCCATTTACTTCTGATAAGAATTTAGATGCAATATCTATAATGAAGGCTGTGAGATACTGCACAGCAGCATCAATTCCTAAAGAAGACATGTCATTCCATGAGATACTAGTTAAGTTTCGGAACTTCTCCCAGTCGGCTGTATCGATCTTCCACCTAGGAGCCTGTTGTAGACATTCTCTTTCTTTATGTGTTTTTAGCAGTATGGGGAAGTGGTCGCTCCCGTAAGGATTTTTGTTAACTTCCTATTCGAGTTCAGGCAGTATACAAGGGGAACTAGGCTGAGGTCAATTGAAGAAAATGTTCTGTTTGCGAGAGAATAATATGTGGGTGTCTTCTTATTCAGAAGACACGCACCGGACGAAAAAAGGAACTGTTCAACGAGACGACCTCGCGCATCGATACGAGAGTCTCCCCACAGGCTGCTGTGCGCATTGAGATCCCCAAGAACAACATAAGGTTCTGGCAATTCATCTATCAAGGACTGAAATTCATGTTTGTTCAGTTGGTAACGCGGAGGTATGTAAAGCGAGCAAATGGTGATGAGTTTGTTTAGCAGGACAGCTCGAACCGCCACTGCTTCAAGGGGCGTTTGTAGCTGTAAAGGTTGACACGCTATACTTCTATGAGTGACTATGGCAACACCGCCCGATGATGCTACGGCATCATCGCGATCTTTGCGAAATGTTAGATACTGTAGAAGAAAGTTTGTGTGTTTGTTTTTAAGTATGTTTCCTGTAAACACAGCACTTTTGGATTGTGTTTTTGTATATGTTCCCGCACATCATCAAGGTTTCTGAGATGACCTCTGACGTTCCATTGAAGTATTTGTGTATCCATATTGGGAGTTAGTAGGTGCTGTGTGTACAGAAACAGAAGCAGTGAATATGGAAATTACAGTGAATAAAAAACAGAGCCCTTTTGAGGCCCTGTAACGGGAGTTTTGCCCTTTCTGGAGCGTTCGAGGGAGCCTCGCCGCTCCTTAGGCGCTTGGTGCGCCTTGAGGATAGGTGTTGTGTCCATTGCCTCTTGTGAGGCGCCGGACACGTGCTCTTGCGAGCGAGAAGTTTTCAGGGGGAGTCCCGCCTTGGAGGGCAAGACCCCTGCGCCCACCAGCCCGGAGGTCGATGGGGCTCCCTGAGGGATTTGGCTACGCCGGCCGTTGCCAGCGCTGGAAGGGACCTGGGAGGTTGAGGCAGCCTCGGTTGCGCCCAGCTTCGGGGTCGATGGTCCCTTCTCTTCGGTTGACGGAGCACTGCTAGCTGCAACCGCCACGGGGGCAGATGGCGTGACTGCCGACTCACTGCTTGTGGGTCGGACAGCCGCCGGAAGCCGTTGTGACGCTGCCCCCTGACGCGCCACTTCGTTAAAGCTTTTCTTTGGCAGGTATGCTACCCGCCTTCGTGCCTCTTTGAACGATATATTCTCTTTTACTTTTATGGTTACAATTTCTTTTTCCTTCTTCCAGGAGGGGCACGACCGCGAGTACGCGGCGTGATCCCCATCACAGTTTACACAGTGTAGAGAGTTCTTACATGCTTCAGTGGCGTGTTCAAGGGCACTGCATTTCGCACATGTTTGGCGGCCTCGGCAGCTCTGCGAGCTGTGGCCGAAACGTTGGCATTTGAAACATCTCAAGGGATTTGGCACATACGGTCTTACACGGAGCTTCATATACCCGGCCTCTATTGACTCGGGCAGGACACTTGAATGGAAGGTGAGTATTAGGTGTTTGGTCGCAATTTCTTTACCGTCTCGCCTCATCTTGATTCTTTTGACATTTATGACATTTTGTTCACGGAAGCCCTCCAAGAGTTCAGCCTCAGTGAGCTCCAGCAAATCATCGTCCGAAACAACGCCGTGGGTGGTATTCATCGTGCGGTGCGGGGTTACTACTACTTTGGTTTCCCCAAATGATACTAGTTTAGGCAGTTTCTCAAACTGTTCCAGGTCGCGGAGCTCCAAGAGGAGGTCACCGCTAGCCATCCTCGACACCTTACAACCTGGGCCAAAAACTTCGGTAAGGGTCTTAGATAGAAGGAACGGGGAGATTGTTCGCACTTGTTCAGCTGGTTTTTCTGCGTGGATCACGTGAAAACGCGGAACATTGTGGACTTGGCGTCCGAAAAACTGAAAGACATCTCCGGTGCGCCCTCGTTTCTGAGGGCGATCAGGGAGTTTAGGAAAAGCGTTTTCCATAAGTACAGTTGGGTTTTCGGCCGCGATGCCGACCACCCACCATGGAGCCCAACAGGGGGACGTGACAGAAGTTCCTGCTAGAGAAACCATGCCAACGCCAGCCGTACATCGCTGCTATAACCAAATACAGCATAACCAACGCGGGCTACCTACACAAGGTTAACCCTTGCCGCCGGGAAGCTACGAAGTGAGGAGAAGTGATGAGAAGACAGGAAAGATGAAAAAGACGAGAGATAAAGACGAAGATTGGAGAGGAGGACAGGAAAAGGCGACTGCCGATTTTCCCCGGGTGGGTCAGTCCGGGGGTGCCGTCTACGTGAAGCAGAGGCCAAAGAGGTGTGTTGCCTCCGCCGGGGGCCTTAAAGGTCCGAACACCCGGCATCGGCTCAACCTCCAGGATCCCCCTTTCCCCGAACACGGCTAAGCCGCGCACGGCTACACGCGGGAGGGGCCAACCCTCGTGTGCTCGGGTACGGGGTGTCACAACACACCAAACGCCTGCTGCCGCAGACGCCCCTGCGGGGTTGTATCAAATAGTGTTCAATGTCATGCAGGTGAATTACGTGTTCTTTCTTATGTGCATACTTGTATTTTTAAGCATGGGAGAATACGTCGCCTGAATTTCTCAGTCTGGCCCGTTTATGTGACGGAAAAAAAACAGCATACTCCTGTCACCATATGGAATGACGCCATCACTGCTATCAAAGACGTTTCTTTCAAGAAGTACGGGGCAAAATGCTTGGTGCCATATTAAACCATGTAGTTTAGCAGGATGCGTTGTTGGGCAAGTTGGTTCATTGTATTTGGAAAGATCTGATGCGCTTTGTAGACAATCACAAGCAAAAAGATGGGACAGGTGCAAACTAACAACAGAGCTTTATTCGAGGGAAACACTTAAATATCAGTTCTTGCCAGCGCATGCACATCACGATATCAGTAGCATATAAGAGGGAGAAAAACACGAAATCAGAAAAAACCTAATGGCGTGGCTCAGCTAATAATATTTTCTAGGAAACATCGTGCCTCCCTATTGTAAAGAATGATCGATGCGTCACTGATGCATGCTTGAGCCTGTCCCGTCTTCTTCCTTGTGATTGTCTACAAAGCGCATCCAATCTTCACAAATATTAAACCATCAACTTGACAATTTTTTATGCCTGTGACCTATCACATGGCCACCACTTCCTGAAAACTTAATGTGTTGCATATCTTTCTGCTGTTGCACCGGACAAATAGGCCTATAATGCTCGCATGACGCTTTCGAGTGCTTTAATTATCTGCTGCAAATGCCGCATTTATATCTAATAGATTAAGTTTCGACGACCTTTCCGCCACTACAATACCTCTGTTTGTACGAAATAATAACGTGGTATCCCACTGAATTCTGAAATATTGAATAAATATCTTAAATGGTTCAGGAAGCACTCACAGTCAAAAACATTGGAAACATTTAGCAGCATCGCACCAATAACAATTTCCTCATTTCTTGTGCGTTCTATTTTAGTTACACATTCAGTTGCCGCAAGAAAGTGGACAAGATTCTATATGGCGGTTGCAGAACACTTCCTAAGCATTCAATTCCTAATTTTCTACAAAGGCACTTTATCGCCTCCCAATTTTAAACTTCGTACCCACATCATCCATAACATGCCCGCAATTTCAAAGAACGACATCCCAGGGCAAATTCTTGTGCTCGCAGGAGAGAAGGTGGGAATTCTACGCACGATTGTAAAAAAAAGCGCTTGCACATACTTGCGCACTTTAGTGCAAAAATAACGAAAGCCTTAAACGTTTTACTGTGAGCAGACAAATTATTCATAACGTGCCATTTTATTTTCAAAACAATGATTAGATATGAAATTTAGTTCACCGAGAAAAGCACTGAAACATCCAGTGTGCTTTCCACAACACTTCAACAGACTTATAAATGTAGCATTTGGTAATTTTCATCAAAACTAGTAATTTATTTCATCTTCAACGTTGGCCACATATCTCCCTTAACATGTCCCACATTTGCACAAAATTTGATCTTGTCAAACATTTTCTTTTGCCGCGAACATTGTAGAACATTCTTTACAACGTCTATAACACTTTCAAGTATTTGCATACCTAATTTCCTGCTCAGGCCGCTATTAGCCCAGATGGAATGAATGCGGCGTCAGCCATATTGTGCAGGCGCCCCTACGTTAAAGGATATCGTATACAATACAAAATGTAGCTCTCTTATGACTGTGGTGAAATTTGCTACGTCGCTAGTGAGAAACATTTATGAGACTTTTGAATGTTTGTTTTACTAATTGCAAAATGCTGTTCTCTCATGCAAAATACCTAAGTTACACAAACAACCTAAACTTCCCTTTGTTTTCTCGATAACCTGACGATTTGTGAAAGCACACATACACTAACTGCCACATTGCGTTGATTCTATACACGGGGAAGGTATTATACGCGCTTTGTATAAGGGTATTAAATACGAATGAAGGGACTATTAAACAACATTGATGATGTTCGTAATTAGGCCAAAAGCATTACTCTTTGGCCACAGATCAACCTTACATTCGCCGCAATTTGTGCACAACAGTAACGAGAGCTCTATAAAAATTTAGTACACTAAAATGAAAAACTTTTGGAAAGGATGTGAAAAAAATGAAGATACGAAAAGAATTCTGCATCATCGATTAGATGTCCTCTATTCCTATGTCGAATCTGTGTGTTTTCATGGGCCACTACGTTCCTCCTCTAATGCCTTAAAAACAAAGAATCGAAGATTTGTAGTAAGTAGTCGCAATGCCCCTAAACCTCACTCAGTTTTAAGTTGCGATGAGCATGACCCATAAGGCGTCCCTCGTTGTCTAAATTGTATGTCTCTGCCCAATTTAGGTCTTCCGTGAAGCCTAGACAAGCTCCAGCACGCGTCATATAACCCGCTAAACGGGAAGAAATTTTAGTAAATTTCATTTGCCCTTAATTAACGCATGCAAATATGCCACCAAGCCAAAAATAATCCTAATAGGCCCTCGTTGATTCTAGGCGTAAACACCCTGCATCACTTACTGATCATTTAGGGATACGCAGTTATACGTGATACGTTACTGCGTTATACGTGATACGTTATACGTTATACGTTATACCCCCCAGCGACATTCCGGTACTAGCCCGATAACGAAAGCACTCCTCATCATAATTTATGTCGCAAGTACTCAACTACTCGCATTAAAAAGATAATTTCATTAGATTATAAGACGGAAGAAAATGCTACTTGTCTACTTCTATTCGATTCTAAGAAATAAAATAACATTTTGATGTTACCCTTTTTCGTTTTCGTTTTCGCTCGACTCTCCGCGCTCGACTTTGCCTCGCGCGCGCTTTGTAGTTTCAGTTGTTTCTTTATCGCGTCGTGCTGCGGTGGTCCTGCTGGCTCGCAAAACTTGCATTTGGAACAAGCAGCGAGAATTCCACGTCCATGTGATGTCGTGGGACGCGCGAACGGTCCGCGGAACTTGGCCCTTGGCCAAGTTCCGCGGACCGTTCACTGTGTTCACTTCCGCGGACCGTTCACTGTGTGCCAACGAGTGAACCTCTCCGTTCGAAGTGGTCAAGTGCCGTACCTCTGCCACAGCGCACTGGCAAAGAGCCGAAAAATCACGTAGTGTGCTCGCTGCACTTTCGTCCAGAGGATTACGAGTTCAACGCCGACTTACTGAAGTCGCGTGAGGTGTCTTTCAAAGCAGGCCGTCGTCGTAGAAGTACGCAACGACGCCGGCAGCACGAGCCCTCAACAGCAGGTCACGTTCATCAGTGCTTAAATCGCTGAACTCGAGCCCAGCATCGCGAGCTAATGTGTCGTTGTCAGGGTCATCCATTGCAACGAGCATCGAAGTTGGCGTCATAAAATAAAGAACCAGCTTGTCGTCGTGCGCTTTCCCTTCCGCTAGCCACCATTGTTTCGCTTTCGCGCTGCTGTTGGCTCTGTCTTGGCGCTGTTCCTGGCCGCGCGTTTGCGTTTTGTGCAGAAAAGCCGTAGCGCCATCTGTGGGAGCCGTTTTACTCACCGACAGCGCCACGTCACTATGAGACCATGACCTCAATACTCCTCGATCGGAGGGCGGCCGATTTGAACTGCGTTAGAGGTACGCGGACGCTTCAGAACGCATTTTTTCTTAAAATAAGTTTCTTCTTCGCACGAAACAAGCGTTTCGAGGTTTCTGGGATGGTATTTCAATGGTCCACGTTGACTTAATATTAACCTTTAGAACCCTTTTAGGTGATGCTTTCGTTGCGAACCCTCATAAACTTTTTCTGACCGCAGCTGCTGAGGCGCTCTCGCTCGATACCTAACACTTAATAATATTAAATTCCATATCAAATGATGGTATCGAACCTCAGTCCACCGGCACATTAGCCCGGTGCATTAACCATTAGGCCACAGTCCCAATTTCCTTCAGTTTACAACAGTATGTTTACAGATTAGGTAGACGTTTATCATCCTTCTTTTGTTTTTATGCGTGAAATTCACAGCGCATTCATGTTCGGTGTTCCAACCATAGAAATACTGTAGCAGATGATTCACGATCACACGTGCACGTGTATTGGGCCAACGCCGACTCGCTCTTTCAGATAATCTCCTCGCGTAACCCACTGAAGAGCACCGTCACGCGGGAGCCAATACGCTCGCGCCGGCTTCCTTGACGCCAAAGACGCGAGCACGAAATTGCCAAACTTACGGATTTGACTAACCGCTAGCCAAGAGCTAGGCTTCACATATATTCCCGGCTTTCCTTTTTTTCGCCATAATAATTCTTTTTTAACTTGACTATCTTCGTGTGTGGTCCATTTTCGACTGGGTGAACAAATAGCCAGGAAGGGAATTTTGTCTGACAATGCAAGGAATGATAATCGAAATAATAGTGCTACTATACAGTGAACTTTAACACGAACCAACCAGCCGAGTTAATCTCGCTCTTTATAAGCACAGAGCATATGCACAATACCGCCAATTTCGGTCACCTCCTTGTTGTTTTTGAACAATGACGTGCGCATTGAAGACGTGTTGATGAATCAACTTTGTTGGCTTTATGTCGCTAATATACAACACAATATATTGTTTATCGTGCATAAAGGAAAAAAATACGGACAGCAAGCCTGCCAAAGCGTCAAAGCCTCAGGGGGGCTTTAGTGGCAGTGCCCGACGGTCCGGTCAGACATAATTGCACTAGAAAATTGCACAGGGTTATTAAAGTAGTTAGTTAATAGCGGGTAGGAGCGAAATGTTGGAGTAGTTGCACAAAATGTTGTGTGAAACTTTCATTTTCAGTAGTTTCATAATCCCACGTCTTGTGTTTGCTTCTGCCATTGGCGTAAGAAATTTAATTAATGTTGCTGTAACATAATATTGCCCCATTCTTCCGTATTTCGTGGCAGTCTTGTGGATCCCGAAGAGCTCTTTCAGTCTTAGGGAGCGGGATGGTGTATACCGTATCCAAAAGTCATTATTCCAGAAATGCTTAATTATAACACTTTTGACAATCATGGAGGTGAAGTACTACTTGAAGAAATCTGTATCTTTTCTTGGACAAATATCATATGAAATTATTGACGACAGCGAACATAAAATGTAATTCCCGAGCTCCATCTAATGCTACAGTGATCAAACACAGTTAAGCCATGACGTAGCTCCACTGTAGCTTAAAGCACATAGAATCAATTTTCGCACGGAGATTGACATAAGACATCGCATAACGTATAATATACAGGAGACCGCACGCACCCCGTTACAGAGATGGGACAAATGCGAGTTCCATAAAAGATTACGGTCCCAAAAGCAACCAGAGATACTTTACAGAAGATGTGTATTTAACACATGGACATGCGCATGCATAACATCAGATGTGTGTAAGAATAACGGTTTTCCAGGCAGTGTTTTTTTCAAGGGTTTATGGAAACATACAAGTCGAGTTTCAGAATAAATTATTCGCGAACCAGTGCATAGCTTTAGTTGTCTTATTCTGTATGAAGGTAATTGAATCAGATAGGTTAGTTTCACAAGATACAAGAAAGTATCATCGACGTATTGATATATATAATCGCCTACTACACTAGGCAAATCATTCACATAATGGTTAGAGTACAGGTTGTTTAATATTCGAATGATAGTTAAAATTGCCCGAAAAAGAAACCAGGACAACACACAACACACCATGAGCCCTGAGGGACTAGGTCACCTGATATTTATGCAATGGCTGTTAAAAGGTTAGGGCTGACTATACGTAGAGAATGACAGGGTTAAGAGTCATAGCTTTAGTGAAATGTGGCGACAAATGGACTCAGATAGTTACGCTGGTAGTACGTCACTTGAATATATCATTACACCTGAATAGGTCGTAAAAATTATGGGGGCTTGAAAATCTGTTTCACCCGGGAATTGTTGTCGCGTTCACTTTAATATTGCCGCCTGCGCAGCAGCGTGAGCGTCTCTATAGCAAAAATGTTTTAATCACTGAGTCAACAACTACGCTGAGAACTGTTACTTCACTAGAACTTACGTGGAGGGATTTTCACAACACCTGATAAAACATTTAAAAAAATAGCTACTTTGTACCTTTGCTGTCGAAGTTTTACATACCTGCACACGTTGCAGAAGCGGTCTCTTGAAGGTACGTTCTAAGAGGCTATCCTTAAGTACACAAGAAAGCTTATAAGGCTCCGCTACTTCGTGGCGTCTCCCCGTTCGACATTTGCTGCAGTTTAACTGCATCTGACGTGCTTTTTTCGATGACGCTGCCCATTTGCATAAGGCGCTGTCCTTTCCGTGTAGCTCAGAAATGTCATCAAAAATTGCTGACAATATTCCACATTCTTTTCTTTTTATTATTATTTAATAGCCTCCTGTTTATATGAAGAATTCATGCACATGTCTTACAGGTATCTTGCCGCAAAAGTGAAAGCTTAATATGTTCATTTCATTTACCAAAACAACTGGTGTTTAGTGTTAGAAAATTAGGTCCTACAGAAGTCCAATTGCTTTCTTTTCAGAGATACCACGATGTAAACGCTAAATACACCTTAATAATATCATACATCGCGGCGAAAAAGTGCTTGTATGCGAAGAAGAAACAACCCAGCTAGTTCCAACAATGTTAACTAGAGCGTATTTGCCCGCGAGTTCTTAAAAACTCCAAAATTTTTTTTTCACATATATTATTTTAGATTTCACGCTCCGACACGACAAATATGCAAACTTTCTCCCACTTCACACTATTTTCAGAGTGGTTACAAACGTATAAAATAATTCACATTCTACACGTATACCTTGACGTTAACACATGTGATCAGTTGGGCTTAGCGAGCGCAAAGTGGAAGGACAATGTGCAAGTAGCAGCTCCCTTCATGGCAGTCAGTGTCAGGACGGCTACTGGGCTCTGAAGAAAGAGGCGTGTACAAATGACTGTGGGCGTTGAATATGTTATAGTCAAACGGTTAGACTTGATTGTACATGCAGAGTGTTCGAGAATTTGCCTCTGGAACAAACAAAACGCAAGCGACCAGAACTTATAAAATTGGCATTCGTTGGTTCATACTACAAGAACAGCAAAGCCCATGTGCTTTGCTTGGCCTTTAAGAGTGGAACAGGATAGATTTAAAAGATACCTGACTGCTTGTCACGCTTCCCGGAAACCTTAAGTTTTCTTGCGGACGCGCGCAGCCGAGCCCGCCTGTGCTGTGGCGAGGAACCAAACGGGCCACGTCACTCGGAAAGGGGCCCCATTTTTGTGTTTCCGGGTGAGAAAATTATGTTTTCTGGTATATTCAGGTTAAACTCCGACGCTATCATGTCTTTTGGCTGTGTTGGTTGTTGACTGTGTTGTTGGCTCTTGGCGATTTTTCTGATGTATTTTCCTTTGGGAAACTAAATTAGTTCAATAACACCTTGCACCACGTGGAGGATCTGTGTGGATGTGGTTCGGAATGATTTTTCGGCATGCGTCCTCCGACGTCGACATCGGTATTTCGCGGCATGGGGCCCTTAGCGCGTTAGAAATGAAGTCGCGAGAAGCTGCCCGGCGGTGCTGCCTATGTGGAGGGAATGCCAGAGATCAAACGCCAGGCGCGCTGTCATTGACTGCGGCTTAACGGTGGTGCGGTTGTCGGACGAGTAGGAGGATGAAAACCTGCACGGTTTCTGGCACACCAGGTATCTTATTCGGTGCTTCAGCACGGTAATATGACCGGGTTCAGGCTGCCGTTCCAGTGCGTCGGGGACGCCGTATCGGACGCCGAATCCCGCCGTGTGTCGGCCGCTTTAAAGTATCCTCTTATGATTTGGACACTTGCATCCGTTGTTTGGATTTTCTGTCATCATATCTCTCCTCTGCTGACAGTGGTGGCACCGACACGCTGTTTCCTGGCATTCGTGGCGTCTCTTCTGGTGAGCGAAATTTACAACATATCTATCACACGCGTCAGTGATACTAACGATATCTTTCGCAGGCCCCCCGCAATTCTCTCAGCCGCCTCTAACCAAGTCAGACTTGCTACGGCGCGTGACATTTTCTACACAGAGTAAGTTTGCTACTGACATTCGCAGTTCTCACTCTCCATGTAGGACGTCTTCCATGTGTGTGTCGGTACGCCTTCACGGTTAATTTTCGTGGCTAGAATGCTTTCGCCTCGAGAGCAAGCAGATTGTTCAGTTGTACACCTCGCTGCATTTCAGCCTTCTAGAAGATGAAGGCTGAAATTCTCTCCGTGTCTTTGAACCCGCATATAACCAAGGGAGACTTGCTACCAAGCGCGAAATTTTCGGCACAGTGGAACTATGCCACTGCCATTTACCGTTCTCATTGTCAATGTATGACGTCTTGCTATATGTATTTTGATACGCCTACGCTATTATTTGCGGTACTACACTGATTTCGCTTCGTGGGAAAGCAGATATTTCAGGCATTCACCTCACCGTATTTCACTCTCCTAGTATACGGAGACCGGAATTCTTTCCTTTTTTTGAAGCCGCATCTAAGCAAGCCTGACATGCTACGGAGCGTGACATTTTCGACGCAGTTGAACTTTGCTAATGCCGTTCGCCGTTCTCATCGTCCATGTATGATGTCTTGCCATATTTGTTTTGGTACGCCTTCGCGGGTAATTTCCATGCCTATAATAGACAGCTTTAGTTTAGCGTACGCAACTATAGCGTGGGCTATACGCTATTATGTAGCGTACGCTAAGCAGCGCACGTTTTCTACAATTTTAGTTGGCCGACGATATCTTCGGATCACCGCAGGGGCGTCTGCGTAAGCAGGCGTTTGGTGTGTTGCGACACCACGGACCCGAGCACACGAGGGTTGGACTCTCCCGCGTCTAACCGTGCGCGGCTTAGCCGTGTCCGGGGAAAGGGGAACACACCCCTTCGGCCTCGGCTTCACGTAGACGGCACCCCCGGACTGACCCACCCGGGGGAAATCGGTAGTTGCCTTTTCCTGTCTCTCTCTCCCTCTAGTCTTCGTCTTTCTCTTACTTTTCATCTTTCCTGTCTTCTCCTAGCTTCCGCTTACTTCCAATTTTTCCAGGCAGCAAGGGTTAACCTTGTGTGAATAACCAGCCTAGGTTATATCATATTTGGTAATCTACAGCTGGCGTTGGCAGGCCGTGTTTCACAGGTCCTGCAACGTCCCCTTGTAGGACTCCACGGTGGGTGGCTGGTGTTACTGCCGAAATTACAATCTCTAATGGCTTCTTCTTTCCCCCCATTACCTGATCGCTCCCTCAAGAGGGGGCGCACCGATGATGTCTTCGAATTTTTTGCCCGTCAAAAAGAAACTTTTCCTCATTTCCATGTAGTGCACTCCGAAACACCAGACAAACCCGTGCGAACAATCTCACCATTCCTCGTGTCCAAGACTCTTACGCAAGTTTTGGTACAGGTTATAAAGCATCCAGAATGGCAAGCGGCGATCTCCTCTTGAAACTCCGCAACCAAAAACAATATGAAATGCTACCAAATCTAGTTTCATTTGGTGACGCCAAAGTAGCAGTAACTCCTCATCATACCATGAATACCACCCGTGGTGTAGTCTCCGATGATGATTTGTTGGAGCTGACTAAGGCTGAGCTCCTGGAGGGCTTCAGTGAGCAGAACGTCATAAATGTTAAGCGAATTAAGATGAGGCGTGATAATAAGGAAATACAGACCAAACATCTGACACTTACTAGTGGCACAAGTGTTCTGCCCGAGTCCATCGAGGCTGGGTATATCAAGCTCCGTGTTCGCCCATATGTTCCTAATCCCCTGCGTCGTTTCAAATGCCAGCGTTTCGGTCACAGTTCACAGAGATGCCGAGGCCGCCAAACCTGCTCGAAATGCAGTGCTGATGAGCACACCTCTGAATCTTGTGAAAACACTCTCCATTGTGTAAACTGTGAAGGCGAGTACGCCGCGTGCTCGCGGTCTTGCCCGTCTTGGAAGAGAGAAAAATAAATTGTCACAATCAAAGTGAAAGAAAGTATATCGTTCAAGGAGGCACGTAGGCGGGCGGCATACCTGCCTAAGAACACATTTGCCGAAGTGGCGCGTCAGGGGGCAGCGCCACAACGGTCTCCGGCGGCTGACCGTCCCACACCCAATGAGGCGGCAGTGACGCCATCCGCCCCCCTGGCGGCTGCAGCTAGCGCTGCTACGCCAACCCCGCAGAAGGGGCCATCTACCTCCGGGCAGGTGACCTCAAAGGCCTCGTCCAACGTGCCGAGGCCTTCACGCCAAACAAAGCGCTCGGAAGAGCGCGTGTCCACGCCTCGCAAGAGGCAATGGACACAACCACCAGCAAGACGGCGCCACCAGCGCCGAAGGAGCGGCGAGGCACTCTCGATCGCTCTAAACGAGACAAAACTTCCGTCACGGCGCCTGAAAAAGGCCCGTGAGCTAATCCTCGTGTCTTAAACACACAGCACTAAACACAAATAGCATAATGGTTACACAAATACTACAGTGGAATGTACGAGGACTTCTAAATAACCTCGACGACATTAGAGAACTACTACACAAACACAATCCCAAGTTGCTGTGTGTTCAGGAGACACATATGAAACCTACTAACACAAACCTTCTTCGCAATTACTTCATCTTCCGAAGAGACCGCGATAAAGCTAACGCCTCTGGCGGAGTAGCAATAATAGCAGACAGGTCTGTAGCTTGCCGACATGTCGCCCTTCAGACGACCCTTGAGGCAGTGGCAGTTCGGGCCATTCTCTTTAATAAATTAATCACTGTCTGTTCTATTTATATACCCCCGAACCATAATCTCAAAAAAAGACTTTTACCACCTTATTACCCAACTTCCCGAACCTTACATTCTTGTGGGAGATTTTAATGCTCACCACACGATGTGGGGAGACACACGATGCGACGCGAGAGGTCGATTAGTAGAAAGCTTTTTAGTAAACACGAGAACATGCCTCTTCAATAAAAACGAACTGACTTATTATAATACGTATCACCACTCACATTCTTCCATAGACTTATCTATCGGTTCCGCAGATCTTTTCCCTTACCTAGAGTGGAGTGTTATTAAAAATCTATACAGAAGTGACCATTTTCCGATACTTTTAAACTTAATTGAAGAACATCAGTGCCCTCCAAATACGCCTCGGTGGAAGCTAGCTTCTGCCGACTGGGAGCATTTTAAGGAATCGACCTACCTATCACGAGATTTTATCACAGATTTTAGTATTGACGACACGGTAGCGTATTTTACCGCTTTTATCATCGAGGCAGCAAATAACTTCATCCCGCAATCAAGGGGCACCTCATCCAAAAGACGAGTTCCATGGTGGAATGAGGAATGCAAGGAGGCGCGGAAAAAACAAAATAAAGCGTCGGGCATACTGCGCCGATACCCCACTACAGGAAATGTGATAGAATTTAAAAACATTAAATCGCAGGGAAGGCGGACGCGAAGGCAAGCAAAGAAGACAAGCTGGGAGAAATTCTTGTCCGGCATTAACTCCTACACACAGGAGGCAATAGTATGGAACGGGCTGAGGAGACTAAAGGGAACACAATTTCAGCCATTGCTCCTTGTTGACAAAGAAGGAAACAAGTTGGAAGACCAGGCTGATGCTCTTGGTGAACACTTCGAGCTCGTGTCTAGCTCCACTCAGTATACGGAGAACTTTCTGAAACACAAAGCAATAGAAGATCTTAAGCCACTGAATCGGAAATCCATCCCAAACGATCCTTATAATCGTCCTTTTACGATTGCGGAACTTAAAGTTTCCTTGTCAGTATGTCGGGGCTCTGCACCGGGCCCCGATAGAATCATGTATGATATGCTTAAGCAACTACACTCCGACACACAAATCACGCTACTTACACTTCTCAATACAATCTGGGCTGCTGGTTACCTCCCACCAAAGTGGAAGGAGGCTATTGTAATCCCTGTTTTGAAGCATGGTAAAGACACTTCATTGCTCACTAGCTACCGTCCCATAGCGCTTACAAGCTGCCTCTGTAAGCTTTTTGAAAAAATGATCAATCGCCGTCTCATACATCTCCTAGAGTCCAGTAAAATGCTTGACCCATTTCAATGTGGTTTTAAGGAAGGGCGATCTACAACCGACCATCTCGTGCGCATCGAAGCGAGCATTCGTGATGCCTTCGTGCACAAGCAATCTTTTCTATCGGTATTTCTGGATATGGAAAAAGTGTACGACACAGCCTGGCGGTACGGCATCCTGCGCGACCTTTCGGCGCTGGGCATCCGCGGTAATATGTTAACTATCATAGAGAGCTACCTAGAGACCCGTACATTTCGGGTGAAAATAGGTCCTGCACTGTCGCGTACATTCACACAGGAAACTGGGGTACCCCAGGGTGGAGTACTCAGCTGCACGCTCTTTGTCGTAAAGATGAACACGCTTCGGGCATCATTACCACCAGCTATTTTTTATTCCGTCTATGTAGACGATATACAAATAGGTTTCAAATCCTGCAATCTCACATTCTGCGAGAGACAGGTACAGCAGGCCCTAAACAAGGTGTCCATGTGGGCAGACCAAAATGGATTTAAAATCAACCCCCACAAAAGTTCCTGTGTTCTCTTCACAAGAAAGAGAGACCTGGTCCCAGATCCCTTTCTAGAACTGGGCGGACAACAAATTCCTTTTAACGAAGAGCACAAATTTCCAGGTGTTATACTTGACTCCAAGCTTACAATCATTTCACACATAAAATGTCTAAAAACAAAATGTCTAAAAACAATGAACCTACTTAAAATCCTATTCCACACTACATGGGGCAGCGACAGGAGGTGCCTGTTGAATCTTTACAATAGCCTAGTTAGATCACGGTTAGATTATGGTGCCGTAATATATCACTCTGCTGCACCTAGTGCGCTAAAAATGTTAGAACCCGTTCATCATCTGGGTATTCGCCTGGCCACTGGCGCATTTAGAACAAGCCCGGTTGAAAGTCTATATGCAGAGTCAGACGAATGGTCACTACATTTTCAGAGAACGTACATCAGCTTTACCTATTTTCTCAATGTGCGCTCCAATAAAGAACATCCGTGTTTCAAAACTGTAAATGACTTAACGTGGCAAACACTTTTTAATAATAAACCCTCCATGAGACTTCCTTTCTCACTGCGTGCAAGAGAACTTAGCACGGAAATGGATGTCCCTGTTCTCGAACATCGACTAATGCCTCCAACTAAGCTATCACCGCCCTGGGAGTGGCAGGGGATGGACCGTGACATATCCTTTGTAGAGGTCACAAAACACGCACCTCACATCGAAATCGCCATGCATTTCCGCGAACTTCAATCGAAGTACAGCTGCTCCGAATTCTACACAGACGCGTCTAAATCACATGCTGGTGTATCTGATGCTGCTGTTGGTCCTACTCTTTCTATATCTGACTTTCTGAACCCGCAAACAAGTATCTTCACTGCAGAAGCTTATGCAGTACTGTCTGCACTAAGACATATACAGAAATTAAAACTCGACAGAGCAATTGTATACACAGACTCACTAAGTATTGTAAAAGCGTTAATTTCATTACAAAACCTTAAAAATCCTGTTTTCATAGAACTTTACTCCCTCTTATGCAGTATTTATATTTCACATATACATGTAGTAATATGCTGGGTACCTGGCCATAGGGGTATCAAGGGTAACGTACTGGCTGATAAAATGGCCGCATCACTCACATCACTAAACACTTTTTCTACAGCTGCTGTCCCTGTCACAGATCTGAAGCCTTTCTTGCATAAGAAACTGCGACAACACTGGCAACTCATGTGGAACGCTGAAATAAACAATAAACTGCACGTTATAAAGCCACAGCTAGGTTTGTGGCCCTCCCCAACAAAATCACGGCGAACAGATGCCCTATTCTGCCGCATCAGAATAGGGCACACATTTGGTAGACACAATTTTCTTCTTACTGGAAATGAACCGCCAACCTGTGGTCGATGTGGTGAGAGGCTGACCATCCTCCACGTCCTCTTGGAGTGTCGCGAAGCCGAACCTGAAAGAAAGATGCATTTTCCTCTTGCATATCGTCATTGCATACCTCTTCACCCAGCTATGTTTCTTGGTAAAGAACCATTTTTCAACACCAAAGCAGTCCTGAATTTTTTAAGTGAGGTTGTCCTACATGTTATGAGCCCAATAAATTCGTAGCGCATCGTCTCTCCAGAGGATGCCGCTGCGATTACTGTTTTATGTAAGACATGCCTCCAGGCCCTTGTGTCTCAAGGGCTCTAACGAGACCATGGTGCTCTAGTTAATTTTAGAAACCTATGCATTTTTTTATATATCGTATCATTATTTTGCAATGCACCTTAATGCACATAGTACACGTCATTTGTCATCGCCATAATTTTGTTACACGTACATTTTACGCACTTTAGAGCGACTATATTTTAGGCCCCTTTACAGCCACGTCACATCAACTTCACAGAATTCATAACTCCACTGCGAAATCACTAACACTTGCATGGCGCTCTTTGGCCATACCTGGCCCTTGCGCCAATAAAAACCACACATTCATTCATATCTTCAGATCTCTGAGACCATATGCCGTCGTTGCGGCTATTTCGCGCCTGTAGCGATAGGTGGCGCTGACATCTCGAACGTTTCTTTCGTGAGGCTTCGACTCGTTCGAAACGAGAAGCGATCTCCAAAACACCACGAAGTTATCCATAATACTCTGTCGTCGAAGCGGCCTGAGACTAAGCGAAAGCCGTTTACACAGTCATTTGCTACGAACGAAGCGCATTTTACAAAAGCAACGCCAAATTCAATTCGAAGAAGACAGCCGTGACCGCCGCCATGTTTCCCACAAACTCCGCAAACCACGCAAAAACGCAAACGCTAACTCGTTTGCGTTGCGTACGCCCGCTATACCCGCTATTTCGTTTAGCGTTCAGCGCATGCGCAGTGACGACCCGCTATTTTTTAGCGTACGCAATGGAATAGCGTACGCTATACTAAACCTGTCCAATGCTTCGGCTTCGAGAGCAAGCAGATATTTCAGGAATTCACCTCACTATATTTCAGCCTTCTAGTAGACGGAGGATGAAATTCTCTACGCGTTTTTGTAACCACATCTAACCAAGCCAGACAAGCTACCGAGCGTGATATTTTCGATATATTTGAACTTTGCTACTGCCGTTGGCCGTTCTCACTGTCCGTGTGTGACGCCTTGCCATGTGTGCTTCGATACGCATTCACTGTTCATTTGCGTTACTAGAATGATTTCGCCTCCAGACAAAGCAGACATTTCACGCATTCACCTTGCTGCATTTCAGCCTCTCAGTATACTGCCATCGATCAAAAGATAATTAAGTCGGCATTGACCTAGCGCCAGCGCTGAAGCCCGATTGTTATAGCAGGGAAATTTGCGTCGTTTGCCAACGTTCATGCATACTTTCTTCACTCCTCTTCTGTTTTAGCGCTGTTTTGCACATATTAGTGAAAATGAAGTAGCTGAACAATTTTCCTTTCGTCTAATACTGCATTCATAACTGTCTGTGAATAGCACTGACACCGTTTCGCCTTTACCGCTATTGCAGAGACATTGTGTTCCCAATTTCTTTTGCATTTGAGTCAATACCGTCAGCCTTGTTTGATAGGGTTGATAGGTGAGCGAATATGAGGGAGTCGAGGAGGCGAAGGGGGTACGGGTGCATTGATACAAATTGTGCCACCGCAGGCTTCCAACTCTTGTTGCGCAGTCTTGTTGTGCAGTTTGTATCAAAGCCTAGAATAATTTCGTTCTGCCATCGTGCACATCCTGGCAAGAAAAAACAGCAATCAACGTTCATGCAGTCCCCAGATGTCCTGATATCCTATGTTCTACACATACCAAAGGGCCATCTCTGTCGCAATAAGAAAACACCTGCGAGAGATCCCTGAAGACACAATGACATATTCGGATCAGAATGAAACTGCCCATCTTGTCTAGACCACCCGCAGCAACTGCAGTGCGAGACCACTGCGATGTCTGACCTTGCGAGGACGGCTTTTTGCAAGAAAGGGAAGTGTCTTATGCGGACACACGAGCATATCGAAGTTCACTACCGTTATCACTGCAACGCCCGCTAATATCATCAAAGAGAGCTAGGCACTACGGCATGTGGCATTGAACGACCGACTTAGCTTGTACCTTGTACCGACTTAGCTTCTGAAGAATAACCGGTTCTCTGAACGTGTTACGACCTTGTTCCTCCCTTTCCGCGGTCCCGCAACAGTTTGGAAAAACAGTGTAGGACAACATGGCGGAATGAGCTGGGTAGACCAGCTAATGGACTAAAATAGTATTACCTTCCGCTGTCAATTAAGAAAATACCTTAAAACCTTCCCAAATCCACCACTTACGAAACACCAGTTAGGAAGGAGCATAGCCCTGTATGGCCCTTCTTTCGCAGTGGCTCATAACCTTTCTCGGGGGAGTGGTCAAGAACAAGCACGTGCTCAGTCTCATTCTTCAACTGGTATCTAAACAATCACTAATGAAAGCGTAGATCGAATGCAAGGAAATTATGAAAAATTAAAGATGATGATGTGTGGAGTTTTATGGCGCAAGGGCCAGGTGTGGCCAAAGAGCGCCATGTCTGTGGTAATGAGTTTGCGGTGTTATTATGATTGCTATGAAGTTGGTGTGAGGTGGCTGTAAAGAGGCCTTAAAATATACGCTATAAAGTGCGTAAAATCTGTATGATAAAATTATGGCGATGACGTATGACTTGTACTATAAAAATTTAGATGCATATAAAAAGAATGATACGATAGGTAAAATATATCACGATTATAAGAAATGCCAGAGCACTACTGCCTCCTTAGAGCCCTTGATGCACAAGGGCCTGGAGGCATGTGCTACGCAAAACAATTATCGTAGTGGCATCCTCTCTAAAGAGGAGGCGCTACGAATTCATGGGACTAATAACATGTAAGACGACATCTCTGAGGAAACCTAGGACACTGTTTGTATTAAAAAGCGGTTCTGGACCGAGAAACATTAGAGGATGAAGAGGAATGTGTTGGCGGTATGCTAAGGAAAAATGTCTCCTTCTCTCAGATTCGGCTTCGCGACACTCCAGGAGGACGTGGAGTACGGTCAGCCTCTCCCCGCATCTACCACAGTTTGGAGGCTCACTTCCGGTCAGTAGAAAGTTATGGGTGCCATATGTGTGTCCTATTCTTAAACGACAGAATAGGACATCTGTTCGGCGCGATTTTGTTGTAGAGGGCCAGAGTCCTAACTGTGGCTTTATTAGGTGGAGCTTATTATCTTTTTCCGCGTCCCACATGCGTTGCCAGTGGGCCCGCAGCCGCCTTCGCAAGAAAGGCCTCAGATCTGTGACAGGCACCTCGGCGGTAGGGTTAACGGCTTGCGATGCTATAGACGTGGCCATCTCGTTCGCCAGAACGTTGCCCTCGATGTTTCTATGGCCAGGCACCCAGCATATAATGATATGCTGGTTAGATATGTACGCTTTGCACAAGACGGAATATAGTTCATTAAGTACTGGATTTTTGTGTCTATAGGGTGACATCAAGGCCTTCACGACGCTTAGGGAGTCTGTATATATCGCTGACTTTTGGAGTTTTGATTTTCTTATATGCTTCACAGCAGTCAGTAATGCGTAGGCCTCGGCCGTAAATATACTTGTTTCCGGATGTAGTACGTCGGATTCTGAGAAGGATGGGCCGACGGCAGCATACGACACCCCGGCATTAGACTTCGAAGCGTCTGTGTAGAACTCGGCGCAGGAGTGCTTGTGCTGGAGTTCTAGGAAATGAATTCGTATTTCGATCTCTGGTGCGTGTTTTGTTACCTCTAAAAAGGATATGTCGCATTCTATGACCTGCCACTCCCAAGGCGGTAACAATTGGGTTGGATGCATTAGGCGAGGCTCGAGTAGTGGGACATGTATCTCTTCACTAAGCTCCCTCACTCGAAGCGAGAAAGGCTTTCTTACAGAGGGGCGATTATGGAAAAGTGTAGTGCAGGTCATATCGTTAACAGTGTTGAAACATGGATGTTGATTATTGGAGTGCACTTTAAGGAAGTATGTGAAGCTGATGTAAGATCTTTGCAGATTGAGTGGCCACTGATTCGATTCTACATACAAGCTTTGAATGGGGCTAGTTCTGAATGCGCCTGTGGCCAGACGGATACCCAGGTGGTGGATGGGATCCAGCATCTTTAGTGCACTCGGGGCGGCAGAGCTGTACACTATGGCGCCATAGTCTAACCGAGATTGGATAAGGCTCTTATAAATATTCATTATACATTTCCTGTCGCTACCCCATGTTGTGTGTGATAGCGTCTTTAGTAAGTTCATAGTTTTTAGACGTTTAGTTTTGAGATATTTTATGTGCGAGATGAAAGTAAGCTTAGAGTCAAGTATTACACCTAGAAATTTCTGTTCTTTGTTGACAGGTATTTGTTGTCCACCCAGTTCCATGCACGGGTCTGGAACCAGGCCTCTCTTTCTTGTAAAGAGAACACATGAACTTTTGTGGGGGTTGACTTTAAATCCATTTTCGTCTGCCCACTTAGATATCTTGTTCAAACTCTGCTGTACTTGTCTTTCGCACACTGCAAGGTTACATGATTTAAAACCTATTTGTATGTCATCTACGTACACGGAATAAAATATAGCTGGTGGTAATGAAGCGCGGAGTGTGTTCATTTTAACTATAAAGAGCGTGCAGCTGAGCACACCTCCCTGGGGTACGCCAGTCTCCTGTATAAATGGACGTGATAGTACATTCCCGACTTTCACGCGGAAGGTACGGTTGGACAGGTAACTTTCTATCAGTTTTAGCATATTGCCATGGATGCCCATTCTCGACAAGTCTCGCAAGATTCCGTACCGCCACGTTGTGTCGTATGCCTTCTCCATATCCAGAAATATCGATAGGAAAAACTGTTTGTGGACGAAAGCGTCGCGAATATATCCTTCAATACGTACAAGATGATCGGTTGTGGACCGCCCTTCTCTAAAGCCACACTGACAGGGATCTAGCACTTTCTTCAGTTCAAGGAAGTGAATTAGTCGTCGATTAATCATCTTTTCAAATACCTTACAAAGGCAGCTTGTGAGGGCTATCGGGCGGTAACTTGCCACTGAGGAAGGGTATTTGCCTTGTTTCAAAACAGGGACAACAATGGCTTGTTTCCATGCGGTTGGAAGGTACCCCACAGCCCAAATAGTATTAAAAAGTGCAAGTATTGTAACTTGCGTGTCACTGTGTACGTTTTTAATCATTTCATACATTATTCTGTCCGATCCTGGCGCAGAGCTCTTGCATGCGTTCAAGGCAGCTCTCAACTCTGCAATACTAAAAGGACGGTTGTATGGTTCGTTCTGACGACATTTTCTGATTAGAGGCTTACATTCTTCTATTTGTTTGTGTTTGAGAAAGGATTGTGAATAATTTGTTGAACTTGACACGTTCTCAAAATGCTCCCCAAGTGAGTCTGCCTGGTCTTGTATTGTATCGCCCTGTGTGTTTACAAGGGGGAGTGAATGTGTTTGCCGCCCTCTAATCCTATTAACTCTGTTCCAGGCTTTGGCCTCATCCCTAAACGAGTTAATACTCGATAAAAACTTCTGCCAGCTTTCTCTTCTGGCCTGTCGGCGGGTTCGCCTGCCTTGGGACTTTATTTTTTTTTTAAAGTTCATAAGATTCTCCGCAGTGGGAGAAGCGCGTAGCAACCCCCACGCCTTGTTCTGATTCTTACGGGCGATCCTACATTCGCTGTTCCACCACGGTACACATCGTTTGCATGCCAGACCACTCGCTTCGGATATGCATTTTGATGCGGCATCTATTATGAATGATGTAAGATACTCTACAGCAGCATCAATTTCTAGATAAGACATGTCGGCCCATGAGATGTAAGTGAGAGTTCGAAATTTCTCCCAGTCGGCTGTGTCTATCTTCCACCTAGGAGCTTGCGGAGGATATTCGTTTTCTTTAGATGTTCTTATCAGTATGGGAAAGTGGTCGCTCCCGTAAGGATTCTTCGTAACTTCCCATTCAAGTTCGAGCAGTATAGACGGGGAGACTATACTAAGATCTATTGAAGAATATGTTCTGTTTGCTAGAGAGTAATATGTGGGTTCCTTTTTATTCAGCAAACACGCACCGGAAGAAAAGGGGAACTGTTCAACAAGACGACCTCGCGCGTCTGTACGAGAGTCGCCCCACAGGGAGCTGTGCGCATTGAAATCGCCAAGAACAACATAAGGTTCTGGCAATTCGTCTATAAATGACTGAAATTCATGTTTGTTTAATTTGAAGTGTGGGGGTACATAAAGCGAGCAAATGGTGACGAGCTTACTTAAAAGAACAGCTCGAACCGCCACTGCTTCAAGGGGCGTTTGTAGCTGTAAACGCTGACAGGAAATACTTTTATGAACCAAAATGGCAACACCGCCTGATGATACGACTGCGTCATCGCGATCTTTGCGAAACTTGACATACGGTCGGAGAAAGTTTGTATGTTGTGGTTTTAGGTGTGTTTCCTGCAGACACAGCACTGTTGGATTGTGTTTTTGGATAAGCTCTTGCACATCATCAAGGTTCCTTAGAAGACCTCTGATGTTCCAATGAATTATTTGTGTATCCATATTGGAGGTCAGTAGGTGCTGTGTGTACAGAAACAGAAGTAGTGATTATGAAAATTACAGAGATTAAATTACAGAGCCCTTTCGAGGCCCTGTAACGGGAGTTTTGTCCTTTCTGGAGCGTTCGAGGGAGCCTCGCCGCTCCTTAGGCGCTTGGGGCGCCTTGAGGATAGGTGTTGTGTCCATTGCCTCTAGTGAGGCTCCGGACACGTGCTCTTGCGAGCGAGACGTTTTCAGAGGGAGTCCCGCCTTGGAGGGCAAGACCCCTGCGCCCACCAGCCCGGAGGTCGATGGGGCTCCCTGAGGGATTTGACTGCGCCGGCTGTGGCCAGCGCTGGAAGGGGCCGAGGAGGTTGTGGCAGCCTCGGCTGCGCCCACCTTCGGGGTCGATGGTCCCTTCTGCTCAGTTGGCGGAGCAGCGCTAGCTGCAACCACCGTGGGGGCAGATGGCGTAACTGCCGACTCACTGCGTGTGGGTCGGACAGCCGCCGGAGGCCGTTGTGACGCTGCCCCCTGACGCGCCACTTCGACAAAGCTTTTCTTTGGCAGGTATGCTACCCGCCTGCGTGCCTCTTTGAACGATATATTTTCCTTGACCTTGATTGTGACTATTTCTTTTTCTTTTTTCCATGATGGACAGGACCGCGAGTACGCGGCGTGTTCTCCATCACAGTTCACGCAGTGTGGAGCATTCTCGAAATTGTCAGATGGGTGTTCTTGGGCACTACATTTTGCGCATGTCTGGCGGCCTCGGCAGTTCTGTGAACTGTGGCCAAATCTTTGACACTTAAAGCATCGGAGAGGATTGGGGATGTACGGTCTGACTCGGATCTTTATGTAGCCAGCCTCAATGGTCTCAGGTAGCATACTTGATGCAAAAGTTAAAATTAAGTGCTTTGTCTCAATCTCCTTGCCATCGCGCCTGATTTTTATTCTCTTGACATTGGTCACATTTTGATCGCTCCAGCCCTCCAGTAGTTCGGCTTCAGTCAGTTCCATGAGATCGGCATCGGAAACGACTCCGCGGGTGGTGTTCATTGTGCGGTGCGGTGTGACCGTCACTGGAAGATTCCCAAAGGATACTAGATTAGAGAGTTTCTCGTACTGTGTCTTATCACGCAGTTCTAAGAGGAGGCCGCCACTTGCCAACTTAGAGACTTTATAGCCTGGGCCAAAAGCTTCACTAAGTGTCTTCGCAACAAGGAAAGGTGAGATCATTCTCGCTGCCTTTTCTTTTTTCTCTGAATGTACTACATGAAATCTTGGAAAATTGTCATTATGTCGGCCAAAAAACTTGAAAACTTCTTCGGTGCGCCCTCGTTTATGAGGGCGATCAGGAAGGGTTGGAAAAGAACTTGCCATAGATATGTGTAAAAATTCGGCAGCGCCGCCAGCCACCCACCATGGAGCCCAACAAGGCGACGCTGCAGGACCGTGAAAAGACGGCCTGCACGCGGCAGCTGTACGACACTACTATAACCAAATCTGTTATAACCAAGGTTGGCTATCCCACACAAGGTTAACCCTTGCCGCCGAGGAGAATGAAGTAAATGGAAGAGAGGAGAGGACAGGAAAGGTCAAAAAGTAAGAGATAAAGACGAAGATTCGAGAGGAAGAGACAGGAAAAGGCGACTGCCGATTTCCCCCGGGTGGGTCAGTCCGGGGGTGCCGTCTATGTGAAGCAGAGGCCAAAGGGGTGTGTTGCCTCAGCCGGGGGGCCTTAAAGGTCCAAACACCCAGCATCGGCTCAACCCCCAGGATCCCCTTTTCCCCAGACACGGCTAAGCCGCGCACGGCTACACGCGGGAGGGTCCAACCCTCGTGTGCTCGGGTACGTGGTGTCGCAACACACCAAACGCCTGCTTGCGCAGACGCCCCTGCGGGGGAAAAATTAAAGAAGCAATAGAAAATTATGCGGTGTTCCAATACGGGGTCTGTGTGTTTAAGAAATTCGCAGAGAAAGTGCCATGTGCACGTATTTTATGTCCTGATTTATTTTTTATTATGGCGAACATAAACGCCGAGCTGTACTATGTTGCAAATTTCAAATATGCCTATGATAATACCATTGGCCAGAAACAGAATGGCCTTTAAAAAATTTCAGAAAATCAGAGCGAGCACTGAATAATATGCATACATTTGTTAGAATGTCTGTGTACATTAAAGAAACATGTGAGCTGGCAGGCTATGTGCTAACGGCGTCAAAGGAATCGCAAATAGTGGACCGCGTAGCCGAAGCATAACTGAAGGCATACTGCAGGACATCCAGTCATCATCACTGACATGTGCGCACATCCGTTTGGACAGTACTCCACAAATATGTCTCTATAGTTCTATACTGGCGTTCCTGTTCTCGTTCTCTTTTACTTGAAAGCGAGTGAAAAGAGCCATACAGCTCTGAAGCTAAACAGAGCAGCAGAGTGCGGGCGGAATCACTCAGCGTGGCGAAGCCGGATGTGCGGTCCAACGATTCTTTAAGAGTACCTTTTGTTCGTTGACTCGGCAACCGTACAGCGCCTTCTAAGGGCGCGAAGCAACCAGATCATCAAGGGTAGCGCATGCGCACCAAGTTCACTCTTAGCGTTCGTAAGTTTCGTCTGTCGGGCTCTTCCTACCAGCACGACAGGGCCGCGGGCACGATTAATTTGGAGCAAGCTTCCCGGCTCCTTGTAGATAGCAGGACTTTGAGCCCCTGCAGGCACGTACGCAGGATACTTTTTCGAGGGGGGGGGGGGCAACCCAAGGTAACTTTTCTATGCAAATGAGGTGGAGGGTACTTTTACTAGTACAAATGTGAATAATTCCCACAATTTGCCATGAAGGCGCGTAAAGCCGCAAAAGAGAATTGAAATACTGTGTACCTCACAGGTACCCCTGTGAGATACAAGTCTTCTTTACTTGGCAAACATAGAACCACATCAAATGGACTCGCTCATGAAAGATGGGCAGGAAGAACCTTGCCAAGAACAAGTTAACAAACCTAAAGTGCAAAATAAAGATTTCTAGTAACGT
The DNA here is from genome assembly GCF_050947875.1 of Dermacentor variabilis. Classification (NCBI taxonomy): domain Eukaryota; kingdom Metazoa; phylum Arthropoda; class Arachnida; order Ixodida; family Ixodidae; genus Dermacentor; species Dermacentor variabilis. The sequence goes on from NC_134578.1 coordinate 69,856,367, forward strand.
TTTTTCAAATAAGTCTGGAAGAAGTTTAGAGAAATGTATATTTGGGGAACGGTCACATTTCTTTTCCATCCCTCATTTAATGCTCTGCCAAGTAGCGAAACCGACTCGTGTTGTTATATGTGAAATTGCGTGACGATGCGTGGTCGCCAGTCCCGTACAACCACGTAGAGCACAGAACGGTGCGGTTCTAGACGTACTGCGCACACCGAAAAAGTTAGGCTCCCCCTCCCCCCATTAGTACAGCAGGGAAGTGGCTACGTCAGGCGGCTCGATTGATAACTGTAGAAGCGTCATTCAACACACACGGAATTATTCTCCAGTTCCGGGGACGTTCTCTCTATTTCATTTTTTAAAAAAAGATGTTAATCCATAAATATTTTCACAAACAATTTTCGCTTTTCCTCCCTGTTTGGCTGTTGCCTTGGCTTTCTTGCTTAGTAGATCGCTTAATTTCTCATCTCCTTGCGACTCTTGTTTCCAGTTGCCAATTTTGCACGAAAAGTGCTGTACAATAAGGGAAAAAAATTACCGACGATTACGTTACTTCCTAATGCGAAATTTGAGCGCAGCAAATAAGCTGTTTCACCTTTTGGTTAGATTGAGGCAAAGAAATCGAGCAACACATGTATGCGCTATCACATAATTTTTTTTTATTTTTCACACGTATTCCTTTAACAAAGACTCCACTAACAGTTCTTGACAGTCATGAAGGAAGCTTTGTGGTCGGAGAAATAGACTGATATATGTTCGACTTGGTACACCAATGCTTGATTCTCAAAGACGAGATCTATACAAGTGCCTCGCGAGGTTGTCACAGCCGTGGGGGAAGCAGAGGCTAAGCGCCGCCGCCGAGAAGACCCTGCCGTTCGCGCCGCCGAAGCGGAGGCTCATCGCCGCCGTCGAGAGCAACCAGCAGTAAGCGAGGCTGAAGCAGAAGCTCATCGTCGCCGCCGAGAAGACCCTGCAGTTCGCGCCGCCGAAGCGGAGGCTCATCGCCGCCGTCGAGAGCAACCAGCAGTAAGCGGAAGCGGAGGGGGGCGGCGTGTACACCCAGCGGCAAACGATGGGGGCAGAAGCGCGCGCAGCAAGCGGACAACACGATAAAGGGAGGAGGGAAGAGATAGCAGCGACTGACTGATGCCGCTGACGGCGATAGTGAGTCAACCCCAGCTATCCGCCACACAAGAACAGGGGGGGGGACCCTTTCCTCCTCTTTCTGCATGGCGGCGACGGTGTTCTATGCAGTCACGTTATCTTGACTCTCTAGCGGCGTCAGCGGCATCCAGCGGTATCAGTCGGTCGCTGCTAGAGCTGGGGGGATGAAAGGGGGGCGGAGCTGGTTACGAGGCCGACGACGACGCCGACGACGACGACGACGCGAAACCCAGGAACGGACGCCAAAGAGCTGCGCTCTAAAACCAGATGAGGTAATTGGTGACAGTAATATTGCTTATGGGTTCAAGGTTTATTGCAGGGTCTGATGATCGATGCTGTTTCGCAATATTTTATTTTTCCCCTTATTTAAAGCATATCGTTGATATATGGTTCCGAGGAGCTGCCAGCGTGGTGGCGAGCTGTCACCAGAGGAAATAATGAAGCAAAAGGAAAAGTTAAAGGCAACTGGCGTTTTCTCCGACCGCAACTCGTTCCACGAGCATACAGACCAGCCGACCGTGAACCGAAACCCTTTCCTGGCACCTGGATCAGTCTAAACAACGAAGGTTGAACTAACGAAGCAACAGCGATGCGCATGATCGTTGAATAGATGGTAACATCAAAATTGTGTTGGGAATTATAAATAAAGTAAAATATTATAATTAAAACAACAAACTACGTCCTGCGTACTGCTATAGGCGGTGGCAATTGAATTCATCTTGAGTTATTCGAGCGGGCACAGAATCGATGTCAAAACTGGCCTCCACACCCCAGGAGATGCCGATAACTACCACCATCCAAAAGGAGTGAAAATATTGACAACTGTTCAACTCCATTGAAATGCAATGGCAGCGAAAGCTGACGACAGTCAAAGCTCTCAAACGTAAAGCAAAGAGTTTCACATCCGCTGCGGGTCGGCCTGAAGATAGTGCAATATCGGGCCGACCCGTGGCGGAGGTGAAGCAGGCGTTAAGCACCCCGCATACATGGGCCAATCGCGAAAGTAGTGCAATGCGGGGCCTACCTGCGGTGGAGATGAAGCAGGCATTAACTCATCATACGTCGGCCGATCCCACAGATATTGCAACGCCGGGCCCACCGCGGCGGGGGTGAAGCAGACGTTCAGCCATCCCCACAACTAGGGCCATACCAAAGGTATACAGTGCAATGTCGGGCCGACCCGCGGTGGAGGTGAAGCAGGCATTAAGAACTCCCCATACGTAAGCCGATCCCGAAGATATTCTAATACCGGGCCAATCCGGGGCGGGAGGGAAGCAGGCGATAAGCGCTTCCCTCACGTGGGTCCATCCCGAATGTAGTGCAACGCCGGGCCGACCCGCGGTGGAGGTGAAGCAGGCGTTAAGAACTCCCCATACGTAAGCCGATCCCGAAGATACTCCAATACCGGGCCCACCCGCAGCTGGGGTGAAGCAGGCGTTAAGCGCTCCGTTCACGTGGTTTCATCCCGAAGGTAGTGCAATGCCGGGCCGACCAGCGGTGGAGGTGAAGCAGACATTAAGAACTCCCCATACGTAGGCCGATCCCGGTGATATTCTAATACGGGGCGTACCCGCGGCGGGGTTGAGGCAGGCGTAAAGCACTCCTCCTACGTGGGCCCATCCCGGAGATTCCAATAGGCGCGTTATAGGTTCCCGAGTACACAGGTGTATGTGACATTGATTTGTACCCTTTTTCCACTATTACCAGGATCGGCCCACATGATGATTTTTCTGTTAACGGACGCCAAAAAAAACTACGTAAGTTAGTCATACACTGTTTTCGCTGTAAAAGGCAGCAAAATGTTCACCGCCGAATAGATTGACCTGTCGACGCTTTAGCAATGTGTGTGAGGCGTGCTGCCTTGGGCAGATAGTGGGGGGGGGGGTTATGCCGCATAACTTCGGGGGAGGGGGGGCCTTGGGTACGTGCCTGAGCCCCTGGCATGCATTCCTTTCTTTCTTTAGCGTGCGCTGCTCTAGTGCGTATGCAGAAGAAAATAATGAACAAAACGTACAAAGCTGCAATGCAACTGTATCATACATTTATTGCGCGCTTTGTTCTCTATCCGTGCATGTGGAGTACAGCAGCCCATATTATAAAGAAGACGCGTCCAGGTTCACTGTTACACAGGCGTATACCCGGATGATGCGTGTAAAGCGTGCGGACACAGAGCAACGATGCGGCACATGCTTTGGAATATGCCAGCAACGACGGTGGCCGTTACCAGCGTGCAGGAACCCTCGAGCTCCTGCCCGTGGATTCGTAGAGTGGGACACGCATTTCATCACTAAGCTACCTCACACGCAGAGAGAAAGGCTGTGGTGCATAGTTGCGATTGCGGTAAAGCACCTGTCACATCGTTGACGTCATTAAAATATGGATGTTCATGATTACAGTGTATTTTGAGAAAACATGTGAGGCTGATGTAAGTTCTTTGTAGATGCAATGACCATTCATTGTATTCTGTGTATAAGCATTCTATACGGCTTCTCCTAAAAGTGTGAGTGGCTAAGCGCTTACCTAGATGGTGCACAGGACCTAGCATTTTTAGCACGCTCAGGGTGGCAGAGTGATATACCACGGCCCCAAATTCTAATCATGATCGAACTAGGCTCGTATAAAGATTCATCAACCATTTCGTGTCGGTACCCCATGTTGTGTGGGATAGAATTTTCAGAGGGTTCACTCTTTTTACACATTTTTCATGAGGATATGAGGATGAAAGTAAGCCTGTATTCAAGTAATACCTAGAAATTTAAGCTCTTTGTGGACAGGTATTTGTTTTCTACAGATTTCCGCACAAGGATCTGGGACCAGGGCTCTCTTTTTTGGTTAAAAGAATACAAGTGCTTTTATGCGGTTGATTTTAAATCCGTTTTTTTTTTGCCCACTTGGACAGCTTGTTCAAGCCATGCTGTACCTGTCTCTCGCACACTCCGAGGTTACAGGACTTGAACATTATTGAAATTTCGTCCACGTAGACAGAATAAAACTGGCTAGTGGTAATGAAGCACGAAGTGTGTTCCTTCAACTTTCTAAAGTATGCAGCTGAGTACCCCTCTCATGGGTACACGAGTTTCCTGTAGAAATGAACGTGAAAATACATTCGCCATTTTTACGCTGAAGGTACAATTAGAGAAATAGTTTTCTATTAGTTTTAGCATATTGTCACGAATGCCCATTCTGCACAAGTCTCTGAACATTCAGCGCCATGTTGTGTCGTATGCCTTCTCCATATCGAGGAATATTGATAAGAAAAACTCCTTGTGTACAAATTTGTCCCGGATATTTCCTTGAATGCGCACAAGATGATCAGTCGTGCTCATTCTCCCTCTCTGAAGCCACACTGATAAGGATCAAGTATATAAGGATGGTGGGCAGATTGTTCTAGAGAAACCGGCCACCCTATATACGCAATGCCTCATGAATTCGAGCGTACCGGAATCTTGGAAAAACGCTAACATAATCCTAATCAATAAGAAAGGGACACCAAAGACTTGAAAAATTATAGACCGATCAGCTTACAGTCCGTTGCCTACAAAGTATTTACTAAGGTTTTTGCAAATAGAATCAGGAACACCTTGGACTTCCGTCAACCAAATGACCAGGCAGGATTCCGTCAAGGCTACTAAACAATATACCATATTCACACTATCAATCAGGTGATAGAAAAATGCGCGGAATATAACCAACCTTTATATATAGCTTTCATTGATTACGAGAAAGCGTTTGATTCAGTCGAAACCTCAGCAGTCATGGAGGCATTGCGGAATCAGGGTGTAGGCGAGCCGTATGTGAAGATACTGAAAGATATCTATAGCGGCTCCACAGCCACCGTAGTCCTCCATAAAGAAAGCAACGAAATCCCAATAAAGAAAGGCGTCAGGCAGGGAGATACGATCTCTCCAATGCTATTCACAGCGTGTTTACAGGAGGTATTCAGAGACCAGGATTGGGAAGAATTGGGGATAAGAGTTAATGGAGAATACCTTAGTAACTTGCGATTCGCTGATGATATTGCCTTGCTTAGTAACTCAGGGGACCAACTGCAATGCATTCTCCCTGACCTGGAGAGGCAAAGCCGAAGGGTGGGTCTAAAAATGGATCTGCAGATAACTAAAGGAATGTTTGACAGTCTCGGGAGAGAACAGCAGTTTACGATAAGTAGTAAGGCACTGGAAATGGTAAGGGAATACATCTACTTAGGACAGGTAGTGACTGCGGATCCGGATCATGAGACTGAAATAATGAGAAGAATAAGAATGGGCTGGGGTGCGTTTGGCAGGCATTCTCAGATCATGAAGAGCAGATTGCCATTATCCCTCAAGAGGAAGGTTTATAACAGCTGTGTCTTACCAGTACTCAAGTACGGGGCAGAAACCTGGAGGCTTGCGAAAAGGGTTCTACTTAAATTGAGGACGACGCAACGAGCTATGGAAAGAAGATTGATAGGTGTAACGTTAAGGGATAAGAAAAGGGCAGATTGGGGTGAGGGAAGAAAGGCGAGTTAATGACATCTTAGTTGAAATCAAGAAAAAGGAAAGGGGGGGGCGTGGGCAGGACACGTAATGAGGAGGGAAGATAACCGATGGTCATTAAGAGTTACCGAATGGATCCCAAGGGAAGGGAAGCGTAGCAGAGAGCGGCAGAAAGATAGGTGGACGGATGAGATTAAGAAGTTTGCAGGGACAACATGGCCACAATTAGTACATGACCGGGGTAGTTGGAGAAGTATGGGAGGGGCCTTTGCCCTGCAGTGGGCGTAACCAGGCTGATGATGTTGATGATGATGTTCTTGTTGTTTGGTTCAAGGAAATGTATGAGTCTAGCATTAATCTTTTTTTTCAAAAAGCTTGCACAGGCAACTTGTGAGAGCTATCGGGCGGTAACTTACCACAGAGGAAGCGTCTTTGCCTTGTTTCAAAACAGGCATCACAATGGCTTCTTTCCAAGTGAAAGGAAGGTATCCGGCAGCCCAAATAGTGTGAAAAAGTGTAATGAAAGTTGTGTGTCAATGTGTAAGTTTTTGATCAGGTCAAGCACGATTCTGTCAGGTCCCAAGACAGGGCTATTGCACGCGATCAAGGCAGCTCTGAACTCGGCAATATTGAAAGGTCGGTAATACGGTTCGTTGTATCTGCATTTACGTACGACTCGCTCACGTTCTTCTATTTCTCTGTATTGAAAGGAGGATTGATAATCATGGATTGAGCTCGAGACATGCTCAACGTGCTCCTCAAGAGAGTCTGCCTCGTCTCCTAAGGCATTCTCTTATTCGTTCACCAGAGGAAATAGAAGGATTTGTTGCCCCTTTACCTTTCTTAAGTCATTCCACATCTTCGCCTCCGGCGTGTATGAATTAATACCCGAGAGGAACCCCACCCAGCTTTCTCTTTTTACCTGTTGTCGTGTGCGCATGCCCTGACGTTCAATTTTTTTAATTGAAATCAACTTTCGCCATTTCACGGTCCGCGACACGCACCCCATGCCTTATTCTGGCTCTTTCGCACCTCTCTGCAGCCTTCGTACCACAGGGAACACGTCTTGTAAGTGAAGCACCATTCATTTGCGAGATGAAATTTTCCACTGCATCAATAATAATATCGATAAAATGTATAACAGCACCATCTATAATAAAATCATTTATAAAATCTTGTGGTAGATAAGTTTATTGTTTATAAGGCATCATGTACATGCCGACGGTAATTTCATCGAGGAGTATGGGGAGGGTTCTAATGGAGAGTTAAGGGATTTAATGTTACCGCAAAGTCGTTACTTCCAAGAAGTTTATTGATGACGTTCCATTCCAAGTGATCAGAAGAGAAGATGAGCCTATTGCTAGATCTAACTGTTATATTGGACACTGTTAATGGTCTGCTCTATCTAACTAAACAAGCAGGCACTAGTAGATAAAGAAATTTTTCATAAATCGGCTACTCGCATCGCCTCACGGGTCTCCCCACATATTGTTATGGGCATGAAAGTCACCCACGAATATGTAGGGGCCCGGAAGCTGATGAATGAGGTTATAGATGATGATGATATGTGGGGTTTTATGGCGCAAGGGCCGCTCATGGCCGAAGAGCGCCAGGCAATGTTTTAATGGAGTCAGTGATGCAAGTATTGATCAATGGCGTCGTGGTTGGCTATAACGATGGAACCTGGCTGTATAGGGGCCTTAAAACAATAGTAAATTAATATATATCTATTAAAATTGTCACAGTGACTTTTTAGATGTACTACGAATTTAAAAGATATGTTCTCATGGAGGGATGGAATAAAATATGTAAATACCAATAGCACTATTGCCTCAAGAGGCCCTTAACTGCAAGGGCCTGTAGGCACGTGCTCTACAAAATGTTACTATCGTAGCAGCAGCGTCTGGTAAGATGCTGTGCTACGAATCTGTTGGGCCTATAATTTGCAATGAATTAACTTCTTCCAGATAGTTAAAAACTGACTTTCTGTGAAAAAACGGGTCAGCACCAAGCAACATTGCAGGATGAAAAGGAATGTTTTGTCGGTAGGCTAGAGGGAAGTGTTTTTTCTTTCAGTTTCCATTTCTCTACACTCCAGCAAGACATGGAGGACGGTTAGTGTCTCGCCACATCTACAGCATATGGGAGGTTCACTACCGGTCAAGAGATAAGAGTGCGTGCCATACGTATGACCTATCCGAAGGCGGCAGAAAGTGACCTCGATTCGCCGTATTTTTGTTATCGGTGGGAAATTTCGTAATTGTGGCTCGATCAAATGGAGTTTATTAGAGGTTTCGGTGTCCTACTTCTGTTGCCAATACCGCCTAAGTTTTTTGCGCAAAAATGGCTTTAAGTCTGAGGCAGGGGTACCTACGGAACAGTTGCCAGCTTTCGTTGCAATGGATGTGGCAATTTCATCTGCAAGCATGTTGCCCTTAATGCCTCTGTGCCCAGGTACCCAACATATTATGACGTGCTGATTACATGTATATGCTGTGCACAGGAGCGAATATAGCTCATTGAGTACAGGACTGTTGCGTTTCTGGAGTGACACTAGAGATTTTACGACACTAAGGGAGTCTGTGAATATGATGGCCTTTTGCAATTTCATTTTCTTGATATGTTTAACAGCTGTCAGTACAGCATATGCCTCAGCAGTGAGTATGCTTGTTTCTGGGTGCAGGACGTTGGAGTCTGAAAATGATGGACCGACGGCTGCATACGAAACGCCGGCATGCGACTTTGAGGCATCTCTGTAAAATTCCTGGCAAGAGTACTTCGACTGAAGTTCAAGAAAGTGCATTTCAATGTGTACCTGGGGAGCGTTCTTCGTTATTTCAACGAACGAAGTATCACACTCAATCAGCTGCCATTGCCACGGCGGACATAGCATGACAGGAGCCATAAGAGGATTTTCAAAAAGTGGAACATCCATTTCTTGACTGAGTTTCCGTACACGCAGTGAGAAGGGTTCTCTAACTGCTGGTCGATTATTAAATAAAGTTGCAGATGTCATGTTGTTTACACTTGGGTAAGAGGGATGCTCACGGTTTGCATTTACCTTCAGAAAATACATAAAACTTGAGTACGACCTCTGAAGATGAAGCGACCACTCATTAGCTTCAACGTAAAGACTCTCCACAGGACTTGTCCTGAAGGCACCGGTCGCCAGGCGGACACCTTGGTGATGAACAGGAACCAGCATCTTCAATGCACTAGGGCTAGCCGAATGATAAACTATTGCCCCATTATCTAAGCGTGTTCGAATGAGGCTCTTGTAAAGGTTCAGGATACATTTCTTATCACTACCCCACGTTGTGTGTGACAAAATTTTAAGAATGTTCATAGTTTTTAGGCATTTGTTTCTGAGGTACTTCAGGTGTGAAATAAAGGTTAATTTCGTGTCTAAAATAACACCTAAAAATTTGTGTTCTGTGCTCACAGGTATGTGCTGTCCCTGAAGTTCAACTTCATGATTTGCTATGAGACCTCTTTTTTGAGTGAAAAGAAGACAGGTACTCTTGTTGACATTGAGCGTAAAGCCATTTTCATCAGCCCACTTAGACACCTTGTTTAAACAAAGCTGTACTTGTCGCTCGCCGATAGCGAGATTACATGACTTAAATCCAATCTGAACGTCATCAACATATACTGAGTAAAATATACTACGCGGTATTGATGAGCGCAAGGAATTCATTTTTATGATAAAAAGTGTGCAGCTAAGCACGCCACCTTGCGGTACCCCAGTTTCCTGTAGAAATGGTCTCGAGAGAACATTACCAATTCTGACACGGAATGTGCGATTTGATAAATAGCTTTCGATTACATGAAGCATCTTTCCGCGGATGCCCAACTCTGATAAGTCACGTAGAATTCCATACCGCCACGTGGTGTCGTAAGCCTTTTCCATGTCTAAGAATACAGAAAAAAAGAACTGTTTGTGTATGAAAGCGTCGCGAATATATGCTTCAATGCGAACGAGGTGGTCTGTCGTCGATCGGCCTTCCCTAAAACCACACTGATATGGGTCAAGGAGCTTGTTTGATTCAAGGAAGTGCAAGAGCCTGCGATTTATCATTTTCTCAAAGAGCTTACATAGACAACTTGTGAGTGCTATGGGCCGGTAGCTTGCCACAGAGGACGGATATTTACCTTGTTTCGAGACAGGGACTACAATCGCCTCTTTCCATGCCAATGGAATGTCTCCTGTTTCCCAGATAGTGTTGAAAATAGACAACAGGGCCATCTGCGTGTCAGGCTGAACATGTTTTATCATTATGTACATGATTCTGTTGGCTCCTGGCGCCGATTTCGTGCAGCCGTTCAAGGAAGCTTTGAACTCAGCAATGCTTAAAGGATGATTGTACGGTTCACTTCCACTAGCTTTACGGTTCAGTGCCTTACTTTCAGCTATCTCTTTACGTTGCTGGAATGACTGCGAGTAGTTCGCAGAGCTAGAAACTCGCTCGAAGTGTCCTCCCAGAGCGTTCGCCTGGTCTTGAAGGCTGTGGCCTTCATCATCAACCAAAGGAATGTTGTAGGTTTGTCGAGTAATTAATTTTCTTAGCCTGTTCCAGACTTTTCCTTCTTGTGTATAGGAATTTATGCTTGTGACGTATTTTTCCCAGCTTTCTCTTTTAGCGATACGACGCGTTCGTCTGCCTTTGCATTTCACGTGCTTAAAGTTGATGAGGTTTTCTGCCGTTGGAAATTGACGTAGTAAACGCCAGGCTTTGTTTTGCTCCTTACGCGCATTCTTCCATTGCTCATTCCACCACGGCACGCGCCTCTTTTTTGTAGTCCCCTTCGTTTGTGGAATGCACTCTATTGCAGCGTCAATTATAAAAGCGGTAAAATAAGCAATAGCATCGTTCACACTAAAATCTTTAAAAGTGTTTCGCTGCATCTGGGTGATTTCCTCAAATTTTTTCCAAGCTGCGGATGCAACTTCCCATTGAGGGGGGTGTGGTAGGAATTCATTTTGTTCTAAAGCTTTGGGGCAGATGGGAAAATGATCACTCCCATATGGGTTTTTAACTACCTCCCATTCTAGGGAAGGTAAAAGTGTAGCCGAGCAGATAGCTAAATCTATCGCAGAGTACGTGCCATGTGCTGTGCTATAGAATGTCGGCTCCTTTTTATTTAATATGCATGTACCTGAAGAAACAAGGAAATTTTTTATTTAGCGCCCTTTGACATCCCATCGAGAGTCTCCCCAAAGGGTATGGTGCGCGTTGAAATCCCCAACGAGTACGTAGGGCTCAGGCAGTTCATCGATTAGACTAAGAAATTCTGTTCTTTGGAGTCGATAATGGGGTGGTATATACACAGAAGAGATTGTAATGAGTTTACCTAACAGTAAAGCTCGAACCGCAGCTGCCTCAAGAGGCGTTCGGAGTTCCAAGGCCTGGCATGCTACACGCTTATCAACTATAATCGCGACACCACCGGACGAAGCAAAAGCATCGTCACGGTCCTTGCGAAAAATGTTAAATTGGGGTAGAAATCCTGTCTGTGTAAGTTTTAAATGGGTCTATTGTACACACAGCACCTTTGGATTATATTTACGCAAGAGTTCCTTGACATCATCGAGGTTATGTAGGAGACCCCTGACGTTCCATTGTAATATTTGTGTCTCCATAGTTAATAGTGTGTGTGTGTGTGTGTGTGTGTGTGCTGTGTGTTAAGAGACGAAATTTGATTTAGATTACAGGGCCTTCCCAGGCCCTGTAACGCGGAGTTTGTCTTTCTTGCCGCCGTCCTGAGACTGGCGGCGGTCCTTGGGCGCTTGCTGCGCCGTCTGGCTTGAAGTAGTGTCCATTGCCTCTTGAGAGGCACTGGACGTCCGCTCTTGTGAGCGGCGCGTTTGTCGTGAAGGCTTCACCTGAGCAGATGAGACCTTCGTGCCTACCAACCCTGAGGTCGATGGGCCCTCTTTCTGTGACGGCGAGGCAGCGTTGACTGCTATCGCCGAGGGGGCTGGTGGCACAACCTCGGCCACACTCTTTGTGGGCCAGGCTGATGCCGGAGTCTGCTGCGGCGTTGCCCCCTTACGCGCCGCACCAACATAGCCTGCGGTATGAATGAATGAAACACGTTTCCGCGCTTCTTGAAACGATATATTCTGTTTAACTTTCAGTGTAATAATATCCTTTTCTTTTTTCCACGTCGGACATGATCGGGAATATGTGGCGTGATCACCGTCGCAATTCACACAGTGGAGTGCGCCAGTGCAGTTGTCGGAAGCGTGCTCTCGACCACATTTCGCGCAAGTGAGACGGCCTCGGCAACTTTGTGAGCCATGGCCAAATCTTTGACATTTGAAACATCTACGTGGATTTGGAATGTATGGTCTTACTCGTGTTTTTGTGTATCCTGTGTCGAGAGATTCTGGCAGAACACTTGTAGCAAACGTGAGAACGAGATGTTTTGTAGGAATTTCTTTGTTGTCGCGCTTGATCGTTATTCTTTGTACTTTGACAACTTCTTGTTCCTTCCATCCTTCGAGTAGTTCTTCTTCACTCAGGTTCAAAAGATCGGCATCTGATACCACACCTCTGGATGTGTTCATAGATCGATGTGGCGTCACTGTGACTTCGACATCACCAAAAGCCCGAATATTTGAAATCTTTTCACGTTGGAGCTGGTCACGTACTTCAAGCAGTAAGTCGCCGCTAGCCATTTTAGTGATCTTTTATCCAGGACCAAGAACATCGGTGAGAACTTTCGCAACGGTGAATGGTGAAAGGGTTCTTACTGTCTTATCAGGGCACTGACTATGTATGACGTGGTAACGCGGGAAGGATTCCCTGCGTTGGGCCAACAATTGAAAAGTTTCTTCGGTGCGCCCTCTTTTCGAAAGAGGGCGATCAGGAAGTCGGGGAAAGGTGCTTAAAGCCATCAATAACTTATTACATTTCGGCAGCTATGCCAGCCACCCACCATGGAGCCCAACAAGGGGACGCTGCGAGACCCGAAGGAAACAGACGCCAGCTGTACATAGCTACTATAACCCAATATAATAGATCCAAGGTTGGATTAACTACACCAGGTTAACCCTTGCTGCCTGGAGAATTGGAAGTAAACGAAGTGAGAAGACAGGAAAGGTGGAAAGTGAGAGAGAAAGACGAAGGTTTAAGAGAGAGAAAGATAGGAAAAGGCAACTACCGATTTCCCCCGGGTGGGTCAGTCCGGGGGTGCCGTCTATGTGAAGCAGAGGCCAAAGAAGTGTGTTGCCTCCGCCGAGGGGCCTTAAAGGTCCAAACACCCAGCATCAGCTCAACCCCCAGGATCCCCCTTTCCCCAGACACGGCTAAGCCGCGCACGGCTACACGCGGGAGGGTCCAACCCTCATGTGCTCAGGTCCGTGGTGTCGCAACACACCAAACGCCTGCTTGCGCAGACGCCCCTGTGGGGTGAGGTTATAGAAATCGCTTTTTCTGAAGTGATAGTTAGGGGGCGTGTGTACAGAACACACAGTGATCAGTTTAATAAAGAGATTACCTGAACTAACACCACCTCACTGGGCATCTGAAGGGCGACGTGTTGACGCGCCAGAGACTTGTCGGCAACCATTGCTACACCGCCGTAGGCGGTAGCCTTGTCGTGGTCTTTTCGAGAAATGGTGTAGTTGCGAAGAAAGGTAGTGTTTGTAGGTTTAGGACGTGTCTCTTGAACAGAAAGCAACTTTTCATTATGTTTATTTAGGAATTCCCTAATATCGTGAAGGTTATGAGAAGTCCTTTAACATTCCATTATCGTATTTGTGTCTTCATTATGTTAAATGCATTTTGTGCTGTGTGTGTAAGAGACGGAGATTAGCGCTGACGGGCCCTTTCCAGGCGCCATGACGCGAGGTTTGTCTTTTGTGGAGGGATCGCGAGAGTCTCGCCGCTCCTTAGGGCCTGGCGGCGCCGTCTGGATGGTTTTTGTGCCCATCACCTCTTAAAACGCGCTGGACACGCGCTCTTGCGAGGGCTGCGTATGACAAGAAGGCCTCGTCTCAGTAGACGAGACCTTTGAGGCCACCAGCCCGGAGTAATGGTCCCTTATGCTGGGGCGGCGGAGCAACGCTAGCTGCTACTGGAGGGGACGAGGGGGGAGGGACTATCCTTACTGCCGCCTCACTGCGTGTAAGTCGGACAGCTGCCGGAGGCCATTGCGGCGCTGCCCCCAGACGCGCCACTTCGGCAAAACTTCTTTGGCAGGTAGGATACCCTCCTGCGTGCTTCGTTGAATTAAATATTCTCTTTTACCTTTATGTTCACAGTCTCCTTTTCCTTTTTCCAGTATGGGCACGACCTTGAATGTGCGACGTGCTCCCCATCATAGTTTACACACTGGAGAGAGTTCCCGCAAGATTCAGAGGTGTGTTCAGGGGTACTGCATTTCGAACAAGTTTGACGGCTTCAACGTGTGTTTTAACTGTGGTGGAAACGCTGCAACTTAAATCTTCGGAGGGAATTTGAAACGTATGACCTTACTGGAATCTTGATGTACCAGGTCTCGATGGATTCGGACAGAACACTTGAGCCGAAGGTGAGTACAAGGTATTTAGTCTCAATTTCATTGCTTCCCGCCTCATCTTAATTCACCTGACATAGATGACATTATGCTCACCGAAGGAGTCAAGGGTCCTGCTTCAGTAAGCTCCAAGAAATCATCATCTTAGACTACTCCACGGGTGGTAATCATAGTACGGTGTAAGGTTACTGTTACTTGGGTGTCCCTAATAGACACTAGTTTTGGCATTTCTTTATATGGCTTCCGATCGAGCAGCTCCAAGAGGAGATCGCCACTTACCGTCGTCGACGTCTTTTAACCTGGTTATAACCTGGTGTAATCTGGATTTTCAGAATGAATGGCATGGAAGCGGGGGAAAGATTCTTTTTGCCGACCAAAAAACTGGAGTACTTCATCGGTGCGCCCTACTTTCTCAGGGCGATCAGGGAATGGGCGGAAGGAACTTGCCATAGAGGGATGTGTAGTTTTCGTCAACAACGCCAGCCACCCATCGCGGAGTCCTACATCACCATCATCATCAGCATCATCATCATTATCTTCATCATCATCAGCCCATTTTATGTCCACTGCAACACGAAGGCCTCTCCGTCCGATATCCAACTGTCCCTGTCCTACGCCAACCGATTCCAACCTGAGCCCACGAATTTCCTAATTTCATAGCTCCCCCTAGTCTTCTGCAGTCCTCGACTGCGCTTCCCTTCTCGTGGTATCCATTCTGTCACACTAATGGTCCAATGGTTATCTAACCTGCGCATTATACGACATGCCCAGCTCCATTTTTTTTCTCTTGATGTCAATTAGAATATCGGCTATACCCATTCGCTCTCTGACCCAAACCGCTCCCTTTCTGTCTCTTAACGTTATGTCCAGCATTCTTCGCTACATTGCTCTTTGCGCGGTCCTTAACTTGTTTTCGAGCTTCTTTGTCCGCCTTGAAGTCTCTGCCCCATATGTCAGCGCCGGTAAAATGCACAGGTTGTGCACCTTCCCTTTTAATGACAATGGAAAGCTTTCAGTCAGGAGCTGACAATATCTGTTGTATGCGATCCGACCTATTTTTATGCTTCTATGAATTTTCTTTGCATAATCAGGGTTCCCTGTGATTAATTCACCTAGGTGAACGTTGTACTTCACAGACTCTAGAGGCTGACTGGCAATCCTGAACTCTTGTTCCCTTGCCCGGTTATTGAAAGTTATCTTTGACTGCTACATATTAATCTTCAACCCCACCCGTGCACTCTCTGCTTCAAGGTCGTCAATCATCTGTTGCAACTCGTCTGCAGTATTGCTGTATAGAACAATGCCATCGACCAACTGAAGTTGCTAAGATATTTGCCGTCTATCCTCACTCCTAAGCCTTCCCAGTTTAATAGCTTGAACCCATGTGTTTAAAGCAACGTGGATTTTGGACTGGCGCACATTTAGCACTCAGGTTTCGATGAACTATTTTGTGTCGGTATGTCATGACAATTACGTCCGGTATACAGAGCGAAAATGATTTCCAATATCGCACACAATGCTCACACACAGTGCATTGAAACAACAGTGTTGAGCAAATATTTCAATACCATCCGCTCTACCCATACTCATGGAGCATTGGCTTGTGCGCATGTATGTAGGAGCCCAAAATGAGCAATACTGTACTGCACAAAAATTACAGTAAACGCATCGACTACAAGTTGTTGTTCACGAGATGGTATATTTTCTGTGATTTTGTTCGTGAAGAACTGATAATGCAAATTTATAACAGCTTTATATGACCGCACCGCTCTCTTCTAACGGAACCGCGCTATAAGCGCTTCGTTATCGCTCACTTTCCTTTAGTTCGTGAACGCAAAAATTTGAGGGAGAAGCCGCCTTGTGAGAATAAGACGGTGGCCTTCACTGTAGGAGAATGTTTCATTCCCAGTAAGAGAGTTCGGACCCTACTAAATTACTGAAGACTGCACTCTATCTTTTACCAAGTCATTACTAAAAAGGAAAGTGTCAACCAAGTCTTAATGCTACAGGACCCAAGGCCAAGGTTCAAGGTTCTTAAAATGATTCCATGATTATATGTTGGTAATATGGCTCCATTCAGCCCTTTTTCATGCTTAGTATTCACCTAGTTCGTGTCCTAATTGTATCTTATTTCGCGCGGCACTACGGTGGCACCTATCGGGTCTATTTGGCCATTATGCAAATTTAGAAACTTATTTACTTCTTCAGAAGTCTCAGCCGCCAAGCGTCTGTGTTGGGATAAAGTAGGTGCTTTGGAGTTGCGCTGCCAAGTGCGACGGTGCGGAATGAATTCCCGGTCGCAGCGGACAGATTTCTGTGGGGGAGAATTGTGAGGGCAATTAAGTAAAGGTATTTGACGTGTTATGTCATATCACGTGTTATCAATCTGTAAATTGCTCGGAACAAGTCCGGGGCCCGCAAAACTGTCAGGCTATCAGGCATTTCATAGCGGTAGGGAAGAGAAATCCTCGGTCACAACGCTCGTGAAAAGAAATATCGCGGCCATTGTACACGATCTAAAATCGAGAGAGATCGAGAAGATGTTAGGGGAAATTCTAACCGGAAGCTGACGGACCCTAGTCTATTCCTTCTAAACTTATAGACCTCACCCAGGAAAAAGGAGGTGAGGTTCAGGGCTCTGCTTTGTAAGGCCCTCAAAATTTCAAGCAACCAGTCCCTTTTCATAGCGGGAGACTTTAGCGCACATCACCAGGAATGGGGGTAACCGCAGGAAAGGCCGAAAGGCAAACATCTGTGGGAAAATACGCATGACCTAGGGCTCACTCTGCATATGGACCCCGAGAGTCCAACGAGGGTGGGCAATAGCCTTCGTAAGGATACATCTCCAGATGTGACATTCTTGAAAATCCTAAAAGGTCTAGATTGGCAATATTCAGATAAAAATTTTGGCAGCGACCACAACATAATTCTTTCCATACTGAAAGAAGGCCTCAAAACGCGGAGGGGTCGCGCGCCGCCCGTCGTTGAGTGGGATAAGTTTAGAGGTATCAGGAGGGCGCAGGAACTGGCGCCCATCAGAAACGTCGAGGAATGGCCGACGGCGCTCACGTCGGACTTTATAGAGGCGACAGAGAGGTGAAATCAGCATGCTCTCTTCGCTTCACCCGAATTGTAGGCCAGCATGCTGCCGGCCAGTCAAGCTGGCAAGCGATGCGCTATGGTCAAGCGGCTTCCGTGTGAGACAGGATGTGCAATTCCTGTGCCGGCCACGCTGACGTCGGTCGCGCTGGCGTCGGTCACGCTGACGTCGGTTCTGTGTTTTTTTGGTAGGTAAGCCATGTAGTAGCAGTGCTGCGCCTAACCGCAATTAGTTTCGGTGAACTATGGTGATGTGCGACCATTTTCATAGAAAATTCAGTGGTTCTGACGATCATACTGCCGAAGTGACGTCTTGCTTCGGCAACGCCGTTCCCGAAGAGTAGTCAGGTAGCCGTGTCTGCCCTATTCGGCAGCGTCATCGCATCACACATGAGCCTTTACTTGACCGACGCCGGATGCATTAGTACTGTACACGTCCCTGGCCACAACTTAAGTCATGTGAGCAATAGTATGCCTAAGGGGTTTCGTTATAGCTTTTCACGCATCCGTGCAATGAGGTACGCCATGTTTTCATTCGCCCAAAGCACTCCCATTTATTCATTCTCGCGTAGTCACGTGGACCTAACGGAGCTCTAATGACATCACTTGGTCTGCCGGAATTTCATGGAACTGGTATGCAGAGTATATCCTTGAGGATGTTCATACTATGAACTTGAGAAACAGAGTGACATGAAGCTCAGCATCGTGCCTAATAGTGCTCAGCTGCATAGCTGCCTGTTTTCATCCTTCTTTGCATCGACACAGAGTTCTGTGTGAAGAATGGTGGATGTATGCGGAAATTTCGTCCGGAATTCCTTCCTCTTGATATATCTGTGAAATGCGGTGAAACGGGAAATGTTTTGTGGTGAGGAAAAGTGAGGTGGATCTGTCTCAAATTTCGATGTACCCTCTTCCTTGAAGATCCTGAGCCGCCAGCCTGCTTTATAAAAATGGGAGATGCTCTCGAGCCTCCATTTGCCGGTGTTTTTATTTTCACAGGCTAAATGTTCTCACCGCAATACATTTCTGTATTGAGGTGAGGCTTACTGAAGTTACCAAATGCTGTCGGAGTGTGAGAGCTCAGCTTTCGAATAACATGGCCCATATCCAAGCTCAGATTTTTACTTTACGAAATTCAATAAGACTGTCAAATTCAAACTCAGCTTACAGTGTAGAAATAAAACCTGAGAACATCAAGAGTTGAATAGCAAGAAAAACGGACACAGGTCTAATGGGCAAAGTTGCGCTAAAGTACTTTGCGCATTGCATACCCCTTATGCAGAATGGCACATTTGAACAGCTTCGGATTGCTAAATATTTCATTGCTGCAGCTTAATGAGACTTACTGCGATATTGGTTGCTCTAAAATTAAGACATTAGCTCTAGATAAGGGGACCAAGGCGATTCTGTTCTTTTTCTTTATGCACGCCACTTGGGTCCAAGCGAAACCCGAGCAGACATTGGGTTCTTAACTATGCATGCTGCCTGTGTCCCCTAATATAGAGCTCTCTAATGTGAACAGTGAAAAAGAGGTCCTCCAATTCTGTGCTGACTACAACATAAAAATAGCATTATCGTGACAGCGTCTTAGTTTCTCGACGCATTTTGAGACAAAGACGGCGCTCTCTCTATTAGAGTTGGCTGTGCCAATATTAGCTAATGGAACCTTCAGACAGTTGATTTTCTAGAGACGGAGCTTCTCTGAAGCATCGGAAGTAAACTAATGTGCACTGCACCTTATGACACCTGACCAGGACCAAAATTATCTACTAGGACTAGCTAAAAAGCAGCGACACATTCTCAAGTTAGCTAAATTTGCCGCATCTAAAGTTGTCTAAAGTGGAATTAGGAAGTGAAAAAAAAACTGCCTGAATAAACACAGGGCATTTTCCGCAAACATAACTTTATTGAGGAAAATGCATGTGTGCCACGTCGTCAAAAATATATTTTTTGCATGATATAAGAATAGTTGCCCTTGCATTTTTTTTCAGTGCGTTGTGCCTAGGGGTCATCATGATAAAGAAACAAACACAGCGTCGGAATCTAACTGGCGAAAGGCTCATTTTATTGGGATGTAGCAGCAATAGCAGCTCACACTAGCACAGCCTCATCACCTGCAGCTGTGTGTTCATTATCACCTGTAGCTCTCGG
The DNA here is from genome assembly GCF_050947875.1 of Dermacentor variabilis. Taxonomy (NCBI): domain Eukaryota; kingdom Metazoa; phylum Arthropoda; class Arachnida; order Ixodida; family Ixodidae; genus Dermacentor; species Dermacentor variabilis. Next base: position 69,875,773 of record NC_134578.1, read on the forward strand.
CGTCCGAAGAATTAAGGAGATGTATCATGCTTGCTGAGAGAAGAATGCTGCTGAGAGGATAAGATGAGATGTTTTAGAGCAAATAGTTATGCCATGCAGTGCCGCTGTAAGGTGCGCAATGTCTAGCGATAGGTAGCAGTCCGGGTCCGTACTCTTAAGGAGACGGTAGTTCTCCTACGTACACCGGTCTAACGGTTCCTTCTTGGTGACCTCTACATTAAGGTTACCTAAGACCTGGTAAATTCATGTAGGATTCCCAGTTCAAGGTTGTGGCCCAACACATGGTCGGCAATTACGAGCTGTTCTGCAGCTAAGCGACCAGAGAGCATCGTGAGGGCACGCCGTCGTGAAGGTGCCCGTGTCTGGTAGTGACACACTGTTGCTGAAGATACGTTTATTTAACGAAAAATCACCATCAATCACTCCGCGCAGATGGCTAAGCAGCGAAGCTCAAAGGTGCGGCCCCGGTGTTTATCACGGGATTAATCCCGACGGTTCATTAAATGAAGGCTTCGTATGCTGTTGGATCCTGGGTATGCAGTTCTTGCTTGCCGTCGGCGTCACAAGCCTGTTCTTGTGCACGTGCTGTAGCATCTACACGGCGCAGAGGAGCTCGTTACCGGTTCTGTTTGCGGCTATATATATATATATATATATATATATATATATATATATATATATATATATATATATATATATATATATATATATATATATATATATCGAGAGCAGAACCTATAAAATATTACGAGATATCACGAATTCAAAGCACCTAAACAGCTGAGCGCGAAATTCTCATTAGGGACTATCGTAATTGTCGGTTAATCTTATTGTTGTTCCGTTCATTTTGATATTCGCAATACGCTGCATATATTTTCCGTATTTCCAATATACCAACTAGTCCAACCATTTCACTATTAAAAAACGGCGGGCCAGCTGATGACGCTCTCGGATATTCGAGCAGCTTCTTAGTGCTCGTTGTTTATTACCCAACTCATTAATTATTTTGATTGATTAAGAACAATGACTAGCAGAAATTACCTTTTAATATTTCTCGCGCTTCTTTCAGCATCGCCAAATACTATGATGTAGAGGCAGTGTCACGAACAAAATCTACTGGTGGTTTTTCAGCTGGGCTAGCAAAAGCTTGATGTTTACAGTAATTTTGGACACATTTGCTGGAGCACCGGTGGTTAAAAGGGAAGTAAGAAAACTGCCCTTTCGCTAGCCCACCTTCTATGCGTCGAATTTCGCACCTTTGCACTTTCACTCTAAGTAGACTGTGGAATACCATCTAGCCCAAACTGCCATCCTTCTACGTCGTGGCGAGTCGTAAGAGCCATCATAATTTAGGCCTCACTGAGACAAGGGGCAAGAATAATCCGCTGAGTAGATTAAATTAGTGGTGCAATCGGATTTAGCGGTAATATAGTCCAATGTTAATCACAATGCATTATACACTGTCCTATCTTCGTAATAAACCCACCTAGCTTCTTGGTCAAAAAAATTCGTGTCTACCTAATGTCCATGCCAAAGAGAGAAACCAATAGAAAGAAACAAATAGACACAAATAGCATACAAAATGAGTGAACAGCAAACATGAATGAAGATGAGCAGACACATAATGGAGGAATTTAATCAATTTTATTTATTTAATCATTTAAACCACCGTATATGTGGATCTTTGTTACTTTGTATCGAAGATCGGTTGAGCCTTTCTGTTTTTTTTTCTAACCGGAAGGTACAATTATCTTAGCTGTTCGCGAACTATAGTCAAGTTGACTCCACCGCCTCTATCTTTTTCTTTTTGCTTATACGCGCTTCACCTACAAGGTAAACACATCGCACACTCCCAGTAGCATCATCGGTGATAGAAACATCTACGCTCTCTTATCCTACCTCACACCTGTCCTTTCTTTTTGGCTAAAAATATTGAAGTTTATACATTTTGTTTATGTATCTACGAGCAGGTTGTGCTCGCGTATCAATTGACCGCCTCTCGTAGAATACAGTTCAGATAGATTCTTTGCAATAGGAAATTGTATGTTTAAAGATTTTGGCCACAAGTATTACAATCGTGGCGTTAAGGCAGCACAGTTCACAAAATTTTCGGAAACGTGCGGAAAGTGCGATGATCCCGCTTTATCTCATTCCAGTTGTGATTGCCGCACAGGCCTCTGTTACATGTCTGTGAAAGAAGAAGTAAAAATTACTGGTATTTTTTACTATTAACATTGTTACTACTAAAGTTTAATGAACAAAGGGTACTAGCAATTATATGTAGTTACAAATGTATGCCAGTACCTAATTATATGTTCTATTAGAAATCCACGTCTACTGAACCACAATAGAGCTAAGGAAGATATTCGTAAGAAATATAGGATTTAGGAGAGTAAGTTCCTGATTTTCGCCTGATCGCCTGATCTGTTTCATGCAAACCCTTTTTATTATTTCAAACGCATACCACAGCTTAACCGGGTACTTTCTTCAGTATCGAGCTTGACAGTTTTCAAAACTTTACCTGGTACATCATGCTCTTTTGTAATGAGATAACCTATACAACCAAGATTCTTATTAAAATATGGCATTAGTTCTTACAACAAACCTCATTTACCAATCATCGGCGATTCACCATTCACCAATCATCGGGCGTTCAATGAAACCCCTTTAAACAGTTGCTTCACTTTTTTCATACTAAATGACGAAGCCCATCTGGTTCTCTTTCAACGAATTGAAAAGTAAGCTATTTTAGCGATTCCGCGGAATCCTTGCGACTCTCCTATCTAGCTACATTTTTAAAGATAAGCTACATATTTAAAGAAAACCAGCACATTGACAGAATGATGTGGGGCTCCCGCACCGCGTAACGGCGCGCGCAAAGGTCGGCGCCATGAAAGAAGATGAAGCGCCTGAGCTGCGCACGCTCTTCACCGGGGCCCACGATTAAACAGAAGCGTCTATTTTGTAAGACTGCGTCTTCAATCTAAGTCACATTTTCTGATGAAGGTGCGGGGTACATGCTAACACTCCCAGATCGAACACCGCCTACAAGCCCAGTACGAAGTCCGGTTGAGCTGACTCCAGTTCGCATACGGACAAGCCGTTGACTTCAAGGACTGCCACCTGAGCACGAGCCTCTACCCAACCGAGCCATAAGGATGAGTACCTCAGTTCCGTCTTCTTCCTCAACCGCACCGACCGAGGACGTCCTTAACCAGCCGCGAATACCCATATCCTTCCATGGTGACACATTCGAAGATGTTGAGGACTGGCTCGACGTCTTTGAGCGTGTCGCAGAATTCAACGGCTGGACTCCAAAGCGCAAGCTACGCAACGCCTACTTTGCCCTCGAGGACTATGCGCGGACATTGTTTGAGAACCGTGAGGCGAATTCCATGGGACGAATTCCGACGGCAGCTAATCAGCACATGCGCCAGCCTTGATCTCAAGGACCGAGCTGAATCTGCAATTCAGGCGAGAGTGCAGCGGCCGAACGAATGCGTCGCAATGTTTGTGGAAGATATGTGCCGACTTCTCGGACGCGCGGATCCATCCGTGCCGGAAGAAAAGAAGCTCAGGAATTTGATGCACGGCGTCAAGCAAGAGTTATTCGGTGGACTAATACGCAACCCACCAAAGACCGTTTCTCGCGTAAGCCATATCCATAGAAAAGGCAGTACAACCGCGACGTGTCGACCCTATCGCATGACCCTCCAGCTATGCCCTTGGACATACCGACGCCTTGCGGGAGCTCACTAGGCTTGTTGTCCGAGAAGAGCTTCAAAAGCTTCAGGTGGCTCCAGTATAGGTACCGCGACTCGCTCTGGCTGAGGTCGTGCGGGAGGAAATCAGGCAGGCAGTACAAGTCCCGGAGCGAAGCGAGACACCACAGCACGAGGTACGGTAGCCACAGCCTCGCATGTGGTATGCGGAAGCTGCGAGGAGTTCGTTGACCCCGACTTTTTACGATGTGCGCGACGTCCCGGACTTTCATGGTGTGCGCGCCGTTTAACAAGCAACTGGCGACTTCAGGACTCGCCGCACGCCATTCATGTCTGAAACACGACCACCCCGCAAGAGCGACGTATGGCGCGCTGCAGACCGGAGGCTCTTGTGTTTTCACTGTGGTGAAGCCGATCACCTCTACAGGGCGTGTCCCTACCACCGAGCTGGGCTCCGTGGATTTTCACTGAATGCGCCGTGCCCGCGCAATGGTGAACGCCCCCTGGAGACTGAAGCCTACCTCGCGGACGCCAGGACCTTCTTTGCCCCACGATTCCGTGTCCACCGATCACCGTCACCCGCCCGAAACAGGTCTTCCAACCCCATCTTCATGCCGAGCACAACAAGGCGTCGCTCACCCAGCCCTGCCTCCCGGGAAAACTGAGTCCAGCGACCTGTGGAGGGGAGGTCGCTGACGTTGCGAACGCTGAAGATCCTCCACTAAGACGACTGCGATATGGCGTAATTGAGACGCAGAGAAAGCAGTGAAGTTCGGTGTCAGTTTCTTGCGACGTACCAGTTACCATAGATGACCACGAAGTCACGGCATTAATCGACACGGGTGCGGACGCGTCTGTTATAAGCCAGAATTTCGCGCGTATCCTGAACAAAGTTTCGACGCAATGGACCGGGACTCAGATTCGTACTGCAGGAGGGCACCTCATAACTCCAATGGGCCGGTGCATGGCACGAGTTGGCATTCGGGGCTTAACGTACACCGACGACTTTGTCATTCTTCCTTAATGTTCGAAGGGTCTTATACACGGCATCGATTTCCTTCAGGCGAACGGTGCCATAATCGACTAGCAAGAGTCTAGAGTCAGCTTCGCTACTACGCAAGCCATAGCGAAGAACAATGGCAATGACCGTGACATCGCGCTTCGCGCAGCTGACGATCACGTCACGTTGCCACCCAAGAGCAGCGTGCTTGCCCTTGTCCGATGCGACATGGAGGACGACGCGGAAGGAATTGCGGAGGCAAACATCCCTCGGCTTTTTGAGCGCCACATTTACATAGCCAGAGGGCTTCTTCAGGTGCGCAACAAATGTTCAGTCGTCTTGCTAACAAATTTTAGCAAAGAATATCTGGATGTGGCATGAGGAACAACAATCGCTTTTCTTGGCGAAATCGTTGATGTTGCTGACATTGCCACATTGGAAATCGCATCGTCTCAGGAATCTGAATTACCCAGCCTAAAAGAATGGATGCATGTTAACGCTGCTCTGCCAGACCATCAGAAAGACCGCCTACTGAGTCTCGTGAATGAATTTTCGGACTGTTTTTTCAACGTCGTCCAAAGTACGGCGCACGTCCATCACAAAGCACCGCATTATAACGGACGAGTCCACACGTCCTGTTCGTCAGCATCCTTACAGAGTGTCTCCAGTGGAAAGGGAAGCGATCAAGCATCAGGTGAAACAGATGCCCCAAGACGACGTGATCCAGCCGTCCACAGGCCCGTGGGTCTCCCCTGTAGTGTTAGTCAGAAAGAAAGACAACACACTACGCTTCTATGTAGATTATAGAAAGTTGAACCGTGTCACCAAGCGCGATGTTTATGCGTTGCCACGCATCGACGACGCATTAGATCGTCTACAATGTGCCAATTTTTTTTCTTCGTTGGATCTTAAATCAGGGTATTGGCAAATCGAAGTCGATGAACAGGATCGTGAAAAACCAGCGTTTGTGACACCTGACGGGCTTTATGATGATGATGTATAGGGTATTGTGGCGCAAGGGCCAGTCGTGGCCAAAGAGCGCCAAGCAATGGTGTTATGTACTCGGTGAGAAAAGAAACAACAAAGGGTATGGCGGCTGTCTATGACGAGATAGTGTGGCTGTATAGAGGCGTAAGACAAGAAGCAGGGTATAAACATGTTAACATAATGACAATGGCTTGTGAGGTGTGCTGTTAACCTAAAAGTTATACCATGAAGGTGTGAGGTACTAAAAATGCGTATATGTCAGTAGCACTACTGCCTCAACAAGGTCCTTAACTGAAAGGGCCCAGAAGCAAGTGCTATACAAAGCGCTGCTTTCGCAGCAGGAGCCTCTCATTAGAGGCCGTGCTACGAAACTTGTGGGCCTAGTATTTGTAATGCGTCAACATCCTGTAAAAAGTTAAAAACTGTTTTTGGGTTAAAAAGCGGGTCAGCACCAAGGAACATACATGGGTGTAAAGGGATCTGCTGTCGGTACGCTAGAGGGAAGTGCTTTTTTCTTTGAGATTCCGCTTCCCGACACTCCAGCAAAACATGGAGGACGGTCAGTGTTTCCCCACATTTACAACAGATTGGAACTTCGCTACCGGTCAATAGATAAGAGTGCGTGCCATAGGTATGGCCTATCCTAAGGCGACAGAAAATGACTTCAGTTCACCTTGTTTTTGTTATTGGTGCGTAATTTCCTAAGTGCGGCTTAATTAAATGGAGTTTATTGGAAGTTTTGGTATCCCACATCTGTTGCCAATGCCTTCCAAGTTTTTTGCGCAAAAATAGCTTTAGGTCTGAAGGTACGATACCTATGGAAGGGTTGCCAGCTTTTTTTGTAATGGATTTGGCAATTTCATCCGGGAGCGTGTTGCCCTCGATGCCCCTGTGCCCAGGCACCCAACATACTATGACCTATTTATTACACGAATATAATTTGCGGAGGAGTGAATATAGATTAATGAGTATGGGATTCTTGAGGTTCTTTAGTGATATCAGAGATTTTACGGCAGATAGGGAGTCTGTAAATACAATGGCTTTCTGTAGCTTTGTTTTCTTGATTTGTTGGACAGCAGACAGTATTCGTAAGCCTCTGCGGTGAAGATGCTCGTTTCCGGGTGCATAACGTTGGATTCGGAGAACGATGGGCCGACAGCTGCATAGGAAAAGCCAGCGTGCGCCTTCGAAGCATCAGTGTAAAATTCTGTGTACGGGTACTTGTGCTGGAGTTCTAAGAAATGCATTCTTATGTGTGCCTCTGGAGCGTGTTTTGTAACCTGTATGAAGGACGTATCGCATTCTATGTGCTGCCACTGCCACGGCGGCAGTGGCTTTGCTGGGGCCATAAGGTTTTGCTCAAGAGCCGGAACTTCCATTTCCTCAGAAAGTTTCCTAACGCGCAGAGAAAATGGTTCTCTAGCTGCAGGTCGATTATCAAACAGCGTTGCAGATGTAAGGTTGTTTATGGTTTCGTAACAGGGATGGTCGCGGTTCGCGTTAACTTTCAGAAAGTAAAGGAAACTGCAGTACGACCTCTGAAGATGAAGCGACCACTCGTTGGCTTCAACGTAGAGACTCTCTACAGGACTCGTCCTGAAGGCACCGGTAGCCAGGCGGATACCTAAGTGATGAATAGGGTCAAGAATCTTTAAGGCGCTTGGGGTGGCAGACTGGTAAACCACGGCTCCATAGTCTAGGCGTGTACGTATAAGGCTTTATTAGACATTCATGAGGCATTTCCTGTCACTGCCCCATGTTGCATGCGACAAGATTTTTAAAATGTTCATTGTTTTTAGGCATTTGTGCTTAAGATATCTTAGGTGCGGACCGAAAGTTAATTTGTTATCCAGAATAATGCCCAGAAATTTGTGGTCTGTGTTTGCAGGTATGCGCTGTCCATTTAAGTCTATATTGGAATCTGCGGTCAGTCCTCTCTTTCGTGTGAATAACACACATGAGCTTTTATTGGGATTGATCTTAAAGCCATTTTCTCTGGCCCATTTAGACACTTTGTTCAGTCCAATCTGGATGTGTCGTTCACAGATTGCGAGGTTACACGACTTGAAACCGATCTGTATATCATCTACATATAGGGAGTAGAACACGCCGGGTGGTATTGCTGAACGTAAGGAGTTCATTTTTATGATGAAAAGCGTACAGCTGAGTACGCCTCCCTGCGGCACCCCAGTTTCCTGTGTATATGGTCTGGACAGAGCATTCCCAACTCTAACGCGGAACGTGCGATTTGTTAAGTAGCTTTCTATTATGTTGAGCATATTCCCGCGGATACCAATTTCTGAAAGATCTCGTAATATTCCAAACCGCCACGTTGTATCATAAGCTTTTTCCATGTCCAGGAAGACAGACAGAAAAAACTGTTTGTGTATAAAAGCTTCGCTGATGTTTGCTTCTATGCGAACAAGGCTGTCTGTTGTAGAACGGCCTTCTCTAAAGCCGCACTGATAAGGATCGAGCAGTTTGTTTTCTTCAAGGAAATGTAAGAGCCTGCGGTTTATAATTTCTTCATAAAATTTGCAAAGACAACTTGTTAAAGCAATGGGACGGTAACTTTCCACTGAGGATGCATCTTTACCTATGTTTTAGAATAGGTACTACGATGGCTTCTCTCCATGCTAGTGGAAGGAACCCCGTTGCCCAAATAGTGTTAAAGAGGGACAGCAGAGCCATTTGAGCGCTAGAGTCCAGATGCTTTATCATCTCATACATAATACGGTCGGCACGGGGAGCAGAGCTTTGACAAGTGTTTAATGATGCTCAGAATTCCATAACACTGAAGGGACTGTTGTAAGGTTCGTTTTCTCGACACTTTCTATGGAACGGCTTGCTTTCTGCAGATTCTTTTAGTTTGTGGAAAAGCTCCGAATAATGTGCGGCGCTGGACACATGTTCGAAATGCTGTCCAAGGGCGTTAGCCTGGTCTTCAAGGTTATTGCCTTGGACATCGACCAAAGACAGGAGGTAAAGTTGTTGGCCTACTAATTTTTTCAACCGACTCCATACTTTTCCTTCTTGTTTGTAGGAGTTAATACCAGAGATGTATTTTTCCCAGCTTTCCCTTTTAGCCGTGCGCCGTGTTCGTCTTCCTTGGGACTTTATGTGCTTGAAGTTAACAAGCGCAGCATGCCCCAGGCTTTATTCTGTTTTTTCCTTGCATTGCTGCAATCCTCGTTCCACCAGGGCACTCGCCTTTTCTTCGGGGTCCCGTTTGTTTGTGGGATGCACTCCAATGCGGCGTCAATCATAAAAGCGGTAAAATAAGCAACAGCGTCGTTTATATTAAAATCGTTAAGAGCGTTTTGAGGTATATACGTAAGAGTTCTAAATTTTTCCCAGTCTGCAGTTGCAATCTTCCATCGAGGGGCGTATGGGAGAGGATCATGTTCTTTTGTAGATTGGAGGATCACAGGAAAATGGTCACTACCATAAGGGTTCTGAATAGCTTTCCAATCTAAACGGGGTACTAAGGTCGGGGATACTATGCTTAAGTCTATGTAACTGTATGTGTTATGTGCAAGACTGTAAAATGTTCGTTGTTTCTTATTTAGCACGCAGGCGCCTGAAGAAAACAGGATTTGTTCTATTATTCGACCTCTTGCATCGCATCGGGTATCCCCCCAAAGAGTATTGTGTGCATTGAAATCCCCAACCAGTATGTACGGGTCTGGCAAGGCATCTATTAATCCCTCGAGTTCTGTTCGATGGAGCCGAAAGTTAGGCGGTATGTAGATAGAACAAATGCTAATTAGTTTTCCAAACAATAAGGCCCGAACTGCAACTGCCTCAAGAGGTGTCTGAAGTTCCAGAGCACGGCATGCAACGGACTTATCAGCTATTATTGGTACACCGCCGGAAGAGGTGTTGGCATCGTTACGGTCCTTCCGAAAAATGGCGAATTGCATCAGAAAGGCTGACTGTGTTGGTTTTAGATGTGTTTCTTGTGCACACAGCACCTTGGGATTATATTTATGTACGAGTTCTTTGACGTCGTCGAGGTTGTGGAGGAGACCTCTAACGTTCCAATGTAATATTGGTGTATCCATGTTGTTATTGATATGTGCTGCGTGTTTAGGAGAGAGAAGCTACTTTAGCCCACAGGGCTCTTTCCAGGCCCTGTGATGCGGGTTTTGTCCTTTTTGGCGCGCTCCTGAGAACTGCGCCGAGCCTTCGGCGTCTGGGACGCCGACGCACTTTGTGATGTATCCATCGCCTCCACCGAGGCGTTGGATGTCCGCTCGCGGTGTCCGCTCGCGGGTGTTTCGGGCTTCTCTACGCTTGCAGAGGCCCTTAAAGAACTAGAGACAGCAGACCCTGAGGGCTGCTGGATCTTGCTGGGCGGCAGGCCAGCACTAGCTGGTCCCGCAGTGGGGGCGAGTGGCGATGCCGCCGGTCCGAGTACTCTGGGTGGTCCTATCAGCCGCCGAATACCGTTGTGGCCGTGCCGCCGGTCGTGCCACTTCGGAAAATGTAGGTCCCTGTACAATAGAAAGATGCTTGCGCGCTTCTTTGAATGAGATATTTTCTTTTACTTTAAGTGTTATGATTTCTTTTTCCTCCTTCCATGAAGGAAAGGAGCGAGAATAGGCGGCGTGTTCACCGTCACAGTTTGCACAGTGAAGTGGGTCGTTGCAGTTGTCCGCAGGGTGGTCATGGGACGCGCACTTTGCACAGGTGGTACGGGCTCGGCAGCTCTGAGAGCCGTGGCCGAAGCTTTGGCATTTGAAACACCGTCGTGGATTTGGTATGTACGGTCTAACAGTAATTTTCATATAGCCTGTTTCGATGCTTTCAGGGAGAGTGCTGGTGCAAAAGGTAAGGATCAGGTGTTTTGTGGGTATTTCCTTGTCATCTCGGCGGATTTTGATTCGTTGCACATTAGTGACATGCTGCTCCTTCTAGCCCTCTAGGAGCTCTGCCTCAGTCAGTTCTAGGAGGTCCTGCTCTGAAACTACACCTCTTGTGCTGTTGAGGGAACGGTGAGGGGTTATTGAAATTGGGGTTTCACCAAATGAAACAAGATTTGTCAATTTGTCGTGTTGTGTTTTGTCACGAACTTCAAGGAGAAGGTCGCCACTGGCCATTTGAGTAATTTTGTATCCAGGGCCCAGTGTGTCAGTGAGGCACTTCGCAACAACAAATGGAGAAAGCGTTCTTACAGTCCTTTGGTTCGTTTCGGTATGGATCACGTGAAAATGTGGGAAAATATCTTTGCTTTTGGCGAAAAAGTTGAAGGGTTCATCGGTGCGGCCTCTTTTCAAAAGAGGTCGATCAGGTAGCTTGGGGAATGAGCTAAAAGCCATAGAAATTACTGAAATTTCGGCAGCTGTGCCAGCCACCCACCATGAAGCCCAACACGGGGACGCGACAAGATTCTGTATAAATGCAGCCTGCCAGCGCCAGCAGTACACAGCCACTATAACCTAATGTATATACCCAAGATTGGGTACATTACACACGGTTAACCCTTGCCGCCAGGAAATACGGAAGCAAAAGAAGTGAAGAGAAGACAGGAAAGATGCAAAAGTGGGAGAGAAAGACGAAGATTGGAGAGGAGGACAGGAAAAGGCGACTGCCGATTTCCCCCGGGTGGGTCAGCCCGAGGGTGCCGTCTATGTGAAGCCGAGGCCGAAGAGGGGTGTTGCCTCCTCTGGGGGGCCTTAAAGGTCCAAACACCCAGCGTCGGCTCAACCCGCAGGATCCCGACGGGCTTTATGAGTTCAAAGTTCTCCCCTTCGGTCTGTGTTCAGCACCTGCCACCTTTCAGCGGATGATGGATACCGTGCTTGCTTAACTCAAATGGCAAACCTGCCTGATATACTTGGACTACGTCGTCGTGTTCTCGAGCACGTTTAACGAACATCTCGCACGACTCGAGAGTGTCCTCGCGGCGATCCGTACTGCCGGCCTCACCATCAAGCCTGAAAGTGCTACTTGGGGTTCCAAGAGCTCAGATTTCTTGGCCATGTCGTTGGTGCTAAAGGCGTCCGACCAAATCCCGACAAATTAGCTGCTGTAGCCGAGTTTTCGCCACCCACAGACAAGAAGGCGGTCCAACGCTTGCTTGCTTTGTGCGCATTTGCTGAATTGCTGAGCCTCTGACACGGCTCACACGCGACCATGTGCCTTTCATTTGGTCGGACGAGCAGCAGCAGTCGTTCAATGAATTGCGCAAGCGCTTGCAAGCGGCCCCAATACTTGCTCATTTCGACGAAGACGCTGATACTGAAATTCATACTCACGCCAGCAATACGGGTCTCGGCGCAGTTCTTGTGCAGTGGCAAGCTGGTGCGGAATGCCCCATTGCTTATGCGAGCCGCAGTGTCACCAAGGCTGAGAAAACTACTCAACCACTGAAAAAGAAGGCTTAGCGGTTGTGTGGGCAATTCTTAAATTCCGACCCTACTTGAAGGGTAGACCCTTTAAGGCTGTCAGCAATCACCATGCCCTGTGCTGGCTTGCCAACCTCAAAGATCCTTCAGGCAGACTAGCCCGTTAGAGCCTGTGGTTACATGAGTGCGACATTACAGTTGTCTACCGATCTGGAAGGAAGCACAGTGACGCCGACTGCTTGTCACGCGCACCACTCTCTACGACGTCCTCGGACCTTGACCATGGCTGGCCATTTGTCGGCGTTATCGACGCCATAAAGATGGCTGGGCACCATTGCGCTGACTCTGAGCTCCTGCCGCTGATCGAGCACCTTCAAGGAGCTGAAGGTGTATTACCTCGGTCGCTCGTGCGTGGCGTATCATCGTACTCTTTGCACAACAACGTCATTTACAAGAAAAACTGCGGAAGCGGTCCAAATACGTACCTCCTTTTCGTGCCGTCGCCGCTGCGCCAAGACATTTTGCAAGCCTGCCATGATGAGCCATGTGCGGGACACCTGGGATTCGTTAAGACATTAGCAAGGATACGCCAGAATTATTACTGGCCCTTGCTTTTTTCTTCTGTGAACCGGTGCGTCAAGACGTGCTGTGATTGTCGGCGCCACAAGAAACCACCAGTTAAACCAGCTGGCTTTCTCCATCCTGTGGACCCTCCTCAAGCACCGTTCCAACAAATAGAAATGAATATACTTGGGTCATTCCCAGTGACCTCTTCGCGCAACAAATGGATAGTCATCGCTACCGACTACTTAACCGGGTACGCCGAAACTGAAGCTATTCCGCAAGCGGATTCGCATGAAGTGGCCAAGTTCTTTGTACGCCACAACGTCCTACGACATGGTGCACCGTCTGTTCTCATCACTGACCGCGGCGCAGCATTTACAGCCGAACTTATGGAGGACGTTCTACAGCTGACGCATTGCTCTCACCGCAAGAGCGCTGCGTATCACCCTCAAACCAATGGATTAACTGAACTTCTGAACGGAAAGCTGGCTGATATGCTCTCCATGTATATCGACCTAGGGCACAAGATGTGGGACGAGATTTGACCCTATGTAGCCTTCGCGTATAACACTGCTGTACAAGAGACTACACAGTTTACGCCATCCGAACTTGTATACGGGCGCAACGTCACGTCAACACTCGACGCCATGCCACCTCCGATGGATAATAGCCCGCTCAACGAACACGCTGAAGAATTAGTACAAAGAGCCGAAGAAGCACGCCAGCTTGCTCAGCATCGTATCCGGAGCCAACAGCATACCGACACCCTTCGCTACAACCAGGGTCGACGCGACGTCGATTACAATACGGGCGCCATCGTGCGGGTCTGGACGCCCATCCGTCGCTGTGGACTCTCGGAAAAGTTGCTCCACACGAAGTCGTCCCTTGCAGCTCTGACCCCGGTTCGCTCCGTCGTCATCCTCGCGCGGAAGTTGTTCATGTACTGCGCATGAAATCCTACTATGCGCGTACGTGAACGCCGAGATACACCAAAGGAGCTCCATTTCTTGTCGCCGAATGAACTTTTTGACGCGACCGAGACGGTCGCTTTTCGCATGGGGGGGGAGGGGCAATTGACACAATGATGTGGGGCTCCCGCACCGCGTGACGGCGCGCGCAAACGTTGGCGCCATGAAAGACGATGAAGCGCGTGAGCTGAACGTCCTTCTCCGGGCCCGCCATTAAACATAAGCGTCTATTTTGTAAGATTCCGTCCTCAATCCACGTTACAATATTTCCTTATCACATATTTATTATCCACTATCTTCTTCAGTTCATCCGCATAAACCAGAATTTTCCTCACAATATAAGAAGTCCTTCATTGCTAAACAACTTAATTAAACATAATTACGGCATTCAAACAGCTCAATTTTATTATGTGAGCATTCAAGTCTTTTACTCTATGACGTTAAGACTAAACCACCATTTTAACCATTTAAACAAACTCCGATGTCACACTATACGTGTGACATCAGAGAAATTCATGACATATGCAATTATAAATTTCACGTGATCATCACACTACCTCGAATCATTTGGATATTTAAGTTTGCATTTACGTTTTGAGTTACATTGTGCATATTAGGCATACTAGCGTTGTAGTCACACGTTTTTATTGAGTATTCACTTTGATTGGAAACAGTTTATTCTGGTTACATGAAAATAAGGTTTGGGCTACCGTTTCTTGCCAAATCTTCTTTTCTATTTGTATTAGGTATGCAACATCTGCATGATCAACCTGTCGAAGGCCTTGAACAATATCCCGAACATTAACCACACGATCTACGCGGACGACATCACCATCTGGCGCCCCAGCGGAAGTGAGGGTCAGGTGGACGGTGCTTTGCAAGAGGCCACGGATGTGACGGAGCGGGATCTTATCTCCACTGGGTTGAGGTGATCGTCCGCTCAATTCGAGCTCTTACAGTACATGAAGAAGGTCCTGGAAGCCAGCACCGGTCCTGGACGCCAGCAACGGAGAACCGCATTACGTTATTTACCGGTAATGGCTCCCCAGTTCCCCGGGTGGACGCTATCAGGGTCCTGGGAATATTATCGAGTCTAACGGGGCCAATGCAGCCGCCCTCAAACGCATTTCTTGAAACACCGAAAGCGCCCTCGGTCTGAAACGAACAATCACCAACAGTAACCGCGGAATCCTGGAAGACAACCTGATCAGAATTACCCACGCATTCGTGCTATGCCACCTCGCTTATTCGGTGGCTATGCACAACTGGGTCATGTCGGAGCGCAACAAGGTCAATGCCCTAATCAGATGTCTTCAAGCTTGTCGTCGGCCTTCCCGTCGGAACGCACACATACCTCCTCCAGTTGGGAATCCGCAACACGTTCAAAGAAATCGTTGAAGCCCAAGAGCTTTCTCAGTTTATCAGACTCTCTGGTACCCCAGTGGGCCGAACCATAGTTGGCATGCTGGGACGTAACCCCACGGTCGTCGGTCCTGACGCTGTGAAGCTGCCCAACAACATCAGATATAAAATTTCCATATACCGGATACCACGCAATATGCATCCCATCTACAACGAAGGAACGAGACGAGCTTGGGGTAAAGCTCTGCTCGCCAGTGGCCGCTTGGACAAGGATCGAACATGATGTGTAGACACTGCCTCGTACGCTCAAGAAGAAGCCTTCTCCTCAGTGCTCATCGACTGTGATTCCAAAGTAATCAGCTGTGATACCATCCGAACTTCTAGTTCCAGCGTTGCAGAGCAGGTTGCAATTGCTCATGCATTGACGAACGGTGTACAAGGCACGATTTATTCAGATTTCAAGGCCACTTTCAGGACCCTTCAGAGGGGAATGGTGGCTCCCGAGGCCCTACGTATCACCCAATTGGTAAAGACCTCCAGCATCACTCACTGGCCTGGCTCCCTTCCCACCTTCAAATCATTGAGGGTGCCTCGCTCAATCCCAACGAGCAGGCGCACTCGACCATACGAGGTTTGATTGACCGTGCACCGAGTAACGCGTTCTCTCGTGGGCGACCCGAGTCTCTCTGTTCGTACAACGAGATCTGCAAGCATAATTATTTCTCAATAAGACTCCTGCCTATGCCGCACTCCTCGCTGTGTAGGGCCCAGGCAGTCACTCTCAGACTTCTACAAACAATCACTTACCCGAGCTCCCCGGCACTGGGCACAATGTAACCCAAACGGTTCCCAAGCCCGGACTTCCCTCTGTTTGGTGGTTATACGGACTGCGAGCATATCTTGTGGGGCTGCGCCTCTTCCAGTACCCCTTTTACGCAAGAGAAAATGATCAAGCTTATTAAGGCCGGGGACCAGACCTCTCAAATCCTGGCAGTCCAGAGGGCACGCGAGAGGGCCGTCCGGTTTGATCTGGTGGTCCCCGAGTGGCCATAGCCAAGTGACGTTGGCTCTACGCGCGCCTATTGTGGACTGAATAACGTTGTTTCACTTACTCACTCTATTGTATCAGGATTGCTTTAGTGTGGCTTTTTTTGTTCCTTTGTCCTTAGACGAGTGTTTAAGCATTACCACATTTTTTTCATGTAATAGATATCGTAAGTGTCATTACAATGATTTAGCATTGGGACCTCATGTCCTGCCATATGAATTCCTGGTTCCTATTTTCAGGGCAGCTTGCAGCATGTTACACCCCACTCAAGCGCAAACGTCTTCCCACAAAATTGTATAAACAATTGTTTTCGCTTCTATCAGATAGCATCACCGAAATATTTTACTTTCAGATACAGGAATCGCCTCGTTGTCTTTTCGAACTGCAATAACCTTCACTATGTAAACCCCTTGCTTCACGCCATTAGCTTAGGATAACCACATTGCGCATCCATACGTAAATGCTTAATTTTTATTCTTAAAACAGACCTATAAATTTTTAAATCTGCAATGTTTGTGTTGCCTTATTCTCTCACATAAATAAGCATAATAATTTTGCTCATTGCTAATAAGGGTGCGAGAAGGTAGACCTAATCCCACTCATAATATATTACCATCGTGCTGACATGAGATAGAACAGGTGCAGGATTTCTCACTGTAAGCCTGTAGCGGGGTAATATTTTAGAACTCTTCAGTAGCACTACAATGGTAGCAGCCATTGTAGTAATTCTCGAAAGGATATTAATAAAGGTGCTACACGCTCAAACTTCATGTCAGAGTGATGAAATAGAACATTCCTACGAGCACGCTGAATAAGCATTGAGAAAGGTTAAAGCTCGCTGCACTTTTATCATCATCATCATCAGCCCATTTTATGTCCACTGCAGGACGTAGGGCTCTCCCTCCGATCACCACTTATCCCTTTACTGCTCCAATGGATTCCAACAAGTGCCTCCAAACTTCTTAATTGCATCGCCCCACCGAGTCTTCTGCCGTCCTCTACTGTGCTTCCCTTCTCTTAGCACCCATCTGTAACCATAATGGTCCACCAGTTATCTAACCTATGCAATTCATGACATGCCCAGCTCCATTTCTTTCTGTTAATGACAGAATATCGGCTATAACTCTATAACATATTGAGTCATCACAGATCTATCAGCTTACTTTCGGTATTTCCGAATATATTCGCCACGGTAACTTCCAGTACAATCGCGGCAACACTTCACTTCATTCACTCAGAAAACAGGTTGACATTAGAAAAAGGTATTAAACAATTGATTACATGCATCTCCCCACAATGTAATTGAGACATTGGCAAACCACAACCAACCTATCTCTAGGGCATTGCGGCTACATTAAATCTTGAGGTAAAGAGCGGAAAATTACCGTTAAACAAAGGAAAGGTAGGCACACGTTTTCCAGGAAATACCTCGACGTTCCAGTAACTTTCGTGCTTCAATGCCGGAGATGGTGTTTTGATAAAAACTTAATTGGAACAATAGTGCATCATCATCAATAGTGCGTTATCAATTGGAAATATAATTCACGGTCAATATTTGAAAGCCCATGGGATCCTCAGAAGGCTTTCCAAATAAATGTGTCATGATAACTCTTTGGGTAATTCAGAAATTGCAGTATGTGCCGTAAAGATAATGTATTAAAAATCATAAAATACATTTTTAATCAGTCGGAACTGCATTACGACTTACCGTAATATCTCTAGCTAAGTAACTAGTGCACTAAGTACAATTCAGCTGTCAATCACAGGTAATTACATGAATACTTTATGTTAGCTAAATGAAACTATACATCTACAATAATTAGTCACCTCTCATCCGGATCATGAGAAGAAAATTAATAGCGGCATAAAAAAATCACCGCAACTTCCAGTCCGTGAAGATGGTCGAACAGCGAAGCTGTGTTAGTTACACCGAGTGTTACACCATGCAAGTGGAATTTTGCACACAGTCTACATTGTAAATCTTTTGTTTCACCATTCGTTCACCTCATTTTCGCTTTTGCGTGCTTCACGTGGTGAGCATAAGAGGCGGCAACTTGGAATCTAACGAAAATAAGTGAGAGGGTGAGGACAGTACAAAATATGATGGTAGATCGAACGCTCATTTTGTAATATATGTGAAGCGCTGCTTTCATGACGAGCTTCATGAAATGCTTAAACTTTAGTCATTTCATTCTTCCTTCTTCATCCTAATGTTACCTGGCGCATGCACATGTGCTATGGCAAATCTGTCCTAGGCAATGTCACAACTCGTTTAATGGCTTGTGATTCTTCATTTCCTCGTATTTATTTTATATCTACTGACCGCTTCTAGTCACGTCCCCCGTTGTGGGTGTGTATCATAGTATGAAAATAATAATAATCGTCAACGTGCGACGATATTTAAATAGACGTAGTTGGCGTTGGGCTAGATAGATAAACTTTATTAAAGAATAATCACAATAACCACTAATGCTCGAGAGCCCTAGTCCGGCGCTCCGCTAGCTCTTGTCATCTCCTCAGCTCTCGGGATCAGCTTGAGCTTGTCGTCGAGAGCCGAGCTGGACAGCAGTGCCTCCCATTGCTCCCTCGTGGTGTTCCATGTTGTGTAGCGTGCACTTAATGTGCTATAACGTTGGCGTGACCCCACAGCACGGGCATTCGTCCCTGTAGGCTGCGGGTTGTACGCGATGTACTATGTGTTGGTTCGTGGTTGCCTGTCTGAAGCCTGTGTCAGGCACCTGCGTCCTCTGTCTTTTGATTTCGATCATCATCATCATCATCATCATCATCATCATCATCATCAGTAGCCTGGTTACGCCCACTGCAGGGCAAAGGCCTCTCCCACCCTTCTCCTACTACCTTGGTCATGTGCTAATTGTGGCTATGTCGTCCCTGCAAACTTCTTAATCTCATCCGCTCACCTAATTTTCTGCCTCCCCCTCCTTCGGGTGTATATCGCGAGCGAATCTATCTGTGGTAGTTCACGATAACTGAATAGTTCACGATAGCCTTCCACAGCCGGTGTGATGAGTGCTCGGTTATCTACGAAGGCTCGAGCTACAATATGTAACGCTGGCTTCTTGGATAATCCCTGTTGCGGCCATGTGCCCTAGTATCAAAGTGAACATCATAATCACCATGGGGAGGTCATCTCGAATAGTTGGCTGGCGTGGGCACAATAGAAGCAAACATGCTTATATGGGACAATGGTAAAAAACGGGGCTTTGTAAATATTTTTGTGGTGCTCGCACTTTTCATACAATGCGCCTAAAACTGGGTTTTGGAGTGAAAGAGAATGAGGTGAATTTGCTGTGGATTGTTGTAGTTTCAATGCACGTACACCGCTGGGCGTTGCTATCTCTACGACCGGCAAGCAGCCTCCGGGCCGCTTGCGTGTCCAGAGGGAAATAAGCTCTCCCATTTGTCCCTCTCAGTACCGCGACTGGTTTCTCACACGATAGTCGGCGCACAGTGGGGAGAGAGAGTGGCCGGGTGGCACCGGCGAGCGGATTAATTTAATTCGAACTATTGACTGCGTAGACTTTCAGCGTGAATCAGCCGAAGTAGTGGTGAAGTGACGAGGCAGAATTCAGTGCGAAGCGAGTGCAGCAGTGTTTTCGGCAGCGAACACCCCAGCGAGGAAACAGCAGCCCGCCGCTTTCCCGTTCGGACTCTCGCGACTCTAACGCCGCAGATAAATTTACGTGTTCCAACTGCTCTCCTACTTTTCATCGGACTATACTTTTAGCGCATTTATTGCTTCTGTTTATGCTACTGTCGCGGGTTATTTTTGCGTATTGTATCATTGCTGCTTTCATGGGGGTTCGTACCTTGTTATTTGTCGCATTTATGACTTTTTTTAGGATTTGTAAATCCCCACATGGTTTGGCTTTCCATTACGCCGCATAGCTGGGTTCCGCATTGTTGTTCCGATCACTTCTTGTGTTTGTCGCAGCTTTTTGCGACTGTGTGTGCTGCTTCATCGCTAAGATTGTGACGGCTTAAACTCCTTTTGAATAAGTTTGAAGAAATCTTCATGTTTTAATGTCCGTGGTTGACCAAAGCGCATATGCGTTGAGTCTGTTTGGGACCACAGTACTTCTGTTTGGGGGAATTCAGAACGCAGCGCCTTATCTGGCAAATATGCAATTGCACCAAGTCAAATAAATAAATATGCTGTAAACTAAGCCAGCAATGTTTGTGATTGTTTTTCGAATGTAAAAGTACTTTGTCAAAGAATAAAGGGTACTACATTACGGTCCATTACGAAGACAGGACATTGTCACCTTCGCTTCTTCATGCATCGTATGGACAGCACGGCAGATATATGGGAGTAATGTTTCAAACCACTTACTTCTGCCTTAAATTAATTATTTGGAATTATATTACGAAGGCCGACAGAGGCGCGACAGTTCAGAGGGTGGACATATGAGAAGTGTGTGCAAAGTTTCTCTGATTTCAGCATTTGCCTATTTAGGAAGAATAGTATTCACTCAAAGATTGCATTTTGGGAAGTCCCTCTGCCGTGGGCATAAAGCGAAATTGCTACATGTTGTCCATTCCATGGAGTGAAGATTGAATCGCAATAATGGAATATTACAAACTTATGTATAATGTGAAACCGGCGTCATAGCTTTTATTTACACTAGTAAACTTAACAATATGTTATATTGCTATATCCGTCCATATAACATCATTGAGATTCTTCAAAAAGCAAGTTAAACAGGCCGCAACATACCTTGTTTTCACCGCATGGCATTCCGTCTAGTAGGTCGTGATATGCATAAACTAAATTTCCTTCTTCACTAGATTCGTAATATTCTTCAGTTACTTCTGTAACATCTGTAGGTTGAGTTTCTGAAGCATAAGAACTGTCTTGATAATTCGCGCTGAGTGTATCATTCCAGCCGCACTTAATAAAACAATCCTTCAGATTATCCTGTTCAAGAGAGAAAAAGAATGAGTAATGCCCCCCAGGTTACTATGAAAAATCACAGAATTCCCTGGATACTGAACAGCCCCTTATTTTTAGTGGGTTTAGTGTTCCAAAATATGTCGCAGGTGTTTCAGAATTATCGAATGAAAAATAGGATCAAAGCTAGAATTATTGCGCTGACTCATCGAGGTCTCTTGCTTTTCCAGTATTGTAGCTTAAGATATTTCTGGTATCATTTTTCTTTAAACTTTGTTACCGTTAACTCTTGAAGCCTTGAAATTGCTTCCTGATGAGTTTCCTTTGTTTCCTAATGCGAAATACGTACATCTCATGCTAGTTCTTTCTTTTGGCATTTTCGGTAAACTTTCTGTAGGCTTGCCTGCGCTGATCTGTGGGTCCACTCACAAGTGATATGTGCCTAGCTTGGCAGAACATGTATTAAACACTAGCTGGCCATGTATTGTTACGAATATTCTTAATATTGGTAATATTTTAACGCCAGTTTCTTTGTAACCTAAGTGAATGCCACGTAAACATGACCATGTAAACAAAGCTTCATATCCTTCTTGCTCCACACTCATAAATATATTTCTATACCTTTTTCTTGGCAGACCAGACATAGTCACAATCACGGCCTGTCATCAAACTCCGCGCGTACTAACCTAGTAAAACACTCATTTCCCCCCCTCCCGCAAATCATCAGCGAATGAAACACACTGCCAACCAAATGTTTCTTTTAGAAGGTGGCGTTCCTGACTACGAAAATCACCTGCATAATTTCGGATAAACTTCATTGTTGACAACGCCATACGCTTGCTTATAATTTAACCACTCACAACTAACTTTTGATTGCTTTTTCTTCGTGCGCAAAAAAGTGATTGAACAGACTTCTGGCATTTTTCCCTTGAACGTATTTTATTCATGTTTGCTAGTCTATGGTTTTCTGAGTGGTAATGCTTGCAATATGCGTTTGTATAACTTGTTCAGTTTCGTTCACTCTGTTCATTTTTTCATCCCCTTTGCTGGGTCTTAGGACTACAGTATGTAGTAAATAAATAAATCAAACTAGCTCACATCAAGCATTCAATTCCATGGATCTGCTATAAAAGCACTTAAATTGTGTTTTGTCTTAGGTTTCTCTTAACTGATGCTCAAATGGGAAGTAGAATACTATCTGCAGTAAGCAACAGCTCGACATTGCTGTATCGAAGAAAATAGGAAAACAAGACAACCTTACATGATTACATTTTTACAGTGAATGTCCTCGCACCGCGGCCATAATAAACAACAATGATGTGTCCTACGCAGTGACCAGTCGCGTGTGGCAATAAGGATAATTCTTATCCTTAAAATGGATTATTCGAAGTGGCGGGCATGAACAGCACGAGCCATCAAAACACATCTTCAACAAAGTAAAAAAATTCACTAATTTTTGTCCTTATAGTTAGATTAAAGAAAAAGGTGCCAATTAAGAATTGGAGCCGGGGAGATTGCAAAGCGTATGCACTTAAACCGAAGCTCCAGGATGACACCAGGTCCGAGATATTCTTTCTCAAATTGTGAGACAAAATACGTGGGCCTTCTAGTTACTTTTTCGCTTCAATACATTTCAAAGTGCATTTTTAATAAGTCACAAACTTGCTCGGCACACCCAGCACAGACACAGCGTAAGGTGAAGGAGCGGTTGCATAGGAGCTCTATTTTCGACAACGCCCACAAAAGTCTTGGCAGCGAAGTCTCTTCGCGTCGTTTTGACGAGAACGAACTGAACTGTCCGGACGGCGTAGACGGAGAGCTACAGCTTGTGCTGCTCTTTGCACAGTGATGTGTTCAGCCCGACGTTGCCTGGTTGCAGCAGCTCGTAGCTCTACGATCCGCTTCTTCAGCAGCGACTCGAACCTTGCGAGGAGGCGCCATAACGTCTACCGAAGAGTAAACACAGGATCCGAGACGACGCAGCGCACAGGTCACATCCCGTGGCCCGTGGAATGATACGATGCTGTTGATTACGATGATGATGATGATAATAATAATAATAATAATAATAATAATAATAATAATAATAATAATAATAATAATAATAATAATAATAATAATAATAATAATAATAATAATGCTGATGATGATGATGATAATGGTGGTGGTGGTGGTGGTGGTGGTGGCTTACTGCCATCCCCTTTGATGCACGGCGGTGACAAGTAGTCACCTAGCCAACTAGGTATAGCTTCATCCAACACGCAAGTGCCACACTCAACTGCAACTTGTCGGGAGATCTGGTAGAATACAATGCAACGGAAATCCGAAGTCTGCAGGTATCTAGGCCACACGGCGCGCATGCCGTATCGCGTGACAAGTGGCACGATTCGATTCTGATAATTCTGCTGCTGATGGTTTTTGGCATCCCCTTTGAAACGAGGCGATGACAAACGGTCACCTAGCCTGCTTCATCTGATGAGGCAGGCTATACATGTTTTTCATTCTCGCATTTTACAGCCAAGCTGTCTATCTGTCCAGGGCTAGGATCCGGAAACAGACACGCCCCCCCCCCCACTAGATGTTGACAAAAACAAATCATCATTTGGGCCAATGCTGGTGATAGTGCAGAAAAGGTCTATAATTAACAACACATTGTGAGCTCGGGCACCTGTGACGAGCTCATGCAATTACCCGAAACATCAATCGAAACATCAATACATAAAGTAAAAAATAAAAAATGAAAGGTAAAAACAAAATGTATAAAAAGGAACTAAAGACTGAAAAAATAAAAATAAAAAATTGACAATTAATGAGTACAAAATTGTAAGAAAATCACCGCCCAAGCGCACCGTACAGATGGTTAACCAGCGAAGCTGAAACGTGCGGCCGCGGTGTTTATTACTGGGTTAATCCCGATGGTTCATTAAACGACCGCTTGGTATGCTGCCGGGTCCTCGGTACGCAGTTGCTGCTTCCGCTTGGCTGCATGAGCCAGATCTTGTGCCCTGGCTGGGCGCAGACGAGCTCGTTCCCGGTTCTGCCCGCGGCGTTGGTAGTGAAAAGCTACCTGCTCCTATGATGTACGTATGACGCATGGCCTACCCATTTCGGGCAGGAGACAAACTGCTGCGCGCGCTCGGCGGTGACGGAGAGCAACGACGTCACTTCTGACGCAGCCAAAAGCGCGTCTGTCCATCTCATTTTTTCTTTCGCGAATGGGTATGAGATTGCGGCGGAGGAGTTTTCATCGTACAGGCGACAGATGGACGGACGAATGAGCTAGCTATTTACAGCTTCGCTGTAAAAGACAAGACAAACAACGAAGTTATGCTGTTGACAAATACATTGCGTCTGAGTGATGAACACTGCTACCCAAACGCTAGACTATGATGAGGCCTGTCAAAACTTCAATATATATGTAAGAAGTAAAAAAAGAGCCAGTAAAAAAGCGAAAATCCTAAAGAAAAAAATGTGAAATATAAAACACCCGAATAAATAAAAAGAACACAATAAGAATAATAAAGAAAGACGAAATAAACAACGATCTTTTGTGTTTGTGCCTTTATTCAACCAATATAGCATAACCAGCATATAGAACCTAATGAAGCTATTGACTAATACTGCTTCGCTGGACTTCCATAATAACATTGAGGAAGGGCTCTGAATTTTTCGTATATATCTCCTTAACGTTCTTTTTCTTCCTCAAGACAATTCAGTGATTTCAGGGCCAATTTTCCATAGTGGTTACGAGCCACATACCTGATGGTAACGCAGACTCCCTTAAATCCCTACCTGTGCAAATACTACATGGTGTGCCACCTGGTGTAATAATGTGCAACTGCAACGTATAGTGCGCACGTATCGAGGCTACGCGGTGCGTCTCTCACTACGCGTGGCCAGTGGCATGATACAGTGCTAATGATGAGAATGATTACTATTGTTCTTCTTATTATTATTGTTATTATTTATTGGCATCCCCTTTCAAACGGAGTGGTGACAGTCACCTATGGTTGATTCATTCAGGTATGTGATACGTGCTTTCCATTCTAGCATTTTTTATACATCTCCTCGATATTATTTTTCTTCCTAGAGACAATCCAAGCATTTCTTGGCCAATCCATCATTGTGGGCAGAAGCCTGGCAATAACTGCGACGCGCAGCGGCGGCAATAGTGGCTGGAAAGATTGACAACCGCAATGCCTATTGGAATGAACCCATAACAGCTTATGGTGCCAAAGGAAGTGGAACTGCATTTTGCGGCAAGTTCCATGGCGCATACCGCCAAACAGGTTTCATTCTGGTATTTATTCCAAGTGCATGCGCTCTGCATACTACCCCATGTGCCATTATATGTTCAATTGAGAATTTAATTTGTCATTTCTTTTAATTAGTTTAATAGGACTTTCGCTTTCTTGGGCAAGTAATGCCTGCCTTTATGAATAATCCGTACAAGGACTACCATTATCGTATTTCCAACAGGCAATATTTAAAAATTCGCGAAACATTAAAAATGATCACTCCGTATAACATCATACTTACTGTGGAGACATTTAGGTCTCCTACTCCTGGATGCATCAATTGACAGAGCTCTTCGTAAGTGATGTTCTCTCCGGGATATATTTCATTTGTGTAGTTTGCTCTTGTGCTGACGTTTATACATGGTAGCGGTAGTCGCCTGGAGAAAAAGATAAGAAAAAGATTTTCTCAAATATTTATATCACCGCTGAAGCTACTTAATTAATATTCAGTAGAAAGGCGAAATGTTAGTCCCGCATACTTTTCACAAGCCCAAAGAAAGGTGATGGGTTTGCAAGAAATACAGCTGTGTGCTGCTATGTGCGAATAGGGAAGTGCACGTTTAGGTGATTTTTTTTCCATTCGCGTAAAGTGTTCAATTCTATTACAGCAAAGCTGGTAGCCTCTACTTGGCCGGGATTATTCGAGTACGCGCGCGTGGTGCTCTCATAAAAACTGAAGGCTGCTCGAGGGCTTCGTATGTGAGTTTCAGCATAACAGAATTACATTTTCTAGTATATTCGAATTACAATCTGATGCTATTAGGTCCGCAGGTTGCGTACAAGTCACAGTTTACGTATCTGCTACGCGTTTTACATTGCGAAATTGCATTAGTTCCATAACACACTTGCACTAGGCGGAGGGCGCACAAGAATGATGAAATATGCTGCGCTGACGCTACCGCTACCTAGCGACCTCGGCCACTCAGACAGACCTCAAGCGGCCGATCAAACAGCAGCTGCAAAAGGGCTTGGTCTTTCAGATTCCGTGTAACAGATTTATGTTTTCTCGTGTATTCAGATAACAATCCGCAGGCATAACTGCAGCTTCTAAGTCGTACTTTACGTATTTTTCTGACGAATTTCGTTTTTGAACATTCATTTGCTTCAGTACTGCACTCGTGCTTGGCGGAGGACCTCGACAAATGAATAAGCATGCTGCACTTGCTCACGCGCACGTGCACGCGTGACGTATGTCGCTTCAGGTGGTGGTGTTTGTGTAACGCTGTCTATCGCCGATTGTGCTATCCTAACGACGGTAACAGTTTCGCTGGACATCAACTTTCCTAGCATGGAATGGAGGTGGATTTTATCTCATGATAATGATGCACATCTCCGTTATTACAAACCAGCTTCTTGCAATGAGCCACTGACAAGATAGGTTAACTTAGTGCTCGAATACACGTTGAAGTTGAAAATAAATGTGTTCTATGATATCGGGTTAGCAGTATGATAAGGCCGATATATATTTGAATCAGTTGCGCGGCACTAGCGCGAAGCATCGTACAGTCTTGATTGATGCTCGGAACACTTTAAAGTCAGCTGTGTATCAGCTAAACACTTGTAATTATGAACAAACAGCAAGTCGCAAAGAAGGAATACCTGTATATATGTATGGCTTAGGTTATCAGTAATTTTTTAGGGTGAAACGAACGCGTTTCGCGGCCCAAGATCGGTTTGATGTACTTGTTGTTTTCCGATTTGAACTTGTTATTTTATATAAGATTGGATAGCTTCAGTCTTTTATGATACCGTCACAGTTCTGAATTTTTCAATTTTGCGCTTTCCAAGAGAGCTGTTGGCAATGTTTCGACTTCGTAGGCATTAAATATACATCTTACATCTTTCCTTTGGACCGATTCAAGTTTACCTATGTTAACTTGTATGTTCGGCTCCCAGACAGCCAACGCGTACTATAGTAGTAATATTACATATGTTTTCTAGGCAAGAAGTTTAATTTCATGGGTTGCCTCAGCTACTGCCGGTCTTAAGTATCCTAGTTTTCTCAAAGCCTTTTTTTTCAATGCATGATACATGTCCATTCCATTGCAAATCAGATGTATTGACAAGGCCAAGGTACGTATATTCTGAAACAAAAGACAGGCAATAGTTGCCCAGGCTGCATTGAAATTTTAAAGGGTATTTCTTGTGGCCTATAGTCATCGCCATGGTTTTTTCCGGGTTAATGTTCATTGTCCATGTTGAGCATCAATTTTGAAATTTAGCTATGGAGTAACTCAGAAGAACTTGGTCTTTGTAGGCGTTAGCTTCCTCACAAAGCAAACAGTCGTCAGCGAAAAGCCGTATCTTGACGGGAAGATCGCCGACGACACCGTTAATAAAAACATAAAAAAGAGAGGCCTGAGGATAGATCCCAGCGGTATGCAAGATTTAACCGGCGCTGAAGGCGAATTGCTGATATTAACCGTAACGCACTGATGCCTTCAGTTTATATATGCGTCGATCCAAGCTAATAAAGAGTCGTTTTTGAGACTTGATTTAGAGAGAGAGGGAGAAAGAAGGGAAGAAGGAAAGGCAGGGAGGATGATAATGATGATGATGATGATGTGTGGTGTTTTATGGCGCAAGGGCCAGGTTTGGCAAAAGAGCGCCATGACAGGTGGTCATGTTGACGATGTATCATGGAGATGTGACTTGGCTGTAAACTGGCCTAAAATTGGCGCTGTAAAGTGCGTAAAATCAACGTGCTATGAAATAATGGCGATGACTAATGACGAATACTATGAACAATAAAATCCATCGTAGAAGAATGATGCAAAATAGAAAATATAGGATGGTATTATTACTTGGAGCACTGCTGCCTCGCCAGAGCCCTTGAAACCCAAGGGCCTAGAGGCATATGCTATACGAAAAAGCTATCACAGCGGCATCCTCTGAAAAGAGGACCCGCTACGAACATGTGGGGCTAACAACATGCAAGACAACATCTTTGAGAAAACTTAGGACTGCGTTGGTGTCAAATAAAGGTTCTGGGCCGAGTAACATAACAGGATGAAGGGGGATGTGCTGCTGGTATGCTAAGGGAAAATGTTTCTTTCTTTCATATTCGGCTTCCCGACACTCCAGGAGGACGTGGGGGACGGTCAGCCTCTCCCCGCATCTACCGCAGGTTGGAGGATCATTTTCAGTGAGTAAATAGTTATGCGTGCCAAATGTGTGTCCTATTCTGAGGCGACAGAATAGAACATCTGTACGCCGTGATTTTGTTACGGAGGGCCAAGAACCTAACTGTGGCTTTATCACGTGCAGTTTGTTATTTATTTCTGCGTCCCATATACGTTGCCAGTGGTTTCGCAGTTTCCTTCTTAAGAAAGGCTTCAGGTCTGTGACAGGGACCGAAGCAGTAGGATTCGCTGCATGCAATAAAATTGATGTGGCCATCTGGTCCACTAGAGCCTTACCCTGGATGCCCCTATGGCCAGGCACCCAGCATATAATCACATTTCATTTCATTTCATTTATTGAAGCCTTAAAGGCCCGGAGGCATTACATAAGGCGGGGGCAAACAAAGTGTGAGGAACTCTTTATCACGCTAAAAAGGGAAAAGAGGAAGAAAAGATAGACGAAGAATAGAAAAGGAAACAACGCTCAGGAGGGAACCAAGCAAGCAGTACTATCGTCGAAATCACTGTGAAGAAACCATGAAATACAACAAAATACATACTACATCAATACTATTGCACATGCTGGTTAGATACATATGCTTTACATAAGACGGAATAGAGTTCAACTATAACAGGATTTTTGTGCTTACAGAACGATATCAAAGATTTCACAACACTTAGGGAGTCCGTATATATAACTGATTTATTGAGTTTTGATTTCCTTATATGCTTCACAGTCGACAATATTGTGTAGGCCTCAGCCGTAAAGATACTAGTTTCCGGATGCAGTACGTCGGATACCGAGAAGGATGGACCGACGGCTGCATAGGACACCCCGTCATGTGACTTCAATGCTTCTGTGTAGAACTCCGAGCAGGAGGGTTTGTGCTGGTGTTCCCGGAAATGCATTTGGATTTCAATGCCTGAAGCGTGTTTTGTAACTTGCATGAAAGATATATCGCATTGTATCAGCTGCCACTCCCAAGGAGGTAGCCACTTGGTTGGATGCATTA
Source organism: Dermacentor variabilis (assembly GCF_050947875.1). NCBI lineage: Eukaryota > Metazoa > Arthropoda > Arachnida > Ixodida > Ixodidae > Dermacentor > Dermacentor variabilis. The sequence continues at coordinate 69,905,119 of NC_134578.1, forward strand.
GGCGAAGCTCGAGGAGTGGGACATGCATTTCATGACTAAGCTCCCTCACACGTAGCGAGAAAGGCTGTCTTACGGAGGGACGATTACGAAAGAGTGTAGCATATGTATTCTCGTTAACGCTATTAAAACACGGATGTTGAGGATTAGAGAGGACTTTCAGAAAATACGTTTCGCTGATGTATGTTCTCTGCAGATGAAGTGACCACTCATTTGATTCTACATATATATTTTGTATGGAACTCGTTCTGAAAGCGCCTGTGGCCACTCGGATTCCTAGATGGTGGACCGGATCTAGCATCTTTAGCGCGCTCGGGGCTGGTGAATAATAGATCACGGCACCATATTGCAGTCGTGATCAAATGAGGCTCTTATAGATATTCATTAGACACTTCCTGTCACTACCCCACGTAGTCTGGGATAGAAGTTTCATTAGGTTCATTGTTTTCAGACATTTTTCTTTAAGTTGTTTAATGTGGGGGATGAAAGTGAGTCTATAGTCAAGTATGACACCTAGAAATTTGTGTTCTTTGTTTACAGGTATCTGTTGTCCACATAGTTCTAAGCAAGGATCTGGGATCAGGCCTCTCTTTCTTGTAAAAAGAACACAAGAACTTTTGTTAGGATTGATCTTAAATCCATTTTTTGTCTGCGCACATTGACACTTTGTTCAGGCCATGCTGTACCTGTCTCTCGCATACTGCGAGGTTACAAGATTTGAAAGCTATTTGAATGTCGTCCGCGTAAACAGAGTAAAAGATGGTTGGTTGTAATGAAGCCGGAAGCGTGTTCATCTTCACGATAAAAAGCGTGCAGCTGAGCACGCCTCCTTGGGTTACACCCGTTTCTTGCGTAAAAGGACGTGAAGGTACATTGCCGACTTTTACCCGCAAGGTACGAGTGGACAGATAGCTTTCTATTAGGTTAAGCATATTATCATCGATGCCATTTCTAACAGGTCTCTTAAGATACCATAACGCCACGTTGTATCGTACGCGTTTTCCATATCGAGAAATATTGATAGGAAGAACTGTTTATGTATAAATGCATCCCGGATATTTCCCTCAACAGTACGAGATGATCCGTTGTGGAGCGCCCTTCGCGGAAGCCGCACTGATGAGGATCAAGCATATTGCTCTGTTCAAGGAAATGAATGAGTTGCCGATTTATCATTTTTTCGAACACCTTACAAATGCAACTTGTGAGGGCTATCGCGCGTTAACTTGATACTGAAGAAGGGTCTTTGCCTCGTTTCAAAACAGGGACCAGAATGGTATCCTTCCATGCGGTTGGAAGGTACCCTGCATCCCAGATGGTGTTGAAAAGTGTGAGTAGTGTAACTTGCGTATCATTGTGTAAGTTTTTAAGCATTTCATGCATGATTCGATCAGATCCTGATGCGGAGCTCTTGCGTGCGCTCAAGGTAGCTCTCAATGCGGCAATACTAAAAAAGACGGTTGTAAGGCTCATTCTGTCGACATTTTCTGATGAGTGGCTTGCATTCTTCTATTTGTTTATATTTCAGGAAGGATTGCGAGTAATTTGTTGAACTTGACACGTTCTCAAAATACTCAACAAGGGAGTCTGCCTGGTCTTGCAGTGTGTCGTCCTGTGTGTTTACCAGAGTGAGTGAATATGTTTGCCGCCCTATAATCCTATTAACCCTGTTCCAGGCTTCGGCCTCATCTGCATAGGAGTTGATACCGGATAAAAACTTCTTCCCACTCTCTCTCTTCTGGCCTGTCGGCGGGTTTGCCTGCCTTGGGATTTTACTTTCTTAAAATTGATAAGATTATCCGCAGTGGGGGAGGCGCGTAGCAACCCCCACGCTTTGTTTTGTTTCTTACGAGCGATCCTACAGTCGTCGTTCTACCACGGGACACGCCGTCTGCATGCCAATCCATTTACTTGTGATATACACTTAGTTGCGGCATCTATTATGAAGGCTGTAAAATATTTCACAGCAGCATCAATTCCTAACGACGACATGTCATCCCATGAAATACTACTGACAGTTCGGAATTTCTCCCGGTCAGCTGTAATTCCCATTCGAGTTCGGCCAGTATAGATGGGGAAACTATACTGAGATCCATTGAAGAAAAGGTTTTGTTGGCAACACAGTAATATGCGGGTTCTTTCTTATTCAGAATGTACGCACCAGTAGAGATAAGGAATTGTTCAACAAGTCGTCCTCGCGCATCTATACGAGGGTCGCCCCACAGGTAGTTGTGTGCATTGAAATCGCCAAAAACAATATAAGGTTCTGGCAATGCATCTATGAAGGACTGAAATTCATGTTTAGCTAAATTGTAATGTGGGGGTATGTAGAGCGAGCACACGGTGATAAGTTTGTTTAGGAGAACAGCACGAACCGCCACTGCTTCAAGGGGCGTTTGTAGCTGTAAACGCTGACAGGAAATACTTTTATGAATAAAAATGCCAACACCGCCTGATGATACGACAGCATCATCGCGATCTTCGCGGAACTTGACATATGGTCGGAGAAAGTTTGTGCGTTGTGGTTTTAAGTGTGTTTCCTGTAGACACAGCACTTTTGGATTGTGTTTTTGGATAAGCTCTTGCACGTCATCAAGGTACCTAAGAAGACCTCTAACGTTCCATTGAATAATTTGTGTATCCACATTGAACGTAAATAAGTGCTATGTGAATGGAAACGGAGGTGATGCCTTAGGTTACAGAGCTCTTTCGAGGCCCTGTAACGGGGGTTCTGCCCTTTCTGGAGCGTTCGAGGGAGCCTCGCCGCTCCTTAGGCGCTTGGCGCCCCTTGAGGATAGGTGTAGTGTCCATTGCCTCTTGTGAGGCGCCGGATAAGTGCTCTTGCGAGCGAGAAGTTACCAGGGAGAGTCCCGCCTTCGAGGGCAAGACCCCTGCGCCCACCAGCCCGGAGGTCGATGGGGCTCCCTGGGGGATTTGGCTGCTACAGCCATTGCCAGCGCTGGAAGGGACCTCTGAGGTTGAGGCAGCCTCGGCTGCGCCCACCTTCGGGGTCGATGGTCCCTTCTCGGTTGACGGAGCAGCGCTAGCTGCAACCGCCACGGGGGCAGATGGTGTAACTGCCGACTCACTGCTCGTGGGTCGGACAGCCGCCGGAGGCCGTTTTGACGCGGCCCCCTGACGCGCCACATCGGCAAAGGTTTTCTTGGGCAGGTATGATACCCGCCTGCGTGCCTCCTAGAAAGTTATTTTTTCTTTGACTTTGATCTTAACAATTTCCTTTTTCCAGAAAGGGCAGGACCGCGAGTACGCGGCCTGCTCCCCATCACAGTTTACACAGTGGAAAGCGTTCGCACAAGCTTCAGTGGTGTGTTCGTGGGCACTGCATTTCGCACAAGTTTCGCGGCCTCGGCAGCTCTGCGAACTGTGGCTGAAGCGCTGGCATTTGAAACATCGCAGTAGATTTGGCACGTACGGCCTAACACGGAGCTTTATGTACCCGGCCTCGATTGACTCGATGATGATGATATGTAGTGTTTAAAGGCGCAAGGGCCAGGTTTGGCCAAAGAGCGCCATGACAAGTGGTGATGTTGACGATGTATTATGGAGATGTGACTTGGCTGTAAAGTGGCCTAAAAATTGTCGCTGTAAAGTGCGTAAAATCTACGTGCTATAAAATTATGGCGATGACTAATGACGATTACTATGAACATTAAAATCCATCGTAGAAAAATGATGCAAAATCAAAAATATGTAAAATGTTAAAATTACTTGGAGCACTGCTGCCTCGCCAGAGCCCTTGAAAGACAAGGGCCTAGAGGCATGTGCTATACTAAAGAGATATCGCAGCGGCGTCCTCTGAAGAGAGGACCCGCTACGAACATGTGGGGCTAAAAACATGCAGGACGACATCTTTCAGGAAATTTAGTACTGTGTTGGTGTCAAATAAAGGTTCTGAGCCGAGTAGCATTACGGGATGCAGGGGGATGTGCTGCCGGTATGCTAGGGAAAAATGTTTCCTTCTTTCAGAATCGGCTGCCCGACACTCCAGGAGGACGTGGAGGACGGTCAGCCTCTCCCCGCATCTACCGCAGGTTGGAGGATCATTTTCAGTGAGTAAAAAGTTATGTGTGCCAAATGTGTGTCCTATTCTGAGGCGACAGAATAGGACATCTTTCCGGCGTGATTTTGTTACAGGAGGCCAGAAACCTAATTGTGGCTTTATTAAATGCAACTTATTATTTGTTTCCAGGTCCCACAATCGTTGCCAGTAGTTTCGCAGTTTCCTTCTTAAGAAGGGTTTGAGGTCTGTGACAGGGACTGCAGCAGTAGAATTAACAGTGTGTGATGCAATTGATGTGGCCATCTGGTCCGCTAGAACGTTACCCTGGATGCCCCTATGGCCAGGCACCCAGCATATAACCACATCCTGGTTAGATACATATGCTTTGCATAAGACAGAATAGAGTTCAATTATTATAGGATTTTTGTGCTTACAGAACGACATCAAAGACTTCACAACACTAAGGGAGTCCGTATATATAACTGACTTTTTGAGTTTTGATTTCCTTATATGCTTCACGGTCGACAATATTGCGTAGGCCTCAGCCGTGAAGATACTAGTTTCCGGATGCAGTAAATCGGATTCCGAGAAGGATGGACCGACGGCTGCATATGACACACCCTCGCATGACTTCGATGCGTCTGTGTAAAACTCCGTGCAGGGGTGTTTGTATTGCAGTTCCTGGAAATGCATCTGGATTTCAATCTCTGGAGCGTGTTTTGTAACCTGCATGAAAGATATGTCGCAATGTATCATCTGCCACTCCCAAGGAGGTAGTAGCTTAGCTGGAGGCATTAGGCGGAACTCGAGGAGTGGGACATGCATTTCATCACTAAGCTCCCTCACACGCAGCGAGAAAGGCTGTCTTACGGAGGGACGATTGCTAAAGAGTGTAGCATATGTCATGTCATTAACGGTTTTAAAACAGGGATGTTCAGGATTTGAGTGGACTTTCAGAAAATATGTTTGGCTGATGTACGTTCTCTGGATATGAAGTGACCATTCATTCGATTCTGCATATAAACTTTGTACGGGACTCGTTCTGAAAGCTCCTGTGGCTAAACGGATACCTAGATGGTGAACAGGGTCTAGCATCTTTAGCGCACTTGGAGCGGCAGAATGATAGATCACGACACCATAATCTAATCGTGAACGGATCAGGCTCTTATAGAGATTAATTAAGCACTTCCTGTCACTACCCCACGATGTATGGGATAGAAGTTTCAATAGGTTCATTGTTTTCAGACATTTTTCTTTAACATGTTTAATGTGGGGGACGAAAGTGAGTCTGTAGTCTAATATAACACCTAGAAATTTGTGCTCTTTGTTTACGGGTATTTGTTGTCCAAATAGTTCTAAGCAAGGATCTGGGATCAGTCCTCTCTTTCTTGTAAAAAGAACGCAAGAGCTTTTGTTAGGATTGATCTTAAATCCATTATTGTCTGCCCACATTGAGACTTTGTTCAGGCCATGCTGTACCTGCCTCTCGCAGACTGCGAGGTTACAAGATTTGAAAGCTATTTGTATATCGTCCACGTAGACAGAATAAAAGATTGCCGGTGGTAATGAAGCGCGAAGCGTGTTCATCTTCACAATGAAAAGTGTGCAGCTGAGCACGCCTCCTTGGGGTACACCCGTTTCTTGCATAAAAGGTCGTGAAAGTACATTGCCGACTTTTACCCGGAAGGTACGACTGGACAGATAGCTTTCTATTAGGTTAAGCATATTTCCATGGATACCCATTTCTAACAAGTCTCTTAGGATTCCGTAACGCCACGTCGTATCGTACGCCTTCTCCATATCGAGGAATATGGATAAGAAGAATTGTTTGTGTACAAATGCGTCCCGGATATTTGGTTCTACACGTATAAGATGGTCATTTGTGGAGCGCCCTTCTCGGAAGCCGCACTGATAGGGATCAAGGATTTTGCTCTGTTCAAGGAAATGAATGAGTCGCCGGTTAATCATTTTTTCAAACACCTTACAAATGCAACTTGTGAGGGCTATCGGGCGGTAACTTGCCACTGAGGAAGGGTCCTTGCCTTGTTTCAACACAGGGACCACAATGGCTTCCTTCCATGCGGTTGGAAGGTACCCTGCATCCCAAATGGTGTTGAAAAGTGTGAGTAGTGTAACCTGCGTGTCATTGTGTAAGTTTTTGAGCATTTCATACATGATTCTATCAGATCCTGGTGCGGAGCTGTTGCATGCGCTCAAGGCAGCTCTCAATTCAGCAATACAAAAAGGACGGTTGTAAGGCTCATTCTTTCGACCTTTTCTTATTAATGGCTTACGTTCTTCTGTTTGTTTGTATTTGAGAAAGGATTGTGTATAATTTGTTGGACTTGACACGCTCTCAAAATATTCGCCAAGTGAGTCTGCCTGGTCATGCAGTGTATCACCCTGTGTGTTTACCAGGGGGACTGAGTATGTTTGCCGCCCTCTAATCCTATTAACTCTGTTCCAGGCTTTGGCCTCATCCCTAAACGAGTTAATACTCAATGGATACTTTTGCCAGCTTTCTCTTCTGGCCTGTCGGCGGGTTCTCCTACCTTGGGATTTTACTTTTTTAAAGTTGACAAGATTTTCTGCAGTGGGCGAAGCGCGCAGCAACCCCCACGCTTTGTTCTGATTCCTACGTGCGATTCTGCATTCATTGTTCCACCACGGGACATGCCGTTTGCATGCCGAGCCGCTTAATTCACGTATGCATTTAGATGCGGCATCTATTACGAAGGCTGTGAAGTACTCCACAGCAGCATCGATTTCTAAAGAAGACATGTCATCCCATGATATACTAGTTAAGTTTCGGAACCTCTCCCAGTCTGCTGTGTCAATCTTCCACCTAGGAGCGTGTGGTGGATATTAGTTTTCGTTAGGTGATCTTAGCAATATAGGGAAGTGGTCGCTGCCGTAAGGGTTATCGGTAACTTCCCATTCAAGTTCAGGCAGTACAGACGGAGAGACTATACTAAGATCTATTGACGAAAAGGATCGGTTTGCAAGAGAGTAATATGTGGGTTCTTTCTTATTGAGAAGGCACGCTCCAGAAGAAAAAAGGAACTGTTCAACAAGGCGACCTCGCGCATCTATACGAGAGTCGCCCCACAGGGAGCTGTGCGCATTGAAATCACCAAGAACAGCATAAGGTTCTGGCAATTGATCGATCAAGGAGTGAAATTCATGTTTGTTCAGTTGGTAATGCGGGGGTATGTAAAGGGAGCAAATGGTGATGAGTTTGTTTAGCAGAACAGCTCGCACCGCCACTGCCTCAAGGGGCGTTCGTAGCTGTAAAGGTTGACATGCTATACTTTTATGAGTGAGAATCGCCACACCACCCGATGATGCGACGGCATCATCGCGATCTTTGCGAAACGTAACATACGTACGGAGAAAGTTTGTGTGTTTGGATTTTAAGTGTGTTTCCTGTAAACACAGCACTTTTGGATTATGTTTGTGGATGAGTTCTTGGAAATCATCAAGGTTTCTAAGAAGACCTCGGACATTCCACTGAATTATTTGTGTATTCATTTTTAAAGTAAATTGGTGCTGTGTTTACGGAAACGGAAGTGATGCCTTAGATTACAGAGCTCTTTCGAGGCCCTGTAACCGGGGTTTTGCTTTTTCTGGAGCGTTCGAGGGAGCCTCGCCGCTCCTTAGGCGCTTAGTGCGCCTTGAGGGTTGGTGTAGTGTCCATTGCCTCTAGTGAGGCGCCGGACACGTGCTCTTGCGAGCGAGATGTCAGGGAGGGTGCCGCCTTGGAGGGCAAGACCCCTGCGCCCACGAGCCCGGAGGTCGATGGGGCACCCTGAGGAATTTGGGTGCGCCGGCTGTTGCCAGCGCTAGAAGGGGCGGGGGAGGGTGAGGCAGCCTCGGCTGCGCCCACCTTCGGGGTCGGTGGCCCCGTCTGCTGGGTGGACGGAGCAGCGCTAGCTGCAACCGCCGCGGGGGCAGATGGCGTAACTGCCGACTCACGGCTTGTGGGTCGGACAGCCGCCGGAGGCCGTTGTGACGCTGCCCCCTGACGCGCCACTTCGGCAAAGCTGGCCTTAGGAACGTATGCAACCCGCCTGCGTGCCTCTTTGAATGATATGTTTTCTTTTACTTTGATTGTTACTATTTCTTTTTCTTTCTTCCAAGACGGGCATGACCGCGAGTATGCGGCATGCTCGCCATCACAATTTACACAGTGGAAAGCATTCTCACAAGCTTCAGAGGAGTGTTCGTGCGCGCTGCATTTCGCACAAGTTTGGCGGCCTCGGCAGCTCTGCGAACTGTGGCCAAAACGCTGGCACTTGAAACATCGGAGGGGATTTGGCACGTATGGTCTTACACGGAGCTTGATGTACCCGGCCTCGATTGACTCGGGCAAGACACTTGAATTGAAGGTGAGTATTAGATGTTTGGTCGCAAGTTCTTTACCATCTCGCCTCATCTTGATTCTTTTGACATTTATAACATTTTGTTCACTGAAGCCCTCCAAGAGCTCAGCCTCAGTGAGCTCCAGCAAATCATCGTCCGAGGCAACGCCGCGAGAGGTATTCATCGTGCGGTGCGGGGTTACTACTACTTGGGTCTCCCCAAATGATACTAGCTGAGGCAGTTTCTCAAATTGCTTCTGGTCGCGGAGCTCCAAGAGGAGGTCACCGCTAGCCATCCTCGGCACCTTATATCCTGGCCCAAAAACTTCGGTAAGAGACTTAGATACAAGGAACGGGGAGATTGTTCGCACTTGTTTAGCTGGTTTTTCTGCGTGGATGACATGAAAACGAGGAAAATTGTGGACTTGGCGTCCGAAAAACTGAAAAACTTCTTCGGTGCGCCCCCGTTTCTGAGGGCGATCAGGTAGTTTAGGAAAAGCATGTTCCATAAGTAATGTTGCGTTTTCGGCCGCGATGCCGACCACCCACCATGGAGCCCAACAGGGGGACGTGACAGAAGTTCCTGGTAGAGAAACCCTGCCAACGCCAGCCGTACATCGCTGCTATAACCAAATACAGCATAACCAAGGCTGGCTAGCTACACAAGGTTAACCCTTGCCGCCGGGAAACTAGGAAGTGAGGAGAAGTGATGAGAAGACAGGAAAGATGAAAAAGGCAAGAGAGAAAGACGAAGATTGGAGAGGAGGACAGGAAAAGGCGACTGCCGATTTCCCCCGGGTGGGTCAGTCCGGGGGTGCCGTCTACGTGAAGCAGAGGCCAAAGAGGTGTGTTGCCTCCGCCGGGGGGCCTTAACGGTCCAAACACCCGGCATCTGCTCAACCCCCAGGATCCCCTTTTCCCCGGACACGGCTAAGCCGCGCACGGCTACACGCGGGAGGGTCCAACCCTCGTGTGCTCGGGTACGTGGTGTCGCAACACACCAAACGCCTGCTTACGCAGACTCGGGTAGATTGACAGATTGACTCGGGTAGGACACTTGAATTGAAGGTGAGCATTAGGTGTTTGGTTGCAATCTCTTTACCATCCCGCCTCATCTTTATTCTTCTCACATTGACGACATTCTGCTCACTAAAGCCCTCCAAGAACTCTCCGTCTGTCAGGTGAAGCAAGTCATCGTCTGAGACAACGCCGCGGGTAGTGTTCATAGTTCGGTGCGGAGTCACTGTCACTTGAACGTCCCCAAATGACACAAGACTGGATAACTTTTCAAATTGTTTCAGATCCTGGAGCTCCAAGAGGAGATCTCCACATGCCATCCTTGTCGCCTTGTAACCTGGACCAAGGGCCTCAGTTAAAGACTTTGATACTACAAATGGGGAGATTGCACGTACTTGTGTATCTGAGTTTTCCGAGTGAATGACGTGAAATCGTGGGAAGTTGGGTCTTTGGTGTCCAAAGAACTTAAATACATCTTCGTGCGCCCTCTTTTCTGAGGGCGATCTGGGAGGGGAGGGAAGGAACTAGCCATAGAATAATGTAATTTTCGGCAATAACGCCAGCCACCCACCGTGGAGCCCTACAAAGGGACGCTACAGGGACTGTAAAAAACAGGTCCTGTAAGTGCCAGCTGTACGTTATCACTATAACCAAATTTGAAATAACCTAGGTTGGCTATTCACAAGGTTAACCCTTGCTGCCTGGAAAAAAATTGAAAGTAAGCTGAAGCTAGGAGAAGACAGGAAAGATGAAAAGTCAGAGAAAGACGAAGGCTGGAGGGAGAGAGAGAGAGACAGGAAAAGGCAACTACCGATTTCCCCCGGGTGGGTCAGTCCGGGGGTGCCGTCTATGTGAAGCGGAGGCCAAAGATGTGTGTTGCCGCCGCCGGGGGGCCGTAAAGGTCCAAATGCCTGGCATTGGCTCAACCCCCAGCATCCCCTTTTCCCCGGACACGGCTAAGCCACGCACGGCTACACGCGGGAGGTTCCAACCCTCGTTTGCTCGGGTACGTGGTGTCGCAACACACCAAACGCCTGCTGACGCAGACGCCCCTGCGGGGGGCAGGGAGGTGAACTAGACTGGATACAGTTTGCTACCCTACACGTGGGGATGGGAATGGAGAGTGAAAGAGAGAGAGAGAGAACTTAGGTGTAGGATGTCTATAGTCGGGCAGTCAAGTCTGTTGCCTTCAGGTAGTGAAAAAGCGCTCGAACTGCTTTCTGCGACAATGAACTGTGGGGCCAGGCTCCCAAGATCTTCGCTTCCGTAAACGGCCTGTCATCCAGTCTATTCAAGGCACACTGGAGAGTCTCACGTTGATTATCGAAGCAGAAACAGTGGCAAAGAAGGTGACTGATAGTCTCTTCATACTTGCACTTAGCGCTCATTGGTGAATCCGCCATTCCAATACAATAGCTGTAGGAGTTGGTGAATGCTACTCCTACCCACAGCCGACGCAGTAGTGTTGTGTCATGTCGTTGAAGATTCGCTGGTAATTTAAGTTTCAGTGATGGGTCGAGGCTGTATAAACGACACTTAGAGTTCTGTGGTGTATGGCAATAACTTAACGTGATGGTACGAGCGAGACTACGAAGCTCTCTTGCAGCGTCGACTCTCGATAAAGGTATAACGAGTGTCGGTGAGCCAGCCTGGGCACGTCGGGCAGCGTCATCGGCGAGGTGATTACCAACGATGCCACATTGGTTTAAGTTTGATATGAAGCTTACGGTGTGAAACGCGGTCAAATGCCTTATAGAAATCTATGAATAGGATATCAATTTGGTTCTGTTTGCCTATACCAATGGCAAGGTCGTGAACCATTTCGAGCAGCTGCGTGATTGTCGACAAACCTCGTCAGAAACCATGCTGACGACTATCTACTAAACGATTACTGCCTATGAACACAGAAATGTGCTTGAATGTTATGGGCTCCAGTACTTATAGGTGTGTACGCGGATGGCATGAACTTGCTTTTTTTGGTATGGGAGTTATTGTGGCGTCACAACAGTCATGGAAAAGTTCTGCTCGAGCAAGGCGTTTGTGATACACTAGACTCAGATGCTTAGGACACCATTCTGCGTATCTTACTAAAAAGGCGGTCGGTATGTTGTCGATTCTGCTGGATTTCTCATCATCTAGCTTAAGCAAAAGGGAAAACACGCCCTCCTCTTCTGTTGGCGTCAGTACATCGTCAATTGGCGTAACTCATGGAATGAAAGAAACTCAGGGTCTGTACCGTTATCACTAGTAAAAAGCTAGCAGACGTATTCATTAAGAACCCCGGCAATTTCTGAGCTGTTAGTCAGAGCAGCATTGTTTATATCGATATTAGGCACTGATTTTTGCTTTGGTGAAAGACACCTCTGAAATTTCGCCGGAAACGAAGAAATAAATTTTTAGTTGCACATTTTGGTAGTCAGCTTTGGCGCCGGCAATACAATCTTTCAGCTATAATCTCAGTGCGCAAACCTGATTGCTTGCGGATACTATTTTACGTCGGTTTAATTTTTGTTTTCCTTTTTTCAATCTCCGTCCCATGCATAATATTTCTTTGGTCATCGAGGGGTTTATATTCCGAGTTACTATCCGCTTTGTGGCATGAAGTCGTCAATGCATCTTATCGCATCTTAGGTTCTTAAAATATTACACAGGTGATAAACTGAATGGGTGATCAACTGAATACCTGTCTGGCTCATAGTAGGGGACAAAGTGTGAAAATGAGTTGTCTAGTAAATCTAGTACACCAACATCGCTTGCACGATTCTCGTTTTATTGTTTTACAGATATAATTTATTTAAATTTTGAGGCATACAATTTTATGGTCTGATAAGCCCTCAAGGATATAGATAAGCCCTCAAGGATAAGCCCTCAGCATTACGCTGCAATACCCTGTGGCTGACCAAGAATATGTCTAAGACCGATTGTCTCATACATTTAACAAAAGTGGGTACTTTAACTAGTTGCGTTAAATCATGAAACAGCATAACGTCAAGAAGAGGTACATCATATCTTCAGCGTGATTAAAGAAAATCTTTGTCCAGGCAACATGAGGAACATTAAAGTCTCCGACGAGCATTACATTACAGGAGTGATTTCTATAAGACAATAAGAAGTTATTGAGTTTTTCGTAGAAGTTCTTGTCGGAACTCGGGGGCCTACAAAATCCTCCGTTTATCAAAACACATTCTTTTGAGAGGATTTTAACAATTACACATTCAGTTTCTACAGTGTCAGTCAGTCTTAGTAGCGGAAGCGAGTCTTCGAACATAATCGCAACTCCACCACAGCACGAATCTCTCTCAATTCTGTGGGTGCTGTAACGTGGGAATAGAACTTAGGAATAGAATAGAAAGTGATTAATATCCCTATTTAACCGTATTTCGGTAAGCACTATGATTTCTGCATTGTGCGCGGTGACTGTGCTCTCCAAATAAGGAGTTTTATTAACAATGCTGCGAGTGTTTATATTTCGGCAAGTGAAATTCTCTGTGCTCTTGTTTGGTCATTCATCTCTCCGCCTCGACCTACCGCGATTTCTCGAAACTAGCTCTCTTGCCATTAGTTCGTCATCGAACTCAAAGTATTTGTTATCAATTCCAATTTTATCGTATACGAGCTTAACTTTTCTTTCCCGATTCGCGTAGCTTGGCTATACTATCCCAGAGCTATTTTCTTAGTTACGTAGAGGCAGCGGAAAAGTCTTCAGGCACCGACATGCGCTATCATTTTAGTTTGAAGCTGTTTTTAAGTACGCCTATTTTTTCATGATTATCGAACAATTTCAGTATCCCAGGGCGAGGTTTGTTTGACTGGCGACACCCCATTCTGTGTATTCTTTCTACTGAGTGCACATTAACGCCAAACCTGTTTCTAAAAATATCAGTGGCGACCTTGTCATCAAGAGCATCTATTGTTTCCTTCTCATTTTCTTGAATACAGAAGACAATAAGAATATTGCGTCGCCTCCGATTTTGTAAGCACACGAGGCTTCTCTCGGGGCTCTGTAAGCTTTTTCGATGCTCTCTAGTTCTTTTCAAGATAGATTCTATCGCATCTATAGCCTTTCTTGTATGCATTCCTAGCCGTCAAGTAACTGATTGAGTTCTTGGGTGCTCGGTCCTGCATTGGGCTCAGTGTCCCCGCACAGCATCAGCAAAGACAAAACAAGATTTCGTACCTTAGTCAATTATTCAATCACCCAAAGGACATCATCCGCGAAATTATGAAACTCCGGTACGTCCATGAGAACGGACTGCGGGAAGTCAGCATAGGACTGCAAGAAGCGCATGGTCTCTCTCACGCTTAATGACTAGCCGCAGACACTGCAGTGGTAGTGATACACATGAGTGCGTGATTTACCACCAAGAAAGTGTGGGCGGTATTACTTGGCTTGGAAGTCGATGGAGCATCCGTGCCGAGGGAAGCGTGTACGGCGCCCAGAGGCAGAACGGGCGCCGAAGCACTGCCCCGATTGGATGCGGTAGCATGGCGTAACTGATGGCTGAAGTGAAGGGACATGTTCTATGCTGGAGCTGTTTTGTTAGCTTGACCATGGCCTGAGTAAGACCGCCGATGTTGTCCTACACTGAAGCCGCCGTCGACGCCTGAATGCTGTCCCTGGATGATGCGATAGGTCATTGCGGTGATGGTAGGGTAACGTATTTCATGAATAAGGAACTGAGGATGGCGCTCCTTGGCAGGAGTGACCCGCAATGTCGAGGACCCACGAGGACTCACGGCTTTCGCCTTATGATTGTGCTTACGACGATTACGCCTTTGCAATGACGTAATAAGCCCACAAGAGGCCGACGATGATGATCGTGAGCATGTGTAATGTCGATTCCCACTAATGGGAATAGGGCAAGAATCGAACGGCAGGGGTAGCTCAGGAAAATTCTTATTTGAAAATGAGAAACGCTCCGAAAACCTTCTTTACTTTTCCCTCACATTTCCTAGGTCTCTCCGCTCCTTTTCCTTGCGCGTGCTGCCTTGTACACTTAACCTTTATGGTACATATACATTAAATATGCATATAGGGTGCTAGATAACTTTTTGGGAGGAAGGGCGGGGGAGTATTCCCAAACACACACACTTAATTTATATATACAGTGAAAGTTAACATCGATTGCAATATGATAACGTCTTACCTGACTAAGGCACCTATTTGTTTTTGACTGCACTGTGACAGCTTCGATTTATTTTGCCTATGTATATTTACACTTGTCATTAGATTTCCGTAACTAGCAGGGCAATCCTCCGCGCCTGGACAGCTGTCGTGGTCAGAGCCCAGCCTGAAAAGTAAACAAAATATATCATATGAAAAAAAAACACCACGTGGATTTAAAGATGAACAATACTAATAAATAAATAACTATAGCATAGAGATCAATCTCTAATTTCTAATATGTAAATGTTTCCGAGGGGGTTCCTTTTGCATTTTTGGTTGTTCCTTTTCGCGTTTCAACTTTGTTAGGACGTTTTTGTGGCGAGGGCAACTAGGTGCTCAGAGCACCAGGTAACGTAAATGTATTAAGCGTCGTTGTTCTTTCCAGGATGAGAGAGACATAGCACAAGCTTTGAGGCGGACACATAGATATTTGGGGCTCCTCGAAGTTACTTGCGTAAGACGAACACATCTTGGAATTTGAATGGTGGCTGTTAAACGTAATTAGGTAAAATAATGGTCTTTCAATACGGGAACAGCAAACGGCCCTTAATAGTATTGGTACTGACTATGGTTACATTTTGGTTCGCACGATAAACTGCTTACAGTAAAATTTCTCTTCAGCAACGTAAGCAATGTACAGCTGCAGGGCGTCGAATGCCGCCATTGCATTCTTGTTGAAAACTCTCAGTTAATCTGGAGGCTCTTTGTCACGCAGCCTTCCCCGAATTTCGCCTCCGTGCCGTCCTTGATAGCTTCTGCGGTGTTGTAGGTCATCAATTTCGAGCAGAACATCACGCCTGCTTAAATTAGGAGGGTGGTGGCGGGGTTACTGAAAGAGAAAAGAGGCAACAAAAGTTACTGCAGTGCCTGCATCATCCCGCCGGTTCTTAGTTTCGGTTTCGATAGCCGCTTCATGTGCGCACGGTCACTTTGTGGAGGCCACGAAGAGAATTGAAGGTGCACTATGTGCGATCGACGTCAGCCAACTATTCAGCCCTCGGAAACGGGTATATTTCTTCGTTTTACAGGCGAACTTGTTGTAGAGGCGTTCACTCTAGAACCATTAACGATGCACATGGCAGATAGAAAATCGGCCAGGAGGCGAGAAATCCATCATTATACATGTCGTTTTGGTATGTAAGCGTTCGCTATAGAGACGTTAAGTCTACAGTTTATTTCTATAATCAGTTTACTTTAGCTCAACCTGTGGTTGAAGTTCGGATGTTCATGACGGCTCCGAATATCCAAGATCGCAGCTCCAGTGACATCCCTGCCTCCACCGAAAAGGCAATCTGGATACACAAAGGTATAAGAGGCCTGAAGTAGCTTGCAACATCAGAAATCGCCTGCTAAATTTGAAACCCTATGAAGCCTCGAAGAGGCAGATATCTCCACCTTAGTTTTCGTCATCTGGCTTTCTGAATAGACATAGATGAACACGGTTGTCAATGCCTGGAAGTGTTTCTTAAATTTCAGCTAGGTTCCACAAGCCTTGAAGATTTTGCATGTGAAATAGACATGACAATTCAACTTTGGGTAACTTGAAAAAGTGCTGTTGACGTGTTGAGCTGATGTCAGCTTCAAAATGTGTTTTTACTCCGATCACTTTCACAACGCACCAAGACAAACCCGTAATGTCTCTATTGTCCTTATATTCGTTGTTTGTTTTTGTTGGCTTTGGCTCTGAGTGAACAGCCTCGCCTTCAGGTACAGCGAAAATCCGTTCGCCGATCATGAAATGAGCCAGTGTCAGTGGCTGTTAATCCGGTTGCATGAATAATGCTGTTCACGGGCGTGCGTTGACCAATAATTAAATTTCTATAAAGACATGCAGTCTGCAGTTAACAGTAGTATAAAAGATTGTCTTGAAAGCCTTTCGCAGGGCTCTCTTGATTGTCCGTATGAACCGTTCCCAGGACCTTCTCACCCCCAGAGAGCGTTAACCTTACTCTTGTTTTGATGTTCTCTGAAATACTACGGCACACGTTCTGCTCGAAACACCTAACTTCTTTTCAGCTTTTGCGAAGCTATTTTAAACCTGATGCACTTGTCACAATACACTCTCTTAAGTTTAATTAAAGTATGGGGTTTTACGTGCCAAAACCGCTTCCTTATTTGAGGCACGCCTTAGTGGAGGACTCCGGAAATTGTGACCACCTTCTTTAACGTGCACCTAAATATAAGTACACGGGTGTTTTCGCATTTAGCACCCATCGAAATACGGCCGCCATGGCCGGGGTTCGATCCCGCGACCTCGTGCTGAGCAGCCCAACACCATAGCCACGGAGCAACCACGGCGGGTAATACACTCTCTTGCAGACTGCTCGTCTTCCGGTTAACTAACCGACTGCGTCTCTATGTTTGCCGCAAGGAGTCGAGGTTCGAGGTAAACTACACGTAGGTCAGCTCAAATGAAGATAACTGTATATGATGCTGTTGAACTAAATGTTGTACGATAGCACAACGTAGCAAAGAAGTCTATTCTAACAGCGAAAATGGTTAGCATTCTCCTAATCTCTTATTGAGTAGAGGGGCATATGGTTCAGTCACTGGCATCAGTGTAAATATTCTGCACACGTTGGAGTAACCAAATATTTTCTTTGCCATTCGTCCACCTCTAATACTCCCACTGCTCTGTTCTAATTGAGTAAATATCATGAATTCCAATACCTATAAAGGGTCATGCTCTCTTTTGGCTGCCTGTTTGATGAATTCTTGCTCGGCTGGAAGAAAAATTAGAATATTATCGC
Source organism: Dermacentor variabilis (assembly GCF_050947875.1). NCBI lineage: Eukaryota > Metazoa > Arthropoda > Arachnida > Ixodida > Ixodidae > Dermacentor > Dermacentor variabilis. The sequence goes on from NC_134578.1 coordinate 69,922,429, forward strand.
TAGACGGATGTTGTAAGTTATGCAGTCTACCGCCAACCCTCATCACTTTTTCTTCATGTTTGCAAGGAGCAAATTTCATCAGGAGAATCTTTGCCTAACGCAGTTTCTCGTACTCTAGGGACCACTAGTTTCTTTGCTATTGACATCTGATTTGTTGAGAACGGTTCCATTATCTTTGCATCCAGAAGAATATAAGAAGAAAAAGCGCATGTTACTAGCCCTCGAACATCACATTCTTTGTTTCCTTACAGAAATCTTCAACACCCAATCTTTTGCCAAACGGCACAGTCATGCCGATGACAGCTTTAACTTATGCTGCAATACGCCATCTGTAGCTATCCTCCGCCAGGTGCAAGTATAACTGACGTTTCGCTGTTGAATTGCGCAAGACGTCATTAATGGCTTGAACACTACGGGGGAGTTCCAGCGTACAACAATTAGCAGAACGGCCAGAAATTGGGAAGAAATTTTTGGTCTTAACGGCTCCGGCAAACCATGCGCGAGAGCCCACAATGGACTGCGTTCTTATTTTTTACAACAAACTACAATATCGGCCAAGCATGCATGATCAGATGTCGAGGCATCTCTACAAGGCTTAGTTGTCCCTGACGTTTACCAGCGTTTACCGAAGGGAACACGCCCAGACCCTATTGCATACGTGCTGACATTTTCAGAGCAAGTACATCACAGTGTTCGTAGAGGAAATGCAGAGTGTTCATTCATACGGACGATGGGTAAAGAAGCCATATTGTGTGCGGCATGAAGAAGCAATCTTTCGGTCTCGTCCGCAATCCGCCTAGCTGTCGCCTAATGCAGCCATAATCCAGAAGACACCTCCAACGTGGGGTACTACTGAACAGCAGCAGCACTAGCATGGACAGCCTCCGAGAAACTTATGCCACATGTCATGCGTGAAAGGTAGCGTATCCTAGGTGGCGCAACTGACGACATCACTACGTGTACCGACATCACAAGCACACAACTTAGGAAATACGCCGCGGTAGGTGTGTGTGTAGTGACTTTTGAAGGAGAGGAAGAGAGAAGTGCAGTGCCGTAACTGTCTCTCAGAGGAGGACACCTCAATAGCACAGCACAGGGAAAGGGGAGTGGGGACAAAAAGATCAGGGAGAGAAGGAAAAGAAGGCGAAAAAAATAACAAGAAGGGTGAAGAAGCAATGCGGGGCTTAGAGCCGCGCTCTCAGCTGCGTGTCACTGAAAAAGTCAAGTAGGGCAGGAAGCACTTTCCTGACAATGGAAGGGTGGGCTGGCGGTGGGTTGCACTCAGAGGCCTCCTGTGAGACCCCGTATATCCAAAATAAATTGTGATACCTGTACTCTAACGTCAAACCCGAGAACAAGAAAGCGCCCCTATTACTGTTTACTCAACTCTTCGTGGAAGACTGATGTACGACGACAGCGAGATCGACACCTTTCATGCTTGCACTGCGAGGAAGTCACCTAGACCCATCGTGGTTGCGCCGACTGACAAATATATTGTCAGAACATCGCCACCCACCCTTACATACTTGCCCACGTCAGCGACTTGAAGAAATTAAACCATGCCTGCTCTTTGAGAGGATTACTATATGAGGTGCACTTCTTTGCTATAAGACACATTTCTCTGTCTTAATCCGAGTGTATTGCTTGGCTCATTGCGAGACCCCAACCTCGTGTATAGTCTGGAGGAGAGACCTGAGATTTGATCCCACCCTCACTAGAAAGATGTGGCAGAAGAGGTGTCATAAAAGAAACCGTACACGCAATTACGCTATATTCATCTGAGAAAAGAATGTGACCACCATGGCGATTCGATCCTCTGCCCTAGTGCCAATGCTACCACTCCGTAACCGAGTGTGCTAACCAATGCGCCACCACTGCACCGTTTCACTGTTGCAACAGGCGACAGTGATGAATTACACGCGTTTAGACTCTGCCTGGCAGGCGATTAGATGGCGCTACTCTTACTATTGGCACCACTGTCGGCGCTAAAGAGACTTTGTCCTCCCAACATGAATCGCTCGCGTCTACACCATCAGGCGAGAAAGCAAAGTGTGGCCGGAGGCCACAACTAACGGCCGACGTAGTACGAGACCATTGCAACGCAACGCAACGAAACATGCGAAGCGAGCTGCTTCAGCAAGACAAAGTTCACCGCCCAAGTCACCAACAGTGCGAAAGGCAGAGCGAGTGGCTGCGCAGCCAGCACGGCGAGAAGCAGCGGCTGCAGAGAGGCAACGTGCACCTCCAAGTCCCCGACGAGCATATCAACGGCGAACAGAGTGGCACAGCAAGCAAGGCGACAGTGGAGGCAGTGAGAAGCGGCGCAGCGGAGACAACAGCAGCGGGAACTGTACGAAGTCAGGAACGCCAAGTGCACAGTGGCAGCGAAGCAATTCCCCAAAACATGGGTAGGCAAACCGTTGGGTAGTGTTTGCAACGTTTGCGATAGACTATGATCTAAAGAGGACGTCACGCGTGCTCCAGAACGATGCCCCGAAGTTCTCGCAAATGAGTTTGCCAACGAGGATGTCAAGAATTTCGCATTGTGCCGGAGGTGCTTGGGAGCGTAAAGCAGGAGAATATTCCGAACTTTTCACAGTACACCAGCTACTGCCACTCGAAGAAACCGCTGTACCTGCCGAAGCTCAACGAAATTCATGAAAGGTTAGGGGCACCCCGAGTTCAATTTATGCAGATCAGCAGATGGCTTATCCCACCAAAAGTCACATGAAAATCAAACGACCAGTAGTAAACGTTCCATTGAACGTTGACAGAACAGTCGCACTGCTTCCAAATTGCTTAGTGAATGACGGACCGATAAATGTACAGTCGCGAGCAAAAGTTGTGGAAGCAAAGGTGCCGTGATTCTTTTTTGCAGCCTGGGAATTCTGGTTGAGATCAAGAGCGCACGCCTACGCGCGCCTATTTGTCCAATACAATGCAATAAACCAATTCGAGGGTGCGGAGCTGCGCTTGAATCTATTTCAATTTTTTGCTGATTCCGTGGTCCCCAATTTTGCGCTCGCGAATGTAGATATGAAGCGCCGGTATATGTATAAGACAGCATACGAGCGGGGAATGACCATGAAACTAAATTTCATCATGTGGCTCAACTACTTCACGAGTAGTGGAGTGCGTACTACGGTATAAAGGTGGATAGGGGCGTGGCTGACAAAATTTGCTACGTAGAAACAGTACCAACAGAAGCGGTGGATCCCCTCACATAGAAGTCACACCTCTTAACAATCCATGCCAGATGGCAATGACAATGTCGTTGGGTCCGGAGACCATGATGATTCATGAGCGTGAGATCTTGGCAGCTGCGCTCGCCCAGAATGTATCTCGACATCGTCCACAACATCCACGCTTGCAAACTAGTGTTCCCATAGATTCACTTCGCACACGCCAGAGAGTTGAAATTGAAGCCAAAGCAGCGACGGGCACCATCGCCACGAGCAAATGCATGAGTGACGATCTACGCCACGCCATGTGTGTACATGGCTATGCGGGTGATGCAGTTGAGAGCCAGGGCATTCACGAACGTGATATTCCGAACCTCGACAGAATATGCGACTATGCTACAGAAAGTACCGCAAGCACATCTCGACAAACCGCTATTTGCGGAGCAAGCGGTGAACCACGACTTGGCATTCATGGTTGACATTGCTAACACTTGTACTACTGGCACAAAAAGAAACAGCGTGCCTTCGCCATGGTGTGGCAGCTGGGAAAACCGTCAGCGCTCCGGACATTGTCGGCACATGAGATCACTGGGAAGTGCCGGCGCTTCCTAGATAGCTCCAGGCACCTGCCGAGGTTGCTCAGTGGCTATGGTGTTGGGTTGCAGAGTACGAGGTCGCGGGATCGAGTCCCGGCCACGGCGGCTGCATTTTGATGGGGGCGAAATGCGGAAACACCCGTGTACTTAGATTTAGGCGCGCGTTAAAGAAACCCAGGTGGTCGAAATTTTTAGAGACCTCCACTACGGCGTGCGTCATAATCAGAAAGTAGTTTTAACACGTAAAACCCCATAATTTTTTTTACATAGCACAAGGTTGGTGCACTCCGATCCGTGACGTCAAGCTACTTTGCCGCACAGCCATATAATCAAATTGAGACACTGCAGAATGAGCAGCGGTTATGTTAACACCACCGGTTTGGTCACATCGGGCTTGGCAATGGAAATTTCCTTGCAAGTAGCAGGACGTCATAATGCAAAGTGCGCAGACCGTCTGTCTAAGAGGCGCTGGAAGCGGTCCTCAAACTTCTCCAGCGGCTAAACATCGATGACATACAAGTGGAGAAAGCTCTCGAAAACACGAGGGCGAATCAGAAATTCTTTGCACCTGATTTTTACTAGCCAAGATAAGGTACATACAGGTAAACGACACAAAATCTCACGGCCGCCATCGCTGAACTGAAAAATGACAGAGCGCGCGGGCCGCTACACCCGCCGCCGTCAATCCTTCCAATACAGTCGCCCCGTCGATGCCGCAACCTGTAGACGCTGCTAACTACGATGGCGAGAGCGCACCGAAGAAACGCGCGGTCGCGCGCGACCAGCCGGATCAAAAGCTCGAATTAGACGATAGTAAGAGCACACTCTCCGCGTTTGAGGAGAGCGTTCGCTTCCCAGGCGAGAACATGGCCCTCGTGCAGTCCACCCTCATGGCCCACGGTAATCGGCTGGGCCTAGTAGAACACTATCTTGAACACGTCGTCACTCCTGGCACCGACGAGGGTAAGCCAGTCTCGCAGCGTAAACCTACGCCCAGTCCACCCCCTCATGCGGCCCTGTTCCACCCGCCGGTTGCCGCGGCCGTGCTCCATATCATTCAAGTTGGCGAGGCGGAATGACGCGTTTCGTATCTAACAGTAGAACTTCAGGAGCTTCTCTTTGAAGAAAACCTCCCTGCAACAATACCTCGGCAGCCATGAAGCTAAATTCCACGTCATCCTGTTACAAGAAACCGTAATACCGGATACCACATTCTCCGGATACCAGTGGTTACCCGGGCTATGAGGAGGACGCGGTACCGCCACGCTGCTCTATAACATGATCTCCTGCCTAACGCACAACCTCGACAGGCCCGAAATTGAACACGTTATGGTAGAAATTCTCCCTGGCAACATGTCTCGACGAGGAGGAGGAGGAGGAGGAGTAGATTTTAATGGAGAGAAAGGAGGAGAGGTCGGCCTGGAGAGCGAGTCTCTAGCCTGCTACTCCTCACTGGGGAAAGGGGAAGTGGGGAATACAAGGAAAGGTAGGTGGCAGGTGATTATGTTATGGTACAATGAGACGACGAAGTTTGTACATCCTCAACGTATACAGTAGCTCCCGCCACCACAAGCAACGGTTCAAACGCTGTTCCAAAAAGCCATCCGCCTCGCCGGCTCCAACTCACTAGTGATCGCAGCTGACTCAAATGACGCGCACCGCACCTTGGGTTACGCGTACAACACCCTCAAGGCTAACGAGCTCTGGCAGAACGCGAACGACATGGACGTTACCCTCATTACGGAGAGGGCTTTTCCCTCCCGCACCGGCACGTCCACGCAAAGAGACATCACCCCGGATGTCTGCTTTGGGAAGAACATCGCTGACGCCCGCTGGTCTCACCTTGCGGTAGAACTCGGTAGCGACCACTGCCTACTCGCCGTACACTTCTCAACTGTCGGCAGGAAGACCAAGTCGTACACGTAGTTCCTCTGCCGTAAGGCTCACGCAGAATGACTCCTTCCCGATGACGCCCCTAACCTCGATATGTGGTCGGCTCAGTGCAATGCCGACATCACTAAGGCCACTGAAACATTCAGTACAAACCTGGCTACCGAGAAGATGGACCGTTGCCTCGCCCACCTACTCGAGGCCAAACAGTCCATCCTGGCCTGCTGGAAAGGCCAGCGCCTCAATCGCACGCTCCGCAAAGGCATATCCTAGTTAAACAAGAGCATAGCGGATCCCTGGCACACCCTTCCCGAACAGCAGTGGAACGAGACCTGTAACTCTATCGAACATTTGCGCGACGACATCACCACAGGTACTGCTAGTGCCATTCGCTCGCGAAGATACTCCATCAAGTCAAATGGACCACACCACCAGTAGACGTCACCAAGACCCTCATACGGAAATATATCCCGCTATCAATGGGTCCGTTGACACCTCATCCCGAATACACTGGTCCCGACAACACCCTCCTCCACACCGAATTTTCCGCCAAGGAGGTCCGCCCCCGGTCCCGATAGCATCACCAACAAGGTCCTGCGCAACCTGGATGACCCCTCCGTCGTTTACCTCACCGACACATCAGCGACGTGCAGAAGAAAGGCGAGCTACTTGACGCGTGAAAACTCGCCTACGGGATCTTCATTCCCGAAACAGGCAAGGCATTGAGCGAGCCTATTGAGGACAACGTGTTCGGTTACCTTACCCACGCATGACGTCAGCGAGATGAACACAGGGGATCTAAGCTAGGCCCGTATAGCCTAGATCACCACGCGATCTTCATATCCAAACCAGGCGCCTTGCCTGGCGCCTTGCCCGAACCAGGCAAGGCGCCAGGCATTCCCGAACCAGGCGCCTTGCCTGGTTCGGGAATGACGATCGCGTGGTGATCTAAGCTATGCGGACCTACCTTAGATCACCTCTACCCCATCTCTCTGACGTCGTGCGTGGGTAAGGTAACCGAACACGTTGTCCTCAACAGGCTCGGTCTATACCTCCACGACCACAAAGTCCTCCCATACGGCATGATCGGCGTCCGAGCCGGGTTATCTGCACAAGACGCCATGTTACTACTAAAGCATCAGATTCATGACAGAGGAAACATACAGGACGCCTGTGCCGTGCTCGACCTCGATTTGGAAAAGGCATTTGAAAATTTCGCGTACTCCTCCATCCTGAAGGCGATCACGGACCTTGGGCTCGAGGTCCGGTTCTCTTACTTTGTACGCTCCTTCATTACCCTGCGCAAGGCCGTCCTTTGCGCAGGAGACCTTGCTTCGGCAGCAGTCGAGCTCGAACAGTGGGGCTCCCCTCAGGGTTCAGTCCCCTCGCCGACGCTTTTCACTCGTGATGATCGGGCTCTCCAAACGACTCTCGAGGATCGACGGGCTAGACCACGCTATTTACGCGGACGACATAACCATCTGGTGCTCTACAAGGCCGAATGGCTTTATCGAACCGGCCATGCAGGGGGCCGTCGAAACCGCCTAGTCCTGGTCTCAAATGCCCGCCACCAAGTCGGAACTGTTGCTGTACTCGCCCAAACACCAGGGCACCAAGCCCAGAGGGTGTAAACCCCCGGCTAAACGCAACATCACACTTCGTGCAAGGGATGGCCGTACCGTCCTCAAGGTAGAATTCATCAGGGTCCTGGGCATGATCATCGAGTCCCGTGGAACCAACACCCGTACGGTGCAGAAGCTCACGGCCAAGACGGAAAACGCCCCATGAATCGTATACAGAGTAGCTAACTGCGACCACGGCCTCAAAGAATACAACCTGCTGCGTCTCGTACACGCGTTTGTTCTCTGCCGCTTCACCTACGTCGCTGCCACGCATACCTGGCTACTCGCCGACTACAATAAACTCAACGCCCTCATTCGAAAGGTAGTGAAACGAGCTCTCGGCTTTCCGATCACCACTTCCACACAGAAACTCCTCGAGCTCGGTGTGCACAACGCGATAGAAGAGATCTCCGAGGCTCAAGAGCGAACGAACGTTCCCCGACTCACAACCACCAAGGCAGGCTGCCACACGATGCGCTACCTCGGCATCTTCTACTCGGTGACCCGGGTTCCACCAAAACTGACGGCGGTTCCACGCGAGATCCGAGACTTCATCTCGATATCACGAGCTCCTATTCCGCGAAACGTACATCCTTACCACAACAGAGGCAGGCGCCTTGCCGGGCCGACCGCCCTTCTCCAGTGCATAGACATGAAAGCGGACGAAGTCACGTTCGTGGACGCCACCGCCTACCGCAAAAACTGCGGCTTCGCCGCCATTGCGGTCTCATCCACCCAGCGGACCGTTAATTCCGCCAGGATCCTCACCCGAGACCCCGAGGTGGCGGAGCAAATAGCCATAGCCCTCACCATGCTCGACGGCAAACGGGCAGTGATCTACAGCGACTCCAGACTGGCCATCAAAGCCTTCGAACGGGGCGTCGTCTCCAACCAGGTGGTAAGCATCCTCCCCAGCGCGGATCCAAACACCCTCAAGCATCACACTGTCATCTGGTTCCCCACCCATCTTGGTCGGGTGCGGGCGCCCCACCCAACCTCAACAAGATCACCCACGATGCATCGTGCGCGCTTATGGACCAAACCGTCCCCGGGCAACCCTATCTCGTCGAGCTGGAGGACAGCCGGCACACGCTCATTACATACAGAGAAATCACGAAACACTTCCACCTGGGGCAACTCATCTTTTTGCCACCACACCCCAAACTTAACAGGCCGCATACCCTAACAGTACGCCTAAAACATAGGCACATGTTCAGAAACCCCGCCAAATTACACGTTTTCTGTCCCGCCGCGGATTCCAGCGACACATGGCCCTCATGTGAAGACAGGCCGTCAATCGAACACACACTGTGGCCGTGTAGAAATGCTCTTCCCGTCTCTACATGGGACAAGCGGGAGAAGTCCCTCAGAAGTTTACTACTCGCCGACCAGCAATGGGCCTTGCAGCAATCCCGTGAACCGGCCGCCAAGTACTCCCTGTTGGTCCCTACATGGGACCATAATAGAGCTTTCCGGTCCAGTCTACACAGCTTACAATATTTTTCCCACATAGTTTGCAAACTGGTGTACACCATCTGCCCATCGCAGCACTAAATTTTAGATGCCCCTGCGGTAGAATACGTCCGGCTGACTATGGGGACTGTCGGACTGCTGTATTGGCTTAATCGTTGCACGTGAGTCGCTGCCCTGCGAGGAACTTCTTCAGCGGACCGAAAACGTGCAAATCACTAGGGCTGTTGGCTTACTGTATGGTAGGTGGCCGAGGCACTTCCAATGAAATGACCGGAGCTTGTCGGTGGTTCTGATTACCACGTATGCCCTCGCATTGTCGTAGAGCTTAATCGCATTGTCCACACCAAGAATCCGTTGGCGTTTCGGCCTGATAGCAGCGAGTAGACGTGACGCTGTGGAACAATAAGAGTGGGCATTGATGGTTTCACCTTTTGGCATTAAACCCAACAGGAGTGGTCGTCGGCGATCCATAACATCGCTTCCGTACAAATGGCACTGAACGTAATTTTTGTCAGAGGCGAACCCCGATGCTTCCACACCGTGCTCTGTTGCGTCTGTGCCAACGTGAAATGCAGGATCCTTGTTTCATCGTGATCAAAGATGCAGTCCGGCAAACCTTCACCCTCCTCCACAGATGAATCGGTGAAGTAATCATTCGCTTGCCTTTCATCATGTCATGCAACTGCTTAGGCACCCAACGACATGGACCCTTCTGGTACCCTATGAACCCGTACACGATGTCGTATACACTTGTATACGGAACGTCATCATCATCATCATCATCATCATCATCATCATCATCATCATCATCATCAGCCTGGTTGCATCCACTGCAGGGCAAAGGCCTCTCCCATGCTTCTCCAACAACCCCGGTCATGTACTAATTGTGGCCATGCCGTCCCTGCAAACTTCTTAATCTCATCCGCCCACCTAACTTTCTGCCGCCCCCTGCTACGCTTCCCTTCCCTTGGGATCCAGTCCGTAACCCTTCGTGACCATCGGTTATCTTCCCTCCTCATTACATGTCCTGCCCATGCCCATTTCTTTTTCTTGATTTTAACTAAGATGTCATTAACTCGCGTTTGTTCCCTCACCCAATCTGCTCTTTTCTTATCCCTTAACGTTACACCTATCATTCTTCTTTCCATAGCTCGTTGTGTCGTCCTCAATTTGAGTAGAACCCTTTTCGTAAGCCTCCAGGTTTCTGCCCCGTAGGTGAGTACTGGTAAGACACAGCTATTATATACTTTTCTCTTGAGGGATAATGGCAACCTGCTGTTCATGATTTGGGAATGTCTGCCAAACGCACCCCAGCCCATTCCTATTCTTCTGATTATTTCCGCCTCATGATCCGGATCCGCCATCACTACCTGCCCTAAGTAGATGTATTCCCTTACGACTTCCAGTGCCTCGCTGCCTATTGTAAATTGCTGTTCTCTGCCGAGACTGTTAAGCATTACTTTAGTTTTCTGCAGATTAATTTTTAGACCCACTCTTCTGCTTTGCCTCTCCAGGTCAGTGAGCATGCATTGCAATTGGGCCCCTGAGTTACTAAGCAAGGCAATATCATCAGCGAATCGCAAGTTACTAAGGTATTCTCCATTAACTTTTATCCCCAATTCTTCCCAATCCAGGTCTCTGAATACCTCTTGTAAACACGCTGTGAATAGCATTGGAGATATCGTATCTCCCTGCCTGACGCCTTTCTTTATTGGGATTTTGTTGCTTGCTTTATGGAGGACTACGGTGGCGGTGAAGCCGCTATAGATATCTTCCAGTATTTTTACATATGGCTCATCTACACCCTGATTCCGTAATGCCTCCATGACTGCTGAGGTTTCGACTGAATCAAACGCTTTCTCGTAATCAATGAAAGCTATATATAAGGGTTGGTTATATTCTGCGCATTTCTCTATCACTTGATTGATAGTGTGAATATGGTCTATTGTTGAGTAGCCTTTACGGAATCCTGCCTAGTCCTTTGGTTGACAGATGTCTAAGGTGTTCCTGATTCCATTTGCAATTACCTTAGTAAATACTTTGTATGCAACGGACAGTAAGCTGATCGGTCTATAATTTTTCAAGTCTTTGGCGTCTCCTTTCTTATGGATTAGGATTATGTTAGCGTTCTTCCAAGATTCCGGTACGCTTGAGGTCATGAGGCATTGCGTATACAGGGTGGCCAGTTTCTCTAGAACAATCTGTCCACCATCCTTCAACAAATCTGCTGTTACCTGATCCTCCCCAGCTGCCTTCCCCCTTTGCCACGGAAAGTCAAGCTCTCGGGAAATGTCCTTGGGTGTACATGGCGATCCGCTTTCACCAATGCATCCACGCGGGAAATGTTTTCGTCAGTTAGCGATGCAGCGCCTCCCCCCCACCAGAACGCTCATTGTCATGCAAGCCTTCATAGTCTTTTGCGAACTCACACCACCACCACCACCACCGCCTGACACTTCTCAAAGCGACACGCGTTTTCTTACACGTGGGCTGCATTTGCCTGTGTGTTTTCACATGTGTTCGCTCTTTCTCCATAGGAAACGATATCAACCTTCGTTGCTCGTAGGCCCCGGACGTGTGAAGTACAATCGCCCTCTTCAGCAACAGGCAGCTGCGCCGTGACGCGGAGCTACCGGCAGATAAAGCCGGGCCAGTCCAAGCAAGGCCGACCGCTGCGAATGTGTGTTGAATTTGAAGCTACAGCCGCAATTTGGCTAAATAAGTATCGTCAAATAATTTCTGCTTGGCTCTCATATAAGGCTTCACGGACCCTGCTCGATGGTGGCGGACGATCCTGTGCAGTGCGCGTTCTACTTCAATCGTGAAGTACGCGCCATCATGAAGGTCCTCAGCGACATTTCAGCGTTGTCTCCATAATACATTGTGGAATACTTCAAGAGCATGATCCAGTACTCTGCACAGCACCTGTCTCTGGGCATTATATCGCGGGCAGACACAGATAATATGTGCGAGCGTCTCATCGATATTGTATGTGGCGCACGTGGGGCTGTTGGCCATTCCAACAAGGAAATCTTATGAGTTCGTAAATGCAGCGCCTAGCCACAGATGGTACAGCATGCTCTGTTCACGTCGTGGTAACAACCTAGGTGGTAGGTGCATTCGTATGTCCGGGGACAACGAACGCAAACGACACACGATGAAAGTGTTCGAGTCCAACAGAGGCAAAGTAAATTCACGGGACATCAACCGCAGCCTAGCCACAGCGTCAGTTCGCGAAAGCGGAATCAAGACACGTTGACTACTTTCTTGTGCAGATCGGGTGGCTTCGTCGGCGTGGCCATTGCTGCTGATTCTGCAATGTCCAGGAAGCCAACGAAAGATTATGTTGTGTCCTTTGTCATGGCTGCGATGGTACATGCGTTGAATTTCTGAGGTCAGTTGTTCAAAAGGCTGCCTTAGAGTCACTAAGGTTGTCCATTGTTGTAGTCCTTCATGATTAGTGAATTCAAGTGCATCACCGAGTGCCGCAACTTCAGCACCCGTCGAGGTGGTCACACATGAAGTTTTTCATTTGATTTCTTCAGGTTTTACTGGGATGATGACTGCAGCAGCTGAGCTGTTTAGTTTTACCGAACCATCTGTGTAGACATGTTGCTGGAATCTGCGTACGCTGTGAATGTGTTCCAAAGTTGCTTGTTTCAAAGTTTGCGACGGCTATCCAGCATTCTTTCCGATTCCTGGTATTGTCAATTGCCCTTGCAACCGGTGCAGACACCACAATGGGTCTGATAATTGCGTAGCAGGCGTAAATTCTGTTGGCAAGTAAGACTGATATCTTACAACACTTTTAGCAGAAGTTCAACGTGTCCTCTTTGCTGGCAAGGAAGCAAGATGGTGTAAGCGAACCCGAGTTGTCGGGTGTGGGCTCTCAGGAGATCTGTATCTATATAGACTGTCAAAGGAGTGCCTTCGGCAATGGCCACTGTCCCAATCGATGACATAATTTTGGGGAGACCGAGAGAAATTCTGAGTGCTTGTGCTTGCACACTCTGAAGCTTGCATATATTGGTAGTCCAAGTATTTCCTAGTACAGGCAGGCTGTACTGAAGGAAGCTCAAAAAACAGTGCTTTATATAGTTGAACAATCGTCCGCAATCAGAACTGAAAGTTTTAGGTCGTACTCCCACAGAATATCCACGCTGAAGGCCTTACTCGCGTTATTAAGGTTCATGTGGTCTGCGGGTCTTCACGATAGACTGTGAGAACACCGCCCCCTACCGCTCTGTAGTGTACTCGGTTTGTTCGTGATCGTCCCTATTTCTCTCTATCTCCCTCTTCCGCTTTCTTTCTCTTTTTATCCCCCTTCACTCTTCCCCCCGTGCAGGGTAGCCAACCAAAACGGCCTCTGGTTAACCTCCCTGCCTTTCTTTTGCATTCTTTTCTCTCTCTCTCTCACATGGGATGTGATTTCATCACAGGGGCAGTGCACACACGTCAATTCCCCTGTGGCTGGATCGGGCGCCACATGTTTCACTCAGGCCAGAAATTTCAGATGCACTGAAGTTCGGGAACATCTCGCCTCGGCGGACTTGGGCTTGTCCATCGGCCACGCAGTAAGACGCATGAACATACACACACTTTTTTCAAGAACGGTCGCACGAAATGCCGTTTGAATACGCCGTTCTAGCCGATGCAAGAGAGCCACATAGTTACCCCGCTCACGCCAGCCGAAACCGAAGATGAGCGTGCAGGACAGAAGGAACTGAAGAATCGAGATGACCCGATCACGTGTCTACGGGGAACACCATTTACGAGAGCATCAAACAACTGTGGCAAAGCCACGACCTCGAGGACGAGGAGTAGTACTTGCAGATCGTCTGCTCAGGCATCTCACATTTTTCGGTCATTCTCAAGAGAACTCCACAGCACACGAAAGTGACGTACTTTAATCCGTAGATCGCGTCTGTTCTCGAGTCAAATATGCACATTCAGGTTGTACTCAATGTGTACGCGTGTGCAGAGTACGTCGTCCAGTAATTAAATGGAGCGAGCAAAGGCATGTGCAACCTACACAGAGATACGCAAGGTCATGGGTGAGACCCCTTCGGTAGAAAGAACCTACGGTCAAGCTCTTGGGCAGATTAATGCCAATATGCTAAACACTGTCCAAATGTGGACTCAGTAGGCGACGTGCTGCCTCCTCCGCATGGAATGTCCGAAAAAAGCCGCGAAGTCGTTCATGTTGACCTTCCAGGGCCTGCAAAGCGAGTGTGCGTCTGCAAGATACATCATGATATGGAGTAAGAATGTATGGATCAATCAAGCACAGACAAATGGGAGCAAACCACCAAGGAAAAGCACGGAGACCGGCCGGTAGAGGTGAGAAACATGACACACGCCAAGTTTTGCGCAATGTTCTTCTAGTCGAATGGCTACAAGAGGTAAAACTGTGATTTTTCGATATCACTGTTACCCTTTAAGTGATGTACTGATCTACAAACGCGAGCACGTCCTCCTCTTCCACCCATTTCAAAGAGGCTGGACATCCTCAATGGAAACCGATTCTTGGATGACTTCGGTGAAAACTACGAACACATCATGCGTGTGAAGGCACTATACATGCACAACACGAAAATGGAAGAGCTGCTGGAGCAATGGCAATCCATCATTGCTAATGAACAAAACCTCAGCACAAGTGCGGAGGAGAAGCAACAACTTCTGCAGCAGCAAGACTGCAGAAAGGGGGTGCTCCTCAATCTCACCGATATGGCCGATAATAGAAACGTTTTGGACGATCTTAAGATGATGTATCAATCCGTCTCGTAGAGGTTCCCCGCAGTTCATACTCGCGACGTCATCCTCGTCATGGATGTCTTCCTTGGACGGACGCAGCTCCCGAACGAAGGGGCAGTTTACGCTGCTGCCAGAGCCCTTGCAAATCTTCTTCGCGGAAGCTGCAGGATTCAACATAGACGTTCCCGATGGAGTGGCCAAAGGGTCGGTCGGCAAGCTTCGCGTAGGGCGTCGGAATGTTCGAGACAACATCATTACAGTATGTGTAGAGTAAGGACTCGTCGCGCGTACCAAGCAACAAACTTGTGGCTCAATCAACCAGACATCATACGGCAATGGGTGTCAATTGAACTTGCGAAATTTCGCTACCACCTCAAGGGAAAAGCTGTGTCCCACATCAAGGTGAAGAGAACAAAGTTCTCACTGGTGTCGACCTGTTTCATCATGATCTCCAACTCGCAAGGTCGTACCTACGACAAGGTAGTCATGGAGTTCGCAATGAATGACACACAGAAGCTTGTTTAGGTCGCCTTGAGCCGGTCACAAGGGTTCAGGGGCTCCTCATTACAAAGAAGAGTGGTGACATCACGTTCTATCATAGAAAATAGAACCGATAGCACCCAGATGGACGTGTTAAGGAGCCTCAACTATCATTGGCTCGACACGTGCACGGCGCAGTACAAGCGGATCGGGCAGCAAGGGAAGCGCAAGGCAGATCGGGCAGCATGCCTCGTCGCATGCCTCAACATGCGTTCTCTAACCAAATACATGGAGGGCATGGCGCCGATGCCAACATCAATAGCAGCCGCATACCAGGGAGAACTAGATAGAGTTGGATGTAAAAAGACAGCTTATGGGGTACTCGTTCATGTGTGTCACTCAGCAACCTGACAACCTTGCCGCCAGCGTCGCCACATGCGCCAGGACAGGATTGTAACTATGACCCGTCCAGCTCAGAGAGCGCTTCGAAGCGAACTGAGACGTGCGCTGTGGAGTTCGTCGAAACAGGACTCTTGCTTGTGTGCGCATACGTGGCGTCAAACCTGTATCAAACAGACGCGACATAGTTCGTTACAGGAATATGCTTTCGGCTCTACACTGCGGCACGTGCACGCTCGTCATAGGAGAAGACTTCAATTACGGCGTGCGTTCAAGGCCAATATTCATAGGCACGATACTTGCCGATCTCAACTGAAGACTCGCCCCTCCAATAGATACAATCACCACTTCGCGAGGCACCAAAATCTACTTCGCGTTCGATAACATGTCATACAAAGTGCACAGAGTAATGTAGGCATCGGCATACTACTCCTTTCACAAGGCCATACTTTTGTCGACTAACTTGTACCCGGAGATGCCATCGCCGGAGCTCATCACACCGATGACAAATAAGATGTAACGCGCTTCAGGTACGCGTCGCACGATGGCTGTGACATCCCCCTAGCGCCATATAACACCACACATCATCCCCAGAGTATGAGGTGGAATTCGCCTACGAACCTTACGAAGAAATGCAGTGTCAATATGTCAAGACCAGGGTGCCGCTCGGGAAAGTATATGTCATAGTGCAGAAAAGTGGCGTAATCTTGCTGAAAACTTTGTGATTGACAAAGAACAATCCGTGCAGCGTGTGTGAAACACTAATGGTAACTCCGCAAATAAATCTCCGTTGACAGATTATAGTACAGCTGCTTTGCCGTCTTGTGCTTTGCGACCTCATAAGCAGCATATTACACTTGGAAACAATTCAGCAATGATCCGCCACAGCGCTCAACTCAGTGACATAGCTCAACGACACACTCAGCGACAAATAATGATCTCACATTTACACATCATAAAAATTGCTTATTTGTCTAGACCCTTTTTATATCTTGACGTTGAATAGCACATTTAGATTCTTTCCGCCGTCATCGCACAGGCTTTTGCATCGTCTAACGTTTGTAAGGGCCAGCTTTATTGCTGTCGCTTGACAATAGGAGTATGCTGTGGCTATATCTTTGATGCATTCATGCGCTAGAAATATTCACTGATATGTGCGCCGCATAAGGTGGGGCAATAATATTGATCCTTCGTTGAATAAATATGCGAAGTTGAACATAAAAACTTTCATCGCAAAGTTTCAACAAAGGGAACCTTTTTACAAAGTTTTGGATTTAAGGGATGTGCTTACAGATGTCCAATTTCATGTGCCATCGTTAGAAGCCCGCTATATGTAAGTGGTACGTCTTCTCCAATAGCAAATTTATCCTTTGAGCAAACTCCGGCTCTTTCAGCCAGACCTGCAAGAGAATTTGCATTAAATATTTCTATGAATTCGCGGAGAATTCGCTGCAAAGGCTCGTGTCACAAGAAGTACGACCAAATTGCAGTGATTACGGTTGAATCCAAATTAGGCGTGTACATCTACAAAAGCCAAGGCTGCATGCGAGAGTTTTCCGGAATACCTATGCTTTTTATGAGAGCTTAATTATCCTCATTGTGATAAATTTTCATAAATATTACTACCAAATGACTTTTGAAATAAATTACTTAGATATTAACGAAGCATGAAATTTTCCACTGTATTCCACCATGTTTAGATGAAGAGCATGCCTTAAATGTTTAAATTTACTTAAGGCTGTGCCTGACGCCTAATGCACACAAATGTGATACACCAACTTCAGCTCTAGCGCATTATCTAATTAAATATGCACGTCGTTCAGGGATTTTAGTCCAAATTGCGCTTACTCTTACTTGTGGAACATCGTAGCTTTCGACAGCGGAAAATATTGACCTGTTGAAGCTTAAGAGCATCGAAACAACGCCAGTCAGGCTGCCTCAACCTAAATGTTCTTACCTGTAGATAATAAGTTTACCTTGGATAGATATTTCAAAAATTAAATTATGGTGTTTTACATGCTAAAACCACGATCAGATTATGAGGGACGCAGCAGTGGGGGACTGTGGGAATTTGGACCATCTGGCGTCTTTACGGTGCGCCTAAGTCTGAGTGCACGGATGTTTGCGCAATTTTGCCACAATAGAAATGCAGCCGTCGTGGCCGGGATTCGATCGTGCGACCTCGTGCTTAGCAGCATAAATTGGCTGGTGATACAGGTGATACAGGTACTTGGCTGGTGATACAGTTTTCTGTTAGATCTGTTTAAACGTATCATTCACGGTTGCAACATTCTAATTAGGCTACATTTGGCGAAATTAAATAAAGCTTTAGCCACATTACACATACTCAAGTAAATGTCATTAATAATTGTTGAGTGTACATGAGCAGAGTAATCTTTATTATTATTATTTCAAGTAAAAGTAAAAGACATGAGTATTCATATACCAAGGAGACCCAGAGTAAGAACTGTCAGGCGGACCTGCTTTTGTTAGTGTGTATATAGTTATGATGAAAATTATAAGTTGCGCTTTACACGAGTAGAAATAAAATCACAACAGTCTGTCCCAAAGAATAAGTGAAATACGTGAAGCGCGTAAAATAAATGAAATTATGCAAAAAATACAAAACAAATTATCAGCGATCATAATTGAAAAAGATGCTTTGAAAAAGTTGTGATTACAAAGATACAAAAGTAATGACGTTTCTCAATAAAAAACATAGAAAACATGTACAGGGTGTCTCAGGTAACATTCGCCAGCGATGAAAAAATATTCAAATGCCACGTAGCTTGACAGAACAAAGGTAAAGTTGTTTCCCGTCATTTGGACATACTGAAAACTATTGTTTTTCATTCTGCCTAACTGAATAATTAGTCTTAAATAATCAATGAACTGCTCAAATGTTATACTTAGATGAAAAATGTGAATGAGAAGATTGCAGAGCGACACAAAAGCTTCCGATACAGCTTTCTGTTGCTCAATACGAGCTACATAAAAGTTTTTTTCCAAGCGTGAAATATTACCGCGAATTCACACAATGTGCCTCTGAGCAGCCAGTCGCGCGGTAATTTTACGCGCATTTGCGGGCTTCTTTCATGCTCGCAAAGACACTTTTATGTAGCATGTATTGAGCAATGGAAAACTCTATCGGCAGTTTTTCATCTTCCTCTGCAATTTCCTCATTGACGCGGTTAATCTAATTGGGATATCTCAGAAGCTGAATTATTAATTAATACAAATTATCTAATTAGGCGGCATGAAAGAAATTGCTTAAGCATCTACAAACGACGGCAAACAACACTAGCTGTTTTTTAAACTCTGGCTAAATTTAGCGAGGACACGCTGTATAAACGTCGCATTTAAGAACTACGTGTAAAATGCGAAATAAATTTACAGCAATAATAAAGGAAAAATAGATAATGTAAAAGTAATAATTAAAGAGATACAAAAGTAATGATATCTTTAAGTTACCACTAAAAAGGAAACTGTGTATGAGTTAACCAAAACAAGATAAAGAAACCGACACAGGTAAAGGGAATTTACGCATAAGACAGCGTTTGAAATTATTATTTTTTAAATGTGTTTTAAAAACTCCGCTGATAGTGATGGCTGATGTTTCCTGGAATAGAATTCCAAAACGCAACGCCAACAGAACTAAGAAAAATTTAACACAATGGGATATACCAGTTGTAAGAGAAGATTATTGTTCTAAGAAAATCAAGCGTTATTTGTATTGCCGAGATGATTAACAGACACTCAGTCAATAATTATGTCGAAATTATTTGGACGAAACACAGTGATGGATAGCTTATGCTGAAATAGATGGATAAGAAGTAGAATACCGAGCTGTTGGTAATGGGTGCAAAATAATAACGGAAGGAGTTGAAGCTCGTAAGCTTTAATACTACATTTTGAAGGCATTCAACATGATTTTGATCTAGACGGGAAGTGTTCCCCACAAGAAAGAACAGCATAATAAATGGTGATCAACGTAACAAAAATACGAGCGAAGTATAGGAGGTTGAAAATGACTCCGTGTTTTGATGATAACGTGAATACCAAATCATATTTTGTCAGAATATTTTCGATGTTTTCAAGAATGACACGTAAAAATCCAACACTAAGACTAGCACGATATGATAACTCAATGATACACCTCTATAAGATATTATTCTGCTTGTTATAAAACAAAACAATATAGAAACCGGCGGTTTAACGCAGTTGATAGTTGCTAATTAGTTATAAAGAACACTGTGTGAACATAAAGAGTAGCTATACAAGATGCACGCCAAAAGAATGGCACCAAAATAAGTTTTCATAATCCAAAGCGAACAAATTCTCGCATTAGACGTTTAGTCCATATGCAGGAAAAAATGACAACTCTAGCTAAAGCAGGTGTACCAAGAGGACTTAACACAGTCTGAGGACGATGAGTCTCTTTTAGCGAGTTTATAGATATGTTGCTAGCGATAGCATCTCTGCATTGTACTCGATTAAATTCGTCATATAGGAGGTCAATTAACAATACGTTGATTTAGCCGAGTTCGTTCACCTTGTCACTATTCATAAAACACGCTAAAAACGAAGACGACTGGGCCATTTACGAGCACCCGCCCTGTCGCATGTGTTCCTGCCGTCTTCGTCTTTAGCTAGTTTTATGAACACTGTCAAGGTGAACTAACTCGAGCAAATCAAGATATTGTTGATACACATTTTTTCCTGTGATAGCCTTTATCCTCTCAACACCGGCTACATTCGACCCTGCGATCCCCTGCATTAACGTTGAAGCCATATTCACCTACCAGCCTTGAACGTTGCCGTTCAGTGCCCTAGGTGTCGTATTGTGTTCCTGTTGTCTTCTTGTTTACCACGTTTTGTGAACACTGCCCAGTTAAAGTAGTGCCTCCTAACACATCGGTACCTGCATACAAGAATATTTTTGCTTCGTATTCTGTATAATCCATCAGCAAACGAATATGTACCTCCCGGGTACGTGTTTTTTGAAACCTAAGCGGTAACCATTCCCTTTCTTCTAACTGGAGGCTTCCTTCTGATGCATTCCTAAGAAGAATGGTACATTTTTAGGTATCCATTTTCTTGCGTACCTCCATCGTCTCCGCCAGATAATATTATTTTTCCGTACATCAAGCGTGCGCTTCTCTATAATAATTTATTAGGCGAATGTAGGAATTCCTACAATGTGCTGCAGATATTTTTGCATAGCTTTCTGTCACACTGTCGCGGTACCAACCTGCTTAGTGCAAGCTGCATTAGGAAGGATGTCGGAAATTTTGAGAAATCAGAGGAAGTATAAGAAGTTCTGTGAAAAGGCTAACGAAGGCTCTTAACAAGACATCGTCAAGCGCAGGCAGCAAGTTTACGGCCGTCACCGTAATATAGGCTTTCTCATGGCAATGTACTTCTCAGATGGATGCAATGTGGAGGTCTGTATTAGGAGAAGGGAGAAGTACGAGTTAGAACTAATTTTAAAGGTGGTAGTAATAAAAATAGAATAGAAAATTATTCGTGCTCACCATCAATCTCAGCCGTAAAAGTGCCGTTAATGTAATACGTAAGGTCTTCACTGGAAAAGACGATATATTTCCGATATATATTGCAGCACAATACAATCTCTAGATATCTATTGCGCTAATTGGGATGAAAAGCGACAGGTAATTTCAGCTGATGCTCGGAAACAGTGAGCAATTTTTTTAATGCGCAGTTTCCACTGAAGAGCCAAACAATCACGGCGAAACAGTTAACAGGTACAGGAAATCACTTCACCCATACACGTATCTTAAAGGCATGACAATCGCAACTTCCGTGGTTTAGTTTATTTCAGTAAATATGGGCGAAACTTATTAACTTTGTAGTGATCTAGATATAACTAAGAAGGGAAAAAAATTCAAATGGAGAGAGACTTCTATGAACTGCACAGAAGGTTGGATTCAAGTTTGGCATTGGAATCAGCCATCCTAATTTTTAGTGGAAGCAAATATTTTTTCACGTAATATTCACTACTTACTTACTCTAACAAGTTTAAAGTATGCGCAAGGAAACACAGAACCCACACGCTAGCCAAGCACAGCTTTCCAACTTCAAAACAATGCTGCCGTTCTACTTTTTGAATATTGTTGCTTTGTTCCGGCTTCCTTTACTCATTTTTCGCCCCAAATGTGTGCCATCCTCAGCGCATCTGGTGGCACCAAGCCACAGCTGCCTAGAGCTAGTGGCCAAAATCTTGAAGAGTGCCAAACGGTAGAGCTACTATGAAGGTTTCATTCACAGCGCTGGCATCTACAATATAAAAGTCAAAACTTGCACTCTGAGATGTTTTATTTTTTAAAAGCAATAGTTCGAAATATTACTAATGCGACTACGGTATTGTAGATCTTTTAAGCAGAGATAACGTGCCTCAGAGATGCTGACCAACGTTTCGATAG
Source organism: Dermacentor variabilis (assembly GCF_050947875.1). Classification (NCBI taxonomy): domain Eukaryota; kingdom Metazoa; phylum Arthropoda; class Arachnida; order Ixodida; family Ixodidae; genus Dermacentor; species Dermacentor variabilis. Next base: position 69,944,268 of record NC_134578.1, read on the forward strand.
GGGGACCTATTTTCGTCAAAAGCGCCTTTGTCATCCTGGACGGATTAGTTTCAACAGATTAGAAGGGTGACGTACCATGGAGTGGTTGTCGATGGCGGCTGGCTTTAAATGAGGAGACTGTCTGCCCCTTAAGCAAACAAAACAGCATTATCCAGCTCCCCGAAAGGAAAAACTACTCGAGTGTACAAGGCTACGGGGACGGGCGGGGTGAGAGAAGGGGGCTTCTACAAGTCACAGACACTACAAAGTTAGGCTGCCAATTTGATATTATAATTGTTGCCCTGTTTAAATATCAAGTTACTTCACTGAACTAGACCTGAGCTCACGGATGTTTGTTTACCCCTGATTCGCTCTATAAAATAAAAGTGTAGGAAGCTCTAGCGAAAGTGTACTGTTGTAGACATCTTAGGATTTCAAAAGTTCGTCATGCGTAGAGGATCACTGTAACAGTTTGAAAGCCAACATATTTACTTATAAAACCTACTAAAGCAGCACAGAATAAATACCTAAGAAAGGAAACCTTCTGAAATTGACAAAAAGACAGCAAGAGGCTACTCGAAGGCGCACATACCTTGTCAAGTGATAAACAATGTCGCAAATTTCAGTAGCACATGTATTCACATAATCCGTGGTCCTGTTAAGTGTCAATTCAGCATCAAAGCCGCAGACAGTGCGGTTGTCGTATATGTCGGTGTATGTGTAGCAAACCTCCTTTCCAAAAAGTATTTCGTCCTTGAATGACAACGAGATTGCTCAGGTTAGTTGTATTGGAAGCAGGTTCCAACACAGTCGTCATTTTGCGGCAATTAACTACTCTCTGCCCCCTCACTATGTTGCTCAGCGTGTATGATATAATCAATTGTCAAAAGAAATGTTGCCCTTTAGGCTCTGCATAAACAAATAAAAATGGCACGTTGCATAGCATGAAAATAGAACAAGTTTACTTTGTGCATTTAGGTGTATGGAAGTTAGTTGACTGCTTCACGAAAGCTTCGCATCGTAATAATTTAAACGTAGGCATTGTCTGCGCACATTTTTACAACTACTACTTCACTTGTATCGCACTTTTCTGTAGAGTGCCCTTGGGGCACTATATTTCAACGCTTCAGTTGGGCACCAGCCTCCATCAAGAATGTTTTATAGTCCTAGGCGCAAGACAGCTATTTATACCCTAATGGTAAGGGTTGCTGCACCTTGCGGAACTAGTTGCAAAATATGAACTTTTATACAGAATTGACAACGATAGCGTGGTGACAAACCGAAAAATATATACCTGCGTAACCTCATCAGAGACATACAGTACACACGCACTAGGGCACCTTCGGCAGGCAAGTGCTAAAATGTACTTCGTTGCCATATTCTAAAAAGTGAAACAAGAAACTCACTCCAAACATGCCTAAAATATAGTAACCTAATGCCAGTAGTAGATATCTTCATGAAACACATAATTCTAAAACCTTAGAGTACCATGCATTTACACAATGAAGGCGGCATAGCATGGCTGCAACATTTCGCAAATGATACCAAATAACCTACGAACACCTAACCACCTGCGTTATATGAGTGTTAACATTAGGCATAGGAAACGCAGTTTCACAGTGCGCAATAGCATTCACACAGAAGACACATCAGGTGAAGCATTAGTCACGAGAAGCCATATGACAACGAAGCTGTATACCTCTACCGTCCAAGGAAATTTTCGTGTCGCTGTCCCCATACGTGGGCCGATCCCGAAGATAGCAAAATGCCGGGCCGGCCCGTGGCGGAGGTGACGCAAGTGTTAAGCACTCCTCATACGTGGGCCGATCCAGAAGATAGTGCAATGCCTGGCTGACCCACGGCAGAGGTGAAGCAGGCGTTGAGCACTGCTCCTACGTGGGATGATCCGGAAGATAGTGCAATGCCGACCCGACTCGCTGTGGAAGGGAAGCAGGCGTTAAACACTCCTCCTACGTGGGCCGATACCGAAGATAGTGCAATGCCGTACCGAACCGCAGCGAAGGTGAAGCAGGCGTTAAACACTCCCCATACATGAGCTGATCCCGAAGATAGTGCAATGCCGCACCGAATCGCGGCGGACGTGAAGCAGTCGTTAAGAACTCCCCATGCATGGGCCGATCCCGTAGATAGTGCAATGGCAGGCCGACCCGCAGCGGAGGTGCAGTTCGCTATTAAGGGGCCCACATACACAGCTTCAGTGGTTATCCTTCTTCTCAGAGTTGAAGAGCACTGAGGTTCTTTTAAACGCGAACCTCTTCAAAGGTACCGTTGTTCCGCGAGTGAACCAGGAACAAGCGCAGAAAAGGGCGAAGCTACCACCATCCAGAAAAGGGGAGGGGGTAGGTGAGACCACAAAATCTGGCAGAAGCACCCAGTGGGCCCCACTAGAAGTGGAATGGGAAGCACACATCAACCCAGAGTCATTTGTTGGTGCTTAAGCGTTTCCTCCTAGAGCCAGTCTTGAAATTACGAGGGCTGGGTGCCTCAACAATTAAACATGAATGTTCTGCCACTTGCTGCTTCGAGAAGAGAATTAGTGGCAAGATATTAGGCTAAATATGGCAAAAAATTTGCGGGAAACCATGGTATATTAGTGGCTTTGGCGTAGCACTGCTGATTCAGGCAGTGGTGGCCGCATTTAAATGCGGGCTAAATGCAAAAACGCTCGTATATTTAGATTGTGGCGCACGTTGAAGAACAGCCGGCGATTAAAACCATTCCGAAGCACTCCAGTATCACGTGTCTCCCAATCAGATTGTAGGTTTGGCACGTGAACATCAAAAGTGAAACAAGCATCATGAACTGCTGGAACAGAAAGGTTAGTTTCTCGTGACATACAAATAAAAAAAAACAATGAAGTACGGACGAAAATATATAAATATACATTATAAATCTAAAGGAATAATAGCGAATGAAAAACAATAGAGTAATGAAGGATTGTGTACACATGGTAACTAACATTACAATGGTAGAGTTCATTGTTCAGTAACGAAGGGATGGCCAGAGCTCGGTCAGTTACCGGCGGCCATATGGAAGCACTGTAGGCACTGTCAAATGCATAAATACGTGCTCTTCACTCCTGCTCTCATTGCGGCTTGCTTGAGTGTTATGATTCACTAATACCGTGGACGGAGCGGTCAATAAGCTGATATTCTGTGCGTGCTTGTACTGTCAGCCCTGATGCAAGAAAGGTTCTGTGGAGCGTTCCATGCGGTTATTGATAATTAGGCCTGAAGAACTTTTGCCCGTACATGGACAAAATTTCCGCTTTTTTGTGGGGCTCGCCCACCCACATACGACTTTCTGCTCGCGTACTTCTGGAGCCAAGCTGCAGCCGCTGAATGCAGCCTATGATAACCTTTTTCTGGCTATGTTGTCACTGTAGCCCACGAGCGTTGTCACCTGGGCAGGGAAAGCAGGTGGAAAGCGGTAGATAAAAGTTCAAGACGATCAGCAAAACGAGAACCAGCTGAAAGCGGCAGCCTACGTTTCGAGAATTTGACTTTTCTTCAAGGCTACAAGTGTTTTCCTCGTCACCGTATATATAGGTGGGGTTCTTCTAAAAGGGTGCGGACGTAAGGCGGGTGGGTGCGGCAACGTGCGAAGGTGTGTTAGCGGCGACGGTGTAGATGTGAGAATAAAAAGGTGCTGCACACGATGCCAGTGACACGGCCATCTGTCACTCAATGAACAACGGCCATGGGTCAGCCGCCCTGTAAACGGCGTGCACAGCACCCCTTATTACCTGTCTCGCTGGTGGACGTTGGCTATCGTGTCTCTGAAAGAGATAATAGAAGGAGCGGCAGAAACTGGCAACTCAATAAGAATTTAGTATTCCAAGCGCCTAGAGCGAGAGTACGAGCGTGGTTCACGAGAGCAATCAACCATGTTGGGCAAAAGGAAAGTGAGACGAAAGGAAGTGTCACTTAGGTTTTCCGATGTTCTTACCTTATACACATACCATAACCTGCCGTAGAAGACAGCCGAGATTTTCGTGATATGATGAAATAGAAATTGCAGCTATAGGATAAAGTGAGCAGATGCAAGGGTGCGTTGTAAATGTCCGGACGATCGTTTTTTTTTTCTCAAAGTGAATGATAAGTATACTGATGACGCGGATAATGATTATGCTGGCCTCGCAGAATGCACTTGACGCTCCAAAGCTTCTGCTATCCATCATTACAGGGGTTGGATCGCCGTTGAACATTTAAAACAAATGTTAATTACACTCAGAATGTCAAAAATTGAGATGAACACCACACAATATGTTCAATTTTTAAGCCCGCAAAAAGTGGATCTGTGTCTAGGGCTGGTGGGCCTAGTCTGACTGCCGACGTATTTTGAACGGCAGTTTCTGTCCACGTTGTCGTCCGCCAGGCCCGGGAAGCACCACCAGACACTTCGGAGCGTCGTCGCTAGGTCACTTCCAGAGACCGAATGGGAGAAGCGATTGGTTTCTCTCGCAAGCAGCTACGAGTCTGCGAGGTAAGTAAGGCAGAAATATATAAAAGAAAGCAAGTGTCGGCTGTCTCTTGAAATGAAAGCACGGCCGCACGTTCGCGATGTGGACACAACAATGATACTATTAGTGCATGTACTTACGGATTGAGCAACTTACATACGTAATTATACGGTTTGGTTTAAATTTCTAAACTACAAAAGGAAAACAGGGGGAAGGCGGTGGATGGAAATTCAAGACGATGGGCAAAAGGAGAACAAGCTGAAAGCTGCAGCCAACGTGTCGACAAGTGGACTTGTCTTCTTCAAACTACAAAACACCATTTGAAATAATTTCTAGAAGGGCACAACAACATATAAACAGCAATTTGTGTAAGAAATTTTGCTACTACAGCAAAATATATCAGGACTGTCCTTAAGAAAAAAAATGCAGTGCTATTCCCAACTCTGGGCCGTCTAGCAGGCCCGCGACACGGCGGCGAGGCAACACCTCGACGTCCCCACGTGGGAGCCCTAAGGCCCCATTGGTGAAAGCTCTGCAGGACTCTAAATAAAGTTGTTACCAACCAATTCCGCTCTGTGAAGGTGGATGACTAGCGAAGCTGTTTAGCAAATGATACAGAGGTGACCCAGTATATTTAATAAAGCTACAAACATATTTATTCTCCTAATGTGTGGTCATCAAGGCGTCATAGGTACGCACACACATTCGCGTGTCCCTCTGTTATTTGGACTGGAAGAAGAAGAAACGGGAGAGTGCGTCAATATCTGCTTCTCCTGCTTGTCTACATGATTAAGGTCGAGAACTTGCTTCAATCTTGAAGATGTCGGTACCAATCGACGGCTAAAGTTGCAGGGATTTTGCCGATACCAAGTTTTCAACGGTGGGTGGACATTTTCCCAATCGCTCGAGGATTTTTCTGTGCGACCTCTGCCTGGCAGAGGCTCGGCGGGCTCAGCGCGGTTCCGCACGCTCAAGCCACGATGTCTGCAGCTATGCAAATCACCGTTGAGGGTGAGGATATCTCTCCCGACGAAGTCAATGAAAGCGCTGGGTGGACCACGGCATTACACAAGCGAAAACCCATCATCCAGGACCCGCTCGGGCAGGGCGGCCGAGTCACCGACATTCGACGTGGCGGGAATAAAAGCCAGGCTATGGCGAGTGTCAAGACACGGCTAATGACTGCTTCGAGATTGCCTTGCCTGCCGAAAGAACATGTTCGAATTATAATCCGTCCCCGTGGAGGACTGGACCTCAAGAAGATGGGCCACTTCAGAGTTGCCCAAGCCCTCACTACCACTGCTAGACTTACGGAAGCGGATACGGCGGAGGATATTATATGTCCGAACATGGTTCAAAACATATTGGTGGCAAGCACGCCATCAAAACGCAACGCCATGGCCTACGCCGATGTGAAAGCTATACTCATTGGACAAGCAAGCTACGAAGTTAGTACATATATCGCAGCCCCCGAAAACTTATGCAAGGGAGTTATTCGTGACATTGATCCCACCATCGATCGAGAGGAGCTCAAACGCCTCATTATTCAACCCAAGAATCCAAGCGCCCTCGAGGTGAGACGAATCAAGAACACAAGCACGGTAGTCATCCTATTTGATGGACTCAAAGTCCCGGACGACGTAAAATGCGGTCCCAGTTTGATCAAATGCTCAGTCTATCGCAGACAAACTGACGTTTGCTATGCATGTGGAAAGCTTGGTCATAGAGCTGACGTTTGCGCAGCCCCTGAAAATGCCATCTGCCGTGGCTGTGGTGCGAGCAACCCGGACGATAAGCACGAATGTACACCGAAGTGCACCCTATGCGGAGGCCCTCATCCCACGGCTGACAGAACCTGCAAGCAAAGGTTCCAAATTCCGTTTGTAGTTAGACAACGGTGAAGAGAACGACGCAACCGCTACCAATCCAAACAACCAACTGGGTCGCCAATGCCTCTCAAGCCGGCCCTCAGCAGCTCGCACAGATCCAGGAGCCGATCCCGAGACCCCGGGGGCGAGGATAGCGGCCACCAGTACCGTGCCCCTTCTAGGGGTCGCTCGACGGAACGCTCGTCTTCCAGAGGCCGCAAGGCCCCCGGGACCCGCTCCCGCTCCAGAGGCCACTCTCGTTCCAGGGCGCCTGCAGTTCAGATCCAGGAGCCTGCTCATCGTGGTACCACATGGGCTGACCGGGTCAAGGAATCACCGAAAAAGGTAACGGGGGGTCAATCGCCAGAGCACGACAGGATTGCACAATTAGAAAGAGAAAACGCTTCGTTAAAATACGCAATGGAGCAGCTCAAAGCAGAAATTGCAGAACTAAAAAAGGCAGCAAGCGAGAGGCAGTTCAACCTAGTCAGGCCCCTGCAGTAGAAACGCCCATGGAGATCCCCGTAGCGGAACCGACTGCCAATGGTCTACCCAAAAAGAGGGCGCTGGCAGTTCATGCCTCAGACAAGAGCGCCAGTGTTCGAAATTGAAAAAAAACGATAGATAAAATTGATGAATCCCTCGAATAAGTTCAAATTGTTATTGACAAACTTGCGGAGGCGGGCAGAGCACTAGGAATCAGATGCGATAATCTGGAACGCCACGTTTCTACAATGGCTTCAGTTACACCGTTGGAAAAAGTGAATAACACCGACACTGAAAGGTCGGCATCGGCTGCGCTCCGCAGCATTTTATAATACAAGCTATCTACTACGTCCCACCATGGCGGCACATCACAGGGTAATTAACATCTGGCAGTGGAACTGTAGGGGATTCCATCGTAAAAGGAACGTCCTCCAACAGTTCATTCGGACCCACTCGGAAAAGCCACATGTATTCTTATTACAAGAAACTTTCACGGATAAGGTCACCCTACCAGGCTATAAATCGCATACCCAATATGTTGATGGGAAGAGGGGAATCAGCACATTAGTCACGAACAAATGTGCGTTCATAGCCCACGATCTGACTCTTGAATCCAATAAGGTTGAACACTCGCTTGTTGAAATCATTCCCAGCGGACCATTCAAGACAAGTATATTTATACTTAACATATACAGTACACCCAAAGACCTCAGGCAAAGATTCGCGGCAATTATCCACAGGGCTACAAGCAAGGCCAAGACATTTCCACTCCTGGTGGCCGGAGACTTCAACGCTCCGCATCAAGCATGGGGGTACCAACAAGCTAACCGCAAGGGCGTTGACCTATGGCAAACTACAGTCTATAACTTCACACTTATAACAGATCTGGCTTTTCCGATCAGGATCGGCAACTCCTGCTCCAGGGATACCACACCCGATCTCTTTTTCATACGGAATGTGGAATCGGCATCTTGGTCCGACCTCCAAGTTGACCTTAGAAGTGATCACAATATCCTGGCCACCTCCGTCAACGTGAGAAGCGGGGACTTCAAAGAGTTCATTATTACAGATTGGGATTACTTTCGCAAGATTCGGGAACAGCGAGCACAAACGCATGACTCAGCACTTAGCCTGGAGCAGTGGGCTGAACAGTTAAAGGAGGATATCAGTGCGGCGACAAAGAAAATCCAGACTCTACTGGAGGTGGACAGGATGGATAGCCGCCTCGCTCATCTTCTAGAAGCTAAATCGTCACTGTTGAAACGATGGACAGGGCAGAAACTCAACCCAAAGCTCCGAAAAAAGATCGCGGAGCTCCACAAAACTATAGAAGATCACTGCCAAACCTTGAGCAGACAACAGTGGGATGAGGTCTGCAATTCCGTAGATGGCCAGATGAGAGTTGGAGCTAAATGAAACCTACTCAAGCATCTGCTCGATGATACCAATACCAAGTCAAACCAAAGACAAGTGATAGCGAAGGTTCTGCACCAGGCATCGCAATCAGAGACATTGCAGACCGTACTCGACAGACTAGCTCACAAGTATCTGCCACTGGGCAACTCGAGTGACGAAGACTATCCCCCGTACAAAGGCTCATCTTGCCCCGAGCTAGATAACTCCTTCAAGGCATGCGAAGTAAGGGAAGCTCTCCAGAATCTAAATGGCAGGTCTGCCCCTGGTCCTCATGGCATCCCCAACCGTGCCCTCAGAAACCTGGACGACTGCTCTATAGAATGGTTGACAGAGGAGATTAATGGAATATGGGAACGAGGGGTTGTCCCGGAGTCCTGGAAAATGGCCTCGGTCATGCTCATTCCAAAGCCTGGAAGGCCCCCGAGTCTCTCAAACCTCAGACCCATTTCCCTCACGTCCTGCGTGGGGAAAGTAGCGGAACATGTCATACACAATTGAATTTCTAAGCACATCGAGAAACAAGGACTGTTTCCGTACAACATGATCGGCTTCCGTCCGGCCCTGTCAACGCAAGACGTCATGAAACTCATCAAATGTCAAATCATTAACAACACCACAAGAGATATAAGAGGCATACTAGGCTTAGACCTGGAGAAAGCCTTTGACAATGTATCCCATGCTCACATGCTGAACTCCATCTCAGAGCTCAATTTGGGAGACGCCTTCCACAGATACATAAGCTCGTTCCTCCGGGATCGCAAGGCTACGCTCAAAATCGGTGACCTCAAGTCCGACAATTTCAGTTTGGGCCCCAGAGGCACACCACAAGGAGCGGTAGTCTCACCACTGCTTTTTAACATCGCCATGAAGAAATTATCGGAAAGGCTCTCCAACATAGAAGGGATCAATCATACGCTCTACGCGGATGACATCACAATCTGGTGCACCGGAGGAAGCGAAGGAACTGTTGAGCTAGGCTTACAGGAGGCTGTAGATCAAACAGAGATGTACCTAGAAAATACGGGGCTTAGATGCTCCCCGAGCAAGTCTGAGCTCCTCCTCTACAGGCCAGTCAGGAGAGGTCCCAAACCTAGAGGCTGGAAACCGTTGTCTGAAATAAACATCAAACTCCACACTAAAAGCGGCTGTACCATCCCCAGAGTAACACCATTCGGGTCCTTGGCATGTTCATCGAATCTAATGGCAGTAATAATACTACGCTCAACAAGCTCACAGCCAAGACTGAGAGCATGATGAGACTCATCAACAGAGTCTCGAATAGGCGTGGAGGCTTAAAGGAAGACAACCTCCTCCGATTGTTTCACGCCTTCCTCATGAGTCATATAGTTTATGTGGCAGCCATGCACAACTGGTATAACTCCGAGAAAAAACGATTAAACACGCTCATCAGAAAAAGTATCAAAAAAGTACTAGGCATTCCGTTACGGGCGAGCACGGACCTCCTTATGCAACTAGGAGTGCACAACACATTGGACGAGATAATCGAGGCCCAGGAGTCAGCCCAACTGGCCCGTCTATCCTCTACCCCAGCTGGAAAGAAGATCCTGGCAGTTCTTGGGATCAACCCTATCCTCATGAAAGAGCGGAAATATGAAATTTCAGAAAATCAAAGGAACAACATACGAGTTGCACCGTTTCCCCGTAATGTTCATCCTCAACACAACGTAGGCAGACGCAGGGCATGAGCCCTCGCCCTCCTCAAGCGTACCAAAGACGATCCCTACTCGGCATGTTTTGTCGACGCAGCCCAATATGGACAGTCGTCTAACTTCGCCATTGCCCTCGTTGATCACAACGGACAGATAGTGAATGCGGCTTCCCTGAAGTGCTCAACACCAACCAGAGCAGAGCAGGTCGCAGTTGCTATAGCACTCCTAGGCAACAGCAGATCACAAATCTTCACTGATTCGAGGTCGGCGGTCAGGGCTTTCGCTTCAGGATCCATCGCCGAGGAGGCTCACAAGATTCTCAAGAACAAGATAATCTCTCCGCACACCATCAGGTGGTTTCCGGCTCACCTCGACCCCCAGCTTGACTCGTTTCCCAATCTTAATGACATTGCCCACTCCCAAGCGCGCGCACTAACCCACCGCGCGGGAGCAAGATTGAGCTCAGACTCCGGTGTTCTCGAGTTTCGGGACACTCTCACTACTTTCAGCGAAATTACTACGCACTATCACCTGGGTAGGAGGACTTATCCTCCCCCTCACTGCAAACTGGCTAGACCTCTGGCGTCCACTTTACGCATGCTTCAGACACAGTGCTATCCAAACCTGGCCCTTTTTCACACAATCACTCCAGAGGCTTTCAGCTCTACTTGCCCCGACTGTGGGGCTGTTAGCAATTTGGCACACATGCTCTGGCGATGCCCCTCGTTACAGGGACCCAATGGCATCAAAGAACAAGAATGGAGCTCTGCCATCCGGAGCTCAGAGTATGCACCTCAAACTTGGGTGGTCCAGAGAGCCCACGATGCGGTGGTAAGGCTCGGCCTACCCGTCCCCACGTGGGAGCGGCCCGCAGCTCTGCCCTAGGGCAAAGCTTCTCAGGACCTTGTTATTAAAGTTCTTTGTCTGTCTGTCTGTCTCTGTTATTTAATGTGTCCGTCACGTAAGATAATGAATGGGTCATACCCCCATCAACGCGGCTTCCCCGTTAGACAACATAAGTGAAATTCTATTCTGGAATGATGAGCGGCAACGAAGCCAACTGTGGATGACGAGGACGCTTGAGTCATTGCTGGTCATGATATATTTTTAAACAACAGAGTCAGCTGTGGAAGAGGACGACTTGCCGTGAAGAGGCAAAGGGCAGCGTTAGCCTACCCAATTTCCACTCACAGCATAGCACATAAACTGAATAGCTTCTGCGTATGGATTACCAGCTCGCCATTGAGTGCGCCATGGGCAGTGCGGATTAGTGTAACAGGACCTAATCATTGCGCATGGTACAAACAGACCCTCTTCTGTCCCTTCATAGCCAAAAAGATGGTGATCATCCCGTTGTCTTTGGTCGCCACGAAGTCATCGTGGAAAAGAGAAATCCGATAAACAACGTCGACATTCCGTTAAACACTGCTATCAGTCCAAAGCAAACGTTGACCACAAGATAAATCTACGACATGGTGTATCTAGAGGGAAACTCGCTAAACTACACACGCTTGTCTCTTTGCAATACCGCTAGCTATTTGGAGGCCAAATAAATTTTATGATGATTTGCGATTTTTGTGGCACAGCAGCCATACAGACTCTAATGCGCCAAGCACGTGTCTTTCGTATTAGCCTATTTGTTTGAATGCTGTAAAATGGTGTAAATGGCCAAGTAAAAATATAAAACATTAAATGTGCTACAGTTCTTGTAGGATTCCTGTGGCTTTTAAAAACTTAAAGGTATCTTCATATGGGACCAGTGGTTCATCGCTCAATAAGAACATAGGATGGATAGGGATTCTTTTTTCGTAAAAAATCTTAAAATATCCTTCCCTCCATTTTTCTAAGCCATGACATGTTATTAAAATGTGTAGCACGTTTAAATTTTCACCGTACTGTTGGCATGTTGGTTGTGATTTGTTCTTAATTAACTAACTATGTGTTAGCCTTGTGTGACCAATTCTTAAGCGACATAAAATAACCTTGTAAAATCTTTGTGGCGACAACTCTGCCATTCTCGTAAAATAGGTTTTATGCAATGAAGCTTGTTAAGTTTTTCTTGATCCCATACTTTCTGCCAGTGTTTCTCAACTGCTATTTTTAAAGTGGCTTTATAATCTTTCCGAGGTAGGCCAACATCATGTAGCTGCAAATCTTTCGTAAGGGCTGCCATAAAATCTGCTCTTTCATTACCAGGAATTCCTACATGACTAGGAATCCAGCAGAAAGTGACATTCAACGCTCTCTTGTGATATGTTGTGTATTGATTTTTCATTTTCTTCAGTAGATTATTTCTAGATGGTAACCTAGATGCGAGAGCTTGAAGAGAGCTCAAGGAGTCGCTAAATATAACAGATTGATTATTTGCTCTTTTCAGGATGTCTTCAAGAGCTAACGAAATGGCATGAAGTTCTGCAGTAAAGACAGTAGCCTGACTTGGAAGCCTCGTTTGTTTTTCAAATTGATTTGATGTCACTGCAGCGCCTACATTCCCATTGCTTTTTGATATATCTGTAAAATATTTCATGCAAAAATTATATTATGATTCTATTTCTAAATATTCACTTAGTAACGTTTCTCTTGGTGAAAATTGTTTTCTGTTTTTGTTAAGCTAAAGTCGCATTGCGCATGTTTCATCTCCCAAGGAGCAAAAGAATGTTCATCATGCATGAATTTATTTCTTACGTCGTAACATAGGTCCGCATTCAGCTTTTGGTACCTGATAAAAAAGGAAGGAATGATGGCCAGCTTGTTGCTAAAATGCATTTGAAAGTACGGTCTTTTAAATAGTAGTCTACAAGGATGCGTTGAACAGGACAGTACTCTCATTATGTACATGTTTCCAATAAATAGTCTTCTGTGTTCCAAAGACAACTGGTTGTTTTCAGCATACAAGCTTTGTATGGGAGACGTACCAAACGCACCGCAACACAGACGTAGTCCAAGGTGATGCACCGGATCAAGAGCCTCTAATGCCGACTTTCGAGCTGAGCCGTACACAATACATCCGTAGTCTAATTGTGACCGGACAACTGCATTGTATATGCGAAGGAAACATATTCTGTCTGAATCTCATGATCGATGGGATAGGAATTTTATTAAATTTATAGATTTGAGAGATTTCAGTTTTGCATAAGCGATCTGCGCTTTGAAGTTCAGTTTCTTGTCAAAGATTATACCAAGAAATTTGTATTCATTCTTTACTGGGATTTGCTGTCCTTTAATATGTAATGTTGGGTATGGCGTGAGCCTTCCGTATTGACTGAAAGGTACGCATATTGTTTTTTCTGCGCAAAATTGAAAACCATTTTCGCTTGCCCATCGCACTACAGAGTTTACACCCATCTGGAGTTGGCGTTCGCAAGTAGCTATGTTACAAGAAGAGAAACAAAGTTGAATGTCATCGACATATAATGAATACATTATGGAATTATGGCGTTTTAAGTGCCAAAACCACTTTCTGATTATAAGGCACGACGTAGTGGAGGACTCCGGAAATTTCGTCCACCTGGGGTTCTTTAACGTGCACCTAAATCTAAGCACACGGTGTTTTCGCATTTCGCCCCCATCGAAATTCGACCGCCGTGGCCGGGATTCGATCCTGCGACCTCGTGTTCAGCAGCCCAACACCATAGCCACTGAGCAACCATGGCGGGTTTATCGAATTGAGCTTCACTAAAAATAGTGTAACGCTCAATACTCCGCCTTGCGGTACTCCATTCTTCTGCAAAAAACAGTTGGAGAGAGTTGGGCCAAAGATAACCTGAAAAGTTTGGTCCTCCAGATAGCTTCTGATTATACCAAGCATGTGCCCTTTAATTCCGTGTCTGTGCAAGTCCACTAAAATTCCATGTCTCCAGGTCGTATCATACGCTTTTGATAAGTCAAAGAAAACGGAGATGCAATGTTGCCTTTGGACGAAAGATTCACGGATATTTGTTTCTAACCGGACTAATTGGTCGATTGTGCTGCGATTGGCTCTAAAGACACACTGGTACTGATGCAGTGACCCGTTACTTTCCAAAAGGTGTACAATCCATTTATTAACCATTCTTTCGAATGTTTTTCCTAAACAACTGGTTAAGGCAATGGGACGATAACTGTTAGGGTCAGAGCGTTCCTTTCCAGGTTTTGGAAGTGGTAGAACTATCGCCTTCTTCCATGATTTTGGAAAATAGCCTTCCGCCCACAACCTGTTGAAGAGGTGAAGGATTGTGTCGTGCGTGTTCATGTGTAGGTGTCGCAGCATTTCGTAGTGTATGTTGTCCGTACCTGCTGAATGGCTCTTCCCTAAATATATCGCATCTAAGAGTGCAGTTTTTGTAAAAGGGCAGTTATATGGCTCAGTACTGTACAGTGATATCCGATGATCTTTCTTTTCTGCAGTGGCCTTTATCTTAAGAAACTCTGGAGAGTAGTGAGCGTCACTCAAAATTCCAGCTAAGTGCTCGCCAACTATATTTTCTTGCCCTTTAAGATCCGTTTCCTTGTCAAATATAGGGAGCGTGTATTCTGTATGAATATCGTCAATTTTTCTCACTTTCTCCCAGACTAATTTACTTGTTGTGTGACTGTTTATCGAGCTCACACATTTCACCCATGATGTTCTTTTTGCTCTCCGTCTTTCCCTTCGAAAAAATAAATTTTCCAATGTTGGGTACCTGTTTAGTCGAGACCATGCACAGTTTTGTTTCCTACGAGCTTTATCACACGCATCATTCCACCACGGTTTTAGTCTACGTGGAAGCTTCCCTTGTGAAGTTGGTATGGTGTTCTCAGCTGCATCTAAAATTTGTTTCGTTATCGCATCACAAAAGTCGTCAATATTTAGTACGATGACATCATCAATCCTTATTTCGGAGCTTTCTAAAAAAAGAGACCAGTCTGCTTTACCCAGCTTCCATCTCTGTCTTCGTGCTGGCATGGTTTGAGACGCGTCGATCGGCTTGAGTATTATAGGGTAGTGGTCGCTGCCACGTGGGTTTTCCCTCACGTTTCACGTAAAAAACCCAGCAAGTGATGGCTTGCCACAGGAGAGGTCAATGCTTGAAGTAGATTGTGATTTAGCAATAAAATACGTTGGTTTCCATCATTAAAAAGGTGCACATTGCAGTTGTCTAAAAATTTAACTATTTTCCCCCTTGCGTCAGTGTGGCTACGGCCCCAGATGTTATTATGAGCATTAAAATCACCCAATAAAAGGAAAGGTTGTGGAAGTTCTTTTACGAGATTTTCTAATTCTTTGCTTGTGATATTCTTACCTGGTGGTAAGTACAGGGAGCATACTGTTATTGTTTTTTTCTATCTGAACCTTTACAGCAACAGCTTCTAAGATGGTGTTAAGCTTCCCTTCGCGTACTGGGACTCCTTGAGCAACCACTATAGCGACTCCTTCTGATGCGACTGATGCCTGTTCCCTATCTTTGCGATAGATGCTATATCGACGCAGAGGTTGTTTATGGCAACCTTTCCGATGAGTTTCTTGCAAACACATAACAGAAGCCTCAGCATCCTCGAAAAGATAGTAAATGTCATCAAATTAGTTCTTAAACCACGGCAGTTCCATTGCACAATATTAGCCATATTTGATTACGTGGATTATCAGGTACTTCGCGAAGAAATTTTACGTAAGTCACAAAGATGATATATGTATATTAGCAAAAAGCTTGCTAAAATGCTTTTGAGGTCACGTCTCCTTGGCAGGGGAATGACCAGAAGTCTACCACCTTTAAGTTTTCCAGGGGGAATACCCGACTTTTTGTTCTGCCTACCAGATGTAGGCTCTTTTGCTTTATTCGTGTCCGGCGGACATACTTCCATCATATCATCGCCCTTTGGGCGTTCATCGTTCATGATGCTTGGTGAAGTTGCCGTCTTCTTGGAAAGAAAGCGGTCCTTCAGCACCGGCGTTGAGACCTTCGTGGCCTCTACCGCGTGCTGGCTGCCGTCTGCCTCAGCAGAAGCCTCTGGGCCTCTTGGGAGAGCCTTGCGACGAGCGTCTGTTCTTTCACTGGGTGAGGAGAGCCGGAGAGCTGACACCTTGTCCAGCAGCTCCACCTGTGTTCCTACTGACACCATCGGCGGCGCATGCCCTCTGTGCACAGCCTATGCGTAAGTACCTCTATCGGCAAATGCGATTCTCTTTTTGGCTTGAATGTATAATATGTTCTCCCGTACCTTCAATAGAATCACTTCTTTTTCTTTTTTCAACTGAGCCCAAGATCTGGAAAATACCGCGTGATGACCCGCGCAGTTTGCGCAGCACAGTTCGTTTCTGCATGTTTCATCACCATCGTCTGGTTGACTGCATGTAGCACATGTTGCTCTTCCACGACACGATTGGGATCCGTGCCCATATTGCTCACACCGAAAGCACCGGCGGGGATTCGGCAGATAAGGTCTTACTCTAAGGTACAGCTAAGCGGCCTTCACGGCACTTGAAAGCGTTATGGAGTTGAAGGTCAGCGCAATGTGCTTGGTCGGAATGTCACTGCCATTTCTTCGAAATTTTATTCTTCTTGCAGCTAGAACACCCTGACCTCTCAAGGCTGCTTCGATTTCCTCGTCTGTGCACTTAAGAAGCTCTGTGTCTGAAATCACACCCTTCGCATAGTTCAGTGTCCGATGTGGCGAGACAGACACACTGTTCTCGCCAATCTTCTCAAGTTTCTTAATCTGCCTGCTATGCTCAGCCGTCATAACTTCGAGCAAGAGGTCTCCAGGATTCATTTTCTTGGCGTTGTAGTTCTCACCAATACACTCGTTAAGTGCTTTGGCGATGAGGATGGGGGACATGTCTTGAATTTTTTGTTCAGCTTCAGATGTGATGACAAAAAATTTTGTGAAGCTATCGCTAGGTTTATTGAAATTCATTACCTCGGTCCGGTGCCTTTTCGGCCTCCGATCAGGTTTTGCTGAAGACGGGGTACTATCCACGAAATTACATATACGTTCGGCAGCTAAGCTGGCCACCCACCATAGAGCCCAACACGGGAGTGTTTTAAAATCCACTAGCCATACATAACTGCAATAACCATATAACCATGACCAAGGAAGGCCACGCCCACATGGTTAACCCTAGCCGCCCGGAAACGTAGAAATGAACTGAAGTAAATAGGAGACAGGAAAGATGAAATAGTCGAAGGAAAGAAAAAGATTGAAGAGGGGGACAGGAAAAGGCGATTGCCGATTTCCCCCAGGTGGGTCAGTCCGGAGGTGACTTCTATGTGAAGTAGATGCCAAAGAGGTGTGCTGCCTCCGCCGGGGGGCCTTAAACGCCCAAACAACCTGCCTCGGCTCAACCTCCAGGATCCCCCTTTCCCCAGACACAGCTAAGCCGCGCACGGCTACATGCGGGAGGGCCCAACACTCGTGTGCTCGGGTACGTGGTGTCGCAACACGCCAAACGCCTGCTGACGCAGACACCTCTGCGGGGCCAAATAAATTTAGGCAGGAATTTTTAGAACCGAGAGCTCAAGTGATCAACAATGGTTGAACGAGACAATTATCAGGCTCGGCCAAATGTTTTGACAAGAAAACTTTCTATAAATGTATGTGTCCTCGTGGTTACCGGGGCTCCTACCTAGGAAATACCATGTTTCCCTATTAGCAAAACGTGAACAAGGTAAATGCAGGAGCCTAAAATGTGAACTAGGTCAATTTCCATCTCCCGCATTCCCCGTCTTCTCCATGCTTTCCTACTGTAAATCATGTTTATTCTATTAGTCATGGTCTCCTATTGCTTTATGCTAATACTTGTAGAATAAAATATAACTCTAATTTTATCTTCTAATTTTCAGGTGCTCGCTTTTGTACTTACACTCAAGATTAGTGTCATTTCATCCGAACACGTCCGTAGAAATGGGTAGAATTCATCATCATCATCAGCCTGGTTACCCCCACTGCAGGGCAAAGGCCTCTCCCATACTTCTCCATTTACCCCGGTCTTGTACTAATTGTGGCCATTGTTGTCTCTGCATACTTCTTAATCTAATCCGCCCACCCAACTTCCTGCCGCCCTTTGCTACGCTTCCCTTCCCTTAGAATCCATTACGTAACTCTTAATGACCATCGGTTATCTTCCCTCCTCATTACGTGTCCTGCCCATGCCCCCTTTCTTTTTCTTGATTTCAATTAAGATGTTAACTCGTGTTTGTTCCCTCACCCAATCTGCTCTTTTCTTACCCCTTAACGTTACACCTATCATTCTTCTTCCCATAGTTCGTTCTGTCGTCCTCCATTTAAGTAGAACCCTTTACGTGAGCTTCCAGGCTTCTGCCCCGTAGTGAGCACTGGTAAGACACAGCTGTCATAAACTTTTCTATTGAGGGATAATGGCATACTGCTCTTCATGAACTCAGAATGTCGGCCAAATGCACCCCAGCCCATTCTTATTCTTCTGGTTATTTCAGTCTCATGATCCGGATCCGTGGTCACTACCTGCCCTAAGTAGATGTATCCCCTTACCACTTCCAGTGCCTCACTACCTATTGTAAATTACTGTTCTCTTCCAAAACTGTTAAACATTGCTTTAGTTTTCTGCAGATTAATGTTTAGACCCCCCCTTCGGCTTTGCCTCTGCAGGTCAGTGAGCATGCATTGCACTTGGTCCCCTGAGTTACTAAGCAAGGCAATATCATCACGGAATCGCAAGTTACTAAGGTAATCTCCATTAACTCTTATCCCGAATTCTTCCCAATCCAGGTCTCTGAATACCTCCTGTAAACACGCTGTGAATAGCAATGGAGAGATCGTAACTACCTGTCTGACGCCTTTCTTTATTGGGATTTTGTTGCTTTCTTTATGGAGGAATACGGTGGCTGTCGAGCCACTCTAGATATCTTTCAGTATTTTTACATACGGCTCATCTACACCCTGATTCCGCAATGCCTACATGACTGCTGAAGTTTCGACTGAATCAAACGCTTTCTCGTAATCAATGAAAGCTATATATAAAGGTTGGCTATATTCCGCACATTTTTCTATCACCTGATTGATAGTGTGAATATAGCCTTTACGGAATCCTGCCTGGTCCTTTGGTTGACGGAAGTCTAAGCTGTTCCTGATTCTATTTGCAATTACCTTAGTAAGTACTTTGTAGGGAACGGACAGTAAGCTGGTCGATCGATAATTTTTCAAGTCTTTGGCGTCCCCTTTCATATGGATTAGGATTATGCTAGCGTTTTTCCAAGATTCCGGTACGCTCGAAGTCATGAGGCATTGCGTATACAGGGTGGCCAGTTTCTCTAGAGAAATCTGCCCACCATCCTTCAACAAATCTGCTGTTACCTGATCCTCCCCAGCTGCCTTCCCCCTTTGCATAGCTCCCAAGGCTTTCTTTACTTCTTCCGGCGTTACCTGGGGGATTTCGAATTTCTCTAGACTATTGTCTCTTCCATTATCGTCGTGGGTGCCACTGGTACTGTATAAAACTCTAGAGAACTCCTCAGCCACTTGAACTATCTCATCCATATTAGTAATCATATTGCCGGCTTTGTCTCTTAACGCATACATCTGATTCTGGCCATTCCTAGTTTCTTCTTCACTGCTTTTAGGCATCCTCCGTTGCTGAGAGCATGCTCAATTCTATCCATATAATACTTCCTTATGTCAGCTGTCTTACGCTTGTTGATTAACTTCCAAAGTTCTGCCAGTTGTATTCTAGATGTAGGGTTATAGGCTTTCATACATTGGCGTTTCTTCATCAGATCTTTCCTCTCCTGCGATAGCTTACTGGTATCCTGTATAATGGAGTCACTACCGACTTCTATTGCGCACTCCTTAATGATGCCCACAAGATTGTCGTTCATTGCTTCAACACTAAGGTCCTCATCCTGAGTTAAAGCCGAATACCTGTTCTGTAGCTTAATCTAGAATTCCTATATTTACCCCCTTACCGCTAACTCATTTGTCGGCTTCTTATGTACCAGTTTCTTCCGTTCCCTCCTCAGGTCTAGGCTAATTCTAGTTCTTACCATCCTATGGTCACTGCAGCACATCCTGCTGAGCACGTCCACATCTTGTATGATGACAGGGTTAGCGCAGAGTATGAAGTCTATTTCATTTCTAGACTCTCCGTTCGGGCTCCTCCACGTCCACTTTCGGCTATCCCGCTTGCGGAAGAAGGTATTTACTATCCACATATTCTGTTCCACAAACACTACTAATAACTCTCCCCTGCTATTCCTAGTGCCTATGCCATATTCCCCCACCGCCTTGTCTCCAGCCTGCTTCTTGCCTACCTTGGCATTGAAGTCGCGCATCAGTATAGTGTACGTTTTTTTTTACTTTACCCACCGCCGATTCCACGTCTTCATAGAAGCTTTCAACTTCCTGGTCATCATGACTGGATGTAGAGGCGTAGACCTGTACAACCTTCATTTTGTACCTCTTATTAAGTTTCACAACAAGACCTGCCACGCCCTCGTTAATGCTATAGAATTCCTGTGTGTTACAACCTATATTCTTATTAATCAGTAATCCAACTCGTAGTTCTCGTCTCTCCGCTAAGCCCCGGTAGCACAGGACGTGCCCGCTTTTTAGCACTGTATGTGCTTCTTTTGGCCTCCTAACTTCGCTGAGCCCTATTATGTCCCATTTACTGCCCTCTAATTCCTCCAATAGCACTGCTAGACTCGCCTCACTAGATAACGTTCTAGCGTTAAACGTTTCCAGGTTCATATCCCAATGGCGGCCTGTCCGGAGCCAGGGATTCTTAGCACCCTCTGCTGCGTCGCAGGTCTGACCGCCGCTGGGGTCAGTTGCTTCGCATCTGCGGGGGACCGAGAGCCGGGGTTTGATTGTTGTGTTCATATAGGAGGTTGTGGCCAAGTACTGCACCAGGGTGGCCAATCCTGCTCTGGTGAGGGAGTGCGTTACCGGTTCTGGTCACTGCGATCAGGCCACACTCCAGGCGTGTTTATGCAATTTTATCAACACGCCGATTTTTTTAATCCGGTGGAAAATTGCGCGGTACCGGGATTCGAACCACGGACCTCCTGCACGCGAGGCGGGTGTTCTACCTCTACGCCACCACCAAATTGAAAGGCGTTTAAATGGCTCATATAGACGACTGCGCAACAGAGAAACGGTGGGGTGATGTATTTGTAATGTACAAAAAAATTGCTTACCGCAACCTTGAAAACTTTGTTGAGTTGAAACTTTATTTTGGGACATTCAAAATCGCTATATCGCAACGCCATCTGGAACAAGACCAAGATCGATAAGTCAACTATAATTAGCGTTCATACATAATTTGAAATACTGAATGCGTGAGAACTGAGACGCCAGCTCAAGGTCGCTTTAAAATGTGCCAATTTTTGAAGGTTCCTACGTAATATTTATTCGCAGCCATAAGCTCTCATACATTTAGACATCGCGAAGTGGCTAATGAAAATGTGACGATCACGTCATGAGCTTACTTATTTAGATCGGATAGCTGTGATGACCTCAGACATTGAACTTTGTTTAGCATGCAGGCTTTCCAGTGGTTTACGTAGATAGATATGTATACTTTTATTTTAAATTGCGTCAGAGATTATAAACGTTGATATTACACTAACAACGTTTTCGGGAGTGTTTGAAAACAGATATGGCTAACTGGCTACGACAAAAAAAATTTATCAGTGAGTAGAATTACCCAGAATAAAAAAGATTGCCTGAAGGCGTGTTGAGTTGGTGCACAGCAAGCAAACTATTGATAAATGATTGCCAGTTGCCTAATCATTTTAACCTTTGTTTCTTGAAGACGTTTCTCAGCCGCACCTTAGCGGCGTTTGCACGAAGCATTTACCTGCTTGTAATTTTATTAGAATGCGCCACCTGCGGATTGTAACGCTCCTTAACTACTCCTTTCGGTGTCCTAGTTATGTCATGATTTGCTTTAGTTCGATCTGGTATTTGCTAACCACGAATACTTTTATTCGTGTACCATCGTTCGTACTTTGTGCAGTTAAAGTAACAAACGTCTTCATACAGGCACGTTGAGGGTGCCTTGTAGTTATAGTGTAATAGTTACTAAAATGGTACTTAAATACAGCTGAAGTGATGAATTCGGACGAACATCCCGAAGATAAACTTTGCGCACCGCGTTCTACTATGCATTCTCTGGCGACATTCTTTCATGTACAGTGCTTGACTTAAATAATTAGTGTGAAAAAAAAACAGTTCATGTTGATTTATTGTGAGCAGAGCAAATTGATCAACAGGATCAAATATAACTTTGGAGGTGAAGAATAAATACAAGGTATTCGAGCCCTGCCTTCCGTGCAGGAAGATAGATTGGGCTGCGTGTTATTTTTTCTTAGTAAGCTGCGCAAACAGCAGCCAAACGCATTACCAATGCAAGGGTGAGCGCCGCCTTGAAACTGAATCAAAACTGTTCTAGGGACGGTATATTTACACCATATTTAACAAGAGGAGAGAAACATTTCAGATGTCCAAGAATTGCCAGTAGATATTAAAAATCCGCCTCCATTCCGTCCTGTAAAGTGGATGTAGAGCGAAGCTGATCCGCATGCTGGACAAGTGCGACTACGAAATGCGACGAACGTCACGCGTGCACCCACGTGTGCGGAACTGCAGCGCACATCCCCTTTCTTCTAAGCCGTCCGACAAACGCAATTGCCTTGTTGAACTAAGTCAATGTTTAAAAGGTATTTGCGCAAGAAAATGCGTAATGTACGACCTACACAAAACCTGCTAACATGATAGTATCGGAATTCGAATATACGAGAAAACATAAATCAGGCATGCAGAAACTAAACGATAAAGCGCTTTTCTAGCTGCCGTTCGAGATATGTCTGAGTTCCAGTGGCATCTAGGTGGTGGTACCGTTAGTACAGCACACAACCATATCTTGTAGGTCCTTCGCCTAGCGCAAGTTCGTTATAACTGCGAGAGAACTTATATGGACCCTCCAGCCGCACTTTTACCATCGGTGTCGTCGTCGCTGTGATGTTTCGTATAAAGACCTAGGGCGATGACACCTGTGCACGCATGTCCGAATGAAAGCACGTGAGGGTAGCCGACGATCGTGGCTCAATGTGGCGTGCGCGAAGAAAGAAAGCAGTGAGGAAACGCGCAGTCTTTCATAACGTGGGGTGGATAGAAGTGGAGGGAACAAGGGCTGTGTTCGGCTCTTGCAGCAACTGCAGCAATCCTCCTGCAGGGCTCCTGCAGCAATTCGCGACGGGGCGCAAGCGGAAGTGTCCATGGCGGCTCCGCGTGCAGCGCCAAATCAGCGCGGAAGGGAGGGGGGAGCACGGCTTCGGCTCCGCCAACAAGCGCGTACTTTTGCACGGCCGCGCGCCGTCGAGCGCACCGTACCTGGAAAGGGATCCGCAGGCGACTCATACCTTTGTGCGCGTTGCGTTCTCGCCGCATTTGCGTAGAAGCCATAGACAGCACGAAGGTCCCTTCGGTCGCTGCTGCTGTCGCGCTTGCTCACACCCGCTTTTCGACACCGAGTGTCCGCGTTCGACTAGTGTGACGTGTTCGTGTTTGTTGGTGCGCGCTGGCACTACGCTTGTGAACTCACTTAGTAAGCGAATGCTTCCTAGTTTAAACGGCCATGAAAACTACTGTCCTCATTTCGGATAGCTGTCTAATTTGCTATCGCAATCGATGCTTCGCCTTTCGGGCGAAAGTGCGACTTTTTCCACGAATTGCATCTACGAGTAACAGGCGTAAGAACATCTGTGAAGTACGACCTACACACAACCTGCGGACATGATAGTGTTGGAACGTAACTGGAACATACGAGACACGCCTCGTACATCCCAACCAACTAGAGGCTAACAGTTGCGCTTTACTATATATATATATATATATATATATGTGTGTGTGGGGGGGGGGGCTGCGTTGATAGTCATATTTGGTTGCCCCGTATACTTCCTCCAAAAAAAGGCCATTTCGTGCACCTTTAGAGCTCCGTATGGGTTGCTGACACAGTGGCTTCTTTCGTACGTTTTTGTGATGCACTTATGATTGTGCGTGTACGGTGATTCCTGTGTTAATGAATTGCAGTGCATTACTCCATCGAAGATGTGCAGGTGGTTATTAACAAGAGGCACGGGTAAACCAGCTATCCATAAGTCTGTCAGATAACATAAATCGTTCCTTCGAGGAAAGCAGTACACGTGATTAACGTGATTCTGCATAAGAGTTTCGCTAACATTCTTCTTTTCTCTTTCATGTAGGTTTATTTCTACACACTTCTTATATTGCTATTTCTTGAGACTCTGTTTGCTGTACATGCAACTCTGTACAGGCAACCTTTGTGCTCTTGGTTGCGCGTTTCTAAGGATTCTGTGCCCATTCACTTACAACTAGTTATGTTCGGCTGTATTTTGTATCTCTAAATATTGCACTAGCACGCACCGGTTTCACATGTGCCGCCAAGGAAACTCACCCCATTCATCATGGCAAGCAGGTAATGGAGAAGGTCCTCTGTTGTGGTAAACGCTCTCGTATAGTTAATGCTAACCACGAGGCACACTTCCACAAGAAATACATCAGGCATTTCATGTTCGACTCCTCTCTTTTCTGCAAAAATTGACTATAGGTTACATGTGGCACTAACAAAATTGCGATTTCTAGGTTAATTATTTTCATTCCCATGTAGACTTTGCGCGATAATTGTTAAGTATATTTAGTATATTGCCAATAATGGGGCATTACTTTTTGAACAAACTGTAATGTTTGCTTTCAGGTAATTATTTTAGTATTTAACAGCATCCTACCATCAGTACTATACTGATATTGATTGCGTTCATGAGTCATGTTCATTGTTTGAAACTATGTTACCCTTGTTTCCACAACAAGAAACTGCGAAATTAGAAAACACCTTGTAGTACACTTACACGTAAATTATCTAGGTTCCAGAACTCGTTATTTACCTCACACTTCTGACCTCTCTAACAAACCTGGTTATTACTGCCAAATATTCTGTTTGTTTTAGGCATTGCCGTTTCTAATAACATCCGCATCTATAAAAATACGTCATCTTTCTCGACATCGCCGGCCTAAAAGAAAGAGCCCATAATAACCTAAAACCTGAACAGCTGAAGTTGGAACGCTTCCGGATGGCTCATGGCAATGAAATCGTAAATTTGTACTTACAATAAAAATCAGTTGCGGAAGCGGGCTTTTGATTTAATTAATTAATTATGGGGTTTTACGTGTCACAACCAGTTTCTGATTAAGAGGCACGCCGTAATGGAGGACTCCGAAAATTTTGACCAGCTGGGGTTCTTTAACGTGCACCTAAATCTAAGTACAGGGGTGTTTTCGCATTTCGCCCCCATCGAAATGCGGCCGCCGTGGCCGGGATGGCTTTTGATGGAGTTGCAGTAACATTTAGAGACTGCGCTATATGTTTTAAAAGGTATACTTGATTTTAAAGAGAAGCTCATGGTAGAGTTATGTGTTCGTTCTTGGGTTGTGAATAATGACACTGTGCGACGACGTGGTAGCTACCAAATCTAAGACATAGAGCAGCAAGTAATGCAACCTGCGTTGGAGCTCCCGATTTCCTCTGGTAAGGAATTATTGAACATTACAGCATTATAAAAGTTACCATGCGCATCACCCTGTCGATTAGACAACCGTTTCATTGCGAGGTTTATTTTACCTAATAATCCTTAATTTTCTTGTTGCCAAGGCGCGTTTTACCGGCTCTTACTGAAATCACCTAGTGGTTTGCACGGCCGTAGTGATGAAAGCTGACATCACGGCTGGTATCGTATCTTAATCAAGGAGGAGCCAGTAAGGCCGACCTAGCGAGGCGTATTCAGCGTACATTCCGATCATGGCGTTGCCAGAGCCACGTCAGAATACAGAAACGCGTTTGTGGTATAACGCAGACTACAGAAGTAATATGCTCCAATATACTGAAGCATTTAAGAAAAGGGTGCAGGCATGTAGCGAAGTTATTGCCATGGATGTAGTGAATAGTTTGCCAAACTTTAGTAGATCTCGTGCGGTGGTGAAAAACAGACCTCTAGTGCTTTCGCAGGGTGTGAAAGTTAAAATAAACAGTGTTGCTGTGTTTGATGTATGTGCTGCTCAGTTTGGTACAGTTTCTCGAATATTTGGTCCACAGCGAAGCTCCCTCCGCCAGTTATTCCGTGCTCCCACTTGAGTCGGTCGGTCGGCCTGTGGCTAGTCCGGTTCTCGCCGAGATCCCTCCAAACCATTAGACATGAAAAGCACGTCGAATGGTGATATTCGAAGTGTTTGATGGTGTTTGATGAACGCCCTGAAGTGCCCTGCTAGCCCAAGAAAAACACCTAGGGAGTGCACGTCGTAGGGATTTACCAGTTTGGAGATTCTCAAATTGTGCCCCGTTGATGAGCCCGGTAGAACTAACTTCGCGAGGAAGGTCCGTCACTTGCACACCGAGCGCTTGGCATCGGGTGACAGCAAGAGACTCCGATGACGCCTGGTCTACGGAAGACGTCACCCACATGTCTGGTCTTCAAAAACCGTCGGCTGCGTCCAAATGTAGCGTTCGTAACTATAACGGCTGTAGAAGACACAATCTCAGTGAGATGGGTGTCGTTCGCCATTTAACCTTATTCGTCCTCCATTTTCCCCCTAACCCTCTTCGTCTTCTATCGTGGTTCCAGCACAGAGCGTGTCAAACAACTCGCTCAAAGTTCACTCTCAATTATTCTCATTATTCATTTCACGTTGTTACGGTGTATTGTAAAGCATACCTTTAGGTAAAATTTTTTTTTGTAAAGCTCATATACCCTTATTTTCACAAGAATGGCAATTTTGCAATGCCCTCTTTTACTATAGTTATCAATTTTTCTTTTGCAGAAAAACGTGACTGCAAACAAATAGTTACTTCTGATGTAGCGCAGTTACAGACATATGTGTAGTTATAATTAAGATGTCACACTGTGAAAATGAAACGACGCTCACCAATGTCTATAGGATCGCAGTGCTGCTGGTAGGGATCTTCAGCAGCTTGCTTACTACCTAGAAGTAAATAGAGTGAAATTTCCTGTGAATCCCTGTGTTATCGATATGAATTGTACATATAGTTCATCTAGTGAGAGCGAGCTGCATTGTTTTTGACGACATATACTGATTCCTTTCCCATGTACAATAGGTTATTTATAGCGGTAGTTGGTGTGAAGCGCTCATTTGCCTAGTCATCTTGCGGTTCACCCTGGTAGCCGACGTCTTGCGGTTACGAACAAATCAATTACATTTTTTTTGCAAGAAGCCTAATAATCAGCATTGAAAAAGAAAGAATGAATCACTGGGCAGACAGAGTTTCGTAAGGGTATTCCACTTCTGAGCCACTCAGTTTTTCTTGAGTGCTTCACTGCCACCTTGGCCATGCCACAGCAGAGACTAATGCGCATGGTAAATGCGGTTGAATCACCCGGTGATGCGATTCTTTGAGGCCACGTTTTGCAGTTTATCCATACCCCAGCACTAATATTTAGTCCTTTTAACAAAGGCTGTGGTGAGAAGCAAAATTACAGAAAGAGGAGGACGAGGAAGCCATGTCGTTCAAGGTCTGCACCCTCAGACAGCGCAACTTTAACAAATGAAGGGAGCCAAATTTTATTCCTCAAAAATAAGGTTATACTACAATAAATATAGCAGGAAATATTGCTACAGTGCCTCCCCATAATGTTAAACAACTTCTCGTGTCCCTGATTTGTAATATAAATAAAACTTGCAACTGCTTAAGCAACCGCTCGAGCTTGATGCAGGGAAGGAGAGGAATTTTAATGGGAGAAAGGCGGACAGGTCGGTCTTAGTGAAGTGCCTCTGGCCTGCTACTCCACGCTTGGTAAGGCGTTTGGAAGCGAAACAAACTTGTTCCATTTTGCGGTTAGGATAGGCTGATGTGTGTATATCAGCCCAATTTTGCAGTCAGGTGCGGCGCGTGGAGATCGCACACGTAGCGCGAAGTCTGATTTATAAACAGTGACTTTCCGACCGAAGCGTTCTCCTCACTCTTGTCGGGCTGCCATATTTTGTCATCTATCAGATTTCCGTACGCGGCTAATATTGCCCGACAGCTCGTATCAACGAAGAAGAGTATTTACATCAGTCTGCTTTATCCTACTATTACTGTGTATATTTACTGAAACAGTTTACTCAACAGGCTAAAGTAAGCGAAATTATGCGTTTCAAATTTTGGATAGAATTACGTACTTCCTAAATAAGCTGAATATCGCCTCTTGACGCTCATCCACGGCCGCTCGCGCAGGAACTAGACTTTGGTCACACTATTATCGGTGTCGTAGCTCTGGGGTCTCGCTAATTTCGCTTAGTTTTAACACTCAAGTAGTGCAGCCCCAGGCAGAACTTATGATCAGACCACACGCACATTTGCCAGTACGCCTCTTCCCGGCAGCTATTGGCAGGACTGCTTGACAAACATCGCCTCGTACTGAGCTACTTTTACCACCCAAA